>NC_071496.1:19722484-20049769 GCF_028500815.1 Rissa tridactyla
TCCTGATTACTATAATTGCTAGCAGTTGTACTACAGTAAGTATCACCCAAATTAAGGACAGATGGACTTTGATGAAAAACCGAGTAAAGTGCAGCAATGATGGGATCAGAACTGACCTCAGCAGCTAGCGCTCAGCAACTTCTTCAAGATCTACATCATCAGCCGATGGACTGTGGGCATGAGCCACACTGGGTACAGCAGCTACAAGCTCCAAAAATACAGCATGCAACTGTCCAGCACCACACAGCATCTCACCTGCCCCGAGAGACTGTTCTGACAGATGAAGCCCAAAGCCATGGTTTAAATGAACTCAGCGGACATTTTGGAGGGATGGCCCATAGACAAAGGGCATTATATCTGTATGAATATGTATGTACATATATATATATAAAAGACAGGGGAAAGTGGTGGCAGTTAATTGGAACCTGTAAGATCTGGGCATGGCAAAGATGGTATGGAATAAGGGGTGGATAATGCCCTGGTTCCAGTGGGGATAGGGTTAATTCTCCCCAGGACACAGGTATTCCATCCCATGTGAGCCATGCCCATCCTGAGCTGCTGGGGGAGGGGGCAGGAAGTCGCTGCTTGGAGCGGGCTGGGGCGTCCGGGGTCCACTTGGTGAGCGGCGGGGAGCAGCAGTTCCATAATCATGTTTGTACATTCCTCTGTCCGTGTTATTGTTGTTGTTTTCTTGTTCCCTTTGCTGTTCTGTTAAACTGCCTTTGTCTCAACCCAAGAGTTTTGCCTTTTTCTTCTGATTCTTCCTGTATCGGGAAGGCCTGAGCAAGTGGCATGTGGTTCTTTGTTGCCGTCTGTGGCTAAACCATGACACCCAGCTTTCTTGTAGGCCCCCTTCAGGTACTGGAAGGCTGCTATAAGGTCTCCCTGGAACCTTCTCTTCTCCAGGCTGAACAACTCCAGCTCTCTCAGCCTGTCTTTATAGGAGAGGTGCTCCAGCCCTCTGATCATCTTCGTGGCTCTCCTCTGGACCCGCTCCAACAGGTCCATGTCCTTCTTGTGCTGAGGGTTCCAGAGCTGGACACAGTACTCCAGGTAGAGGGTCCCTGCCTCTAGCCAGGAGGAGGATAGGGATGACCGAGTGTAACTGGGCTGTGTGGATTCGATGGCCTAGCACATTGGACCCAAAGAAATATAAAGCTTTGGTAGACACTGGTGCACAGTGTACTCTGGTGCCATCAGGGTATAGCAGCACGGAACCCATCTGGATCTCTGGACTGACAGGGGAATCCCAACAATTGTCTATATTGGGGGCTGAGGTGAGCTTAAAAGGGGACAAGTGGCAAAAGCACCCCATTGTGACCGACCCGGAAGCCCCTTGTATCCTTGGCATAGACTGCCTCAGGAGAGGGTACTTCAAGGACCCAAAAGGGTACCAGTGGGCTTTTGGTGTAGCTACCATGAACACAGAGAAGATTAAACAGCTACCTACCCTGCCTGGCCTCTTGGAAGATCCCTCCATTATGGGATTGATGAGAGTCGAAGAACAGCAGGTGCCTATTGCTACCATCGTGGTGCACTGGCAGCAATATCGCACACACCGAGACTCCCTGGCTCCCATCCATGAGCTGATTCATCAATTGGAGAGCCAAGGAGTGATCAGCAAGACTCACTCACCCCTTAATAGTCCCACATGGCCAGTGCAAAAGCCTAGTGGAGGGTAGAGGTTAATAGTAGACTATCATGGCCCTAACAAAGTCTCGCCACCACTGAGTGCTGCTGTACCAGACATGGTAGAGCTCCAACATGAACTGGAGTCCAAGGCTACCAAATGGTATGCTACAATTGATATTGCCAATGTGGTTTTTCTCAGTTCCTTTGGCAGCAGAATGCAGGACACGGGTTTGCTTTCACATAGTGGATGGGTGTTCAGTACTCCCGGAATCAACTGCATCAAGGGTGGAAGCACAGCCCTACTATCTATCATGGACTAATACAAGCTGCACTGGAACAGGGTGATGACCCTGAAAATCTACAATACATCGATGACATTGTTGTGTGGGGCAACAAGGCAGAAGAAGTGTTTGAGAAGGAAAAAGAGTGATTAAGATTCTTGTGAAAGCTGATTTTGCCATAGAGACAAGCAAGGTCAAAGGACCTGCACAGGAGATCCAGATCTTGAGGGTAAAATGGCAAGGTGGACATCGTCATGTCCCTATGGATGTGATCAATAAGATAACAACTGTGTCCCCACCAGCTAACAAGAAAGAAACACAAGCCTTCTTAGGCATTGTGGGTTTCTGGAGAATGCATATTCCAGGTTAGAGTCATCCGCCTCTACTAAGTGACCTGAAAAAAGAACTATTTTGAGTATGGCCTTGAGCAACAGCAAGCCTTTGAGCAGATCAAACAGGAGATAGCTTGTGTGGTAGCCCTTGTTAGTCTCTAGCTCACCCCCAGCCTACTGGCCTTTGGGGAGTGGGTTGCAGAGACAGCCTTGACACTGTGCAATTACTGCTCAGCAATAGCCAACACTGTTTTAGTCACAAATCCAAAACATAGCACCATAAAAGCTGCTATGAAGAAAATTAACTCCATCCCAGCCAGACCCGGGAAGGGAAGGGAAGGGAAGGGAAGGGAAGGGGAGAGGAGAGGAGAGGAGAGGAGAGGAGAGGAGAGGAGAGGAGAGGAGAGGAGAGGAGAGGAGAGGAGAGAGGAGAAGACTATTTCAGTTGGAAGGGACCTACAATGATCATCTAGTCCAACTGCCTGATCAATTCAGGGCTGACCAAGTTAAAGCATGGTATTAAGGGCATTGTCCAAAGGCCTCTGAAACACTGACAGGCATGGGGCATCGACCACCTCTCTAGGAAGCCTGTTCCAGTGTTTGACCACCCTCTCGGTAAAGAAATGCTTTCTAATGTCCAGTCTGAACATTCCCTGATGCAGCTTTGAACCATTCCCCCACATCTTATCACTGGATCCCAGGGAGAAGGGCTCAGCACCTCCCTCTCCACTTCCCCTCCTCAGGAAGCTGTAGAGAGCAATGAGGTCGCCCCTCAGCCTCCTTTTCCCCAAACTAGACAAACCCAGAGTCCTCAGCTGCTCCTCATAGGACATGCCTTCCAGCCCTTCCACCAGCTTGGTTGCCCTCCTCTGGACGCATTCAAGGACCTTATCATCCTTCTTAAATTGTGAAAGCCAGAAGTGCACACAGTATTGAAGGTGAGGCTGCACCAATGTTGAATACAGTGGGATAATCACTTCTTTTGACCGGCTGGTTATGCTGTCTTTGATGCACCCCAGGATGCGGTTTGCCCTCTTGGCTGCCAGGGCACGCTGCTGACTCATGTTGAGCCTGCTGTCAACCAGCACCCCCAGATCCCTTTCTGCAGGCTACTCTCCAGCCACTCCTCTCCCAATTTATGCTTATGCCTGGCTTTACTCCATCCTCGGTGCAGAATACAGCATTTGGATTTGTTAATATTCATCCCATTAATCATAGCCCAATGCTCCAATCTATCTAGATCCCTCTGCAAGGCCTCTCATCCCTCAAGAGAGTCAACAGTATTCAACGCAGCATGGGCAACAAACAGGAAGAGCTGGAAGTCACCATGATGCTAGAAAGCTATGACCTAGTTGCCATTACTGAAACTTGGTTGGACAAATCCCATGACTGGAGTGAGGCTATCAACAGCTACAGGCTGTTCAGAAGGTACAGGCAAGGAAGGAGGGGCAGAGGGGTTGCCCTCTACATCAAGAAATGGGTAGAACGTGAAGAGCTGTCTCTGAAGAATAGCCACAAGCAGGTTGAAAGCTTATGAGTAAGAATTATGGGTAAGAGTAAGAAGCTTATGGGTAGGAATTAGAGACCGCAGCAACAAAGGGAACCTTGTGGTTGGTGTCTATTACAGGCCACTCGATCAAGGGGAGCCTATGGACGAAGCCTCCTTACTCCAGCTACAGGAGGCATCACGCTCAAAGGCTCTCATCCTGCTGGGGGACTTCAACCACCCCGACGTCTGTTGGAAAAGTAGCACGGCAAGCTGTAGACAATCCAGGAGACTCCTGGAGTGCATTGAGGATGACTTCTTAAGCCAGGTAATAGACAGCCCTACCAGATGGGATGTGATACTGGACCTCTTGGTCATCAACACAAGTGAGATGTCCAGATTGGAGGCAGCCTGGGTTGCAGTGATCATGCACTGTGTCCGATCTACGAGCAGAGGCCTGTGTGCGGCCAAAGACACAGTGAGCAGAGCACACAGTAACCACAGAGCCAAGAGAACAGTTCATACCTTCACTCCATCCTGTGACAACCATATAACATTCCCGAATCTCGGACAAAGAATAGGGCTAAGTATTCTTCCTTCACTAGGAACAGCAACGGCATTAAATATGTTGAATAAGATAGGGTGTTGGGCAAGTAAACAGATAAACCTTACAACTGAAATCCTATCTAGCTTGCTTACTGATGTTGATAGCATTCGGCATGCTACGTTGCAAAATCGAGTGGCTATTGATTTTTTGCTGTTAGCTCAGGGTCATGGATGTGAAGGTTTTGAAGGTATGTGTTGTATGAACCTTTCTGACCACTCATCATCCATTCATGAGCAGTTACGGGATCTGAAGGATAACATGTCCAAATTAAAAGTGGTCAAAAATGGTTTCGATGATTGGTTAAGCTCATGGGGTATAACGGGATGGTTATCAGACTTACTAAAACAAGGGCTCATGCTACTGTTGGTTATATTATTATTGATTATGGTAGCCTCATGTGTTCTCCGCAAAGTGACTGACATGATAGAAAATGCCATGCATAAGGTCTGGCTGGCTCAAGAAGAAAAAGGGGGTATTGTAGGAATGTATCTGAGAGAAAATGGTCACGTGAGCCAGCCTCCCTACTGTGAGAGATTAGATTAAGGGCAAAACAGGTGGTAGAAGATGGAATTAGTACATGGGAAAAACGGGAACTGAGAAGGTAGAAAACATGTGGTGCTAATGACTAAGCAATTTACTATGTGAATTCTTGTAACCAACCTGATCTGTGAATGAACTGCATGGACAGCGCGTGAACAGAGACCGTAAGCCAATCATATAGCTGCCGCTAGCGCGTGCTCTTATTGCCTGTCTATATCTACTCTGTGAAAACTGGAATAAAGGGAGAACGATCATACTCATATTGAGACTCCATCGTTACTCCGGGTCCGTCTCCCACTCCAACAATGCACTGGTGGAGTTCACAGTCCTGAGGGATATGGGTCAGGCAAAGAGTAAAGTCAGGACCCTGAATTTTAGGAAAGCAAACTTCCAGCTCTTCAAGGAGTTAGTCAATAGGACCCCCTGGGAAACTGCCCTCAGGGACAAGGGGGCAGAACAGAGCTGGCAGATCTTTAAGGATCTTTAATCCCATAGAGTGCAAAGCTGTTGATCCCCAGGTGTAAGAAATCAGGAAAGGAAGGCAAGAGATCAGCATGGCTGAGTCAAGACCTGCTGGTCAACCTAAAGGGCAAGAAGGAAATGCACAGGCAGTGGAAACAGGGACAGGTATCCTGGGAAGAGTATAGGGACACTGCCCGGTTGTGTAGGGATGGAGTCAGGAAGGCCAAGGCGCAGCTGGAGCTGAACTTGGCAAGGGATGCTAAGAATAACAAGAAGGGCTTCTATAGCTATGTCAACCAGAAAAGGAAGGTCAAAGAAAGCGTGCCCTCCCTAATGACTGAGAATGGCAAACTGGTAACAACAGACAAGGAGAAGGCTGAAGTACTCAACAACGTTTTTGCCTAAGTCTTCACTGGCAACCTCTCTTCCCACACCTCTCAAGTGGATGGACTGCAAGACAGGGACTGGGGGAGCAAAGTCCCCTCCCACTGTAAGAGAAAATCAAGTTCGAGACCACCTGAGGAACCTGAACATACAGAAGTCTATGGGACCTGATGAGATGCACTCCAGAGTCCTGAGGGAGTTGGCTGATGTAGTTGCCTAGCCACTCTCCATGATATTTGAAAAGTCGTGGCAGTCAGGTGACGTCCATGGGGACTGGAAAAAGGGAAACATCGCACCCATTTTTAAAAAGGGTAGAAAGGAGGCCCCTGGGAACTACTGCCCTGTCAGCCTCACCTCCGTGCCTGGGAAGATCATGGAACAGATCCTCCTGGAAGCTATGCTAAGGCACATGGAGGACAGGGAGGTGATTTGAAACAGCCAGCATGGCTTCACCAGGGGCAAGTCCTGCCTGACCAACCTGGTGGCTTTCTACAATGGAGTGACTGCATCAGTGGACAAGGGAGGAGCTACGGATATCATCTATCTGGACTTCTGTAAGGCCTTTGACATGGTCCCCCATAACATCCTTCTCTCTAAGTTGGAGAGATACGGATTTGATGGGTGGACTGTTTGGTGTATGACGAATTGGTTGGATCGTCACATCCAGAGGGTAGTGGTCAACAGCTCAATGTCCAGATGGAGATAGGTGACAAGTGGTGTCCCTCAGGGGTCCATATTGGGACCAGTACTGTTTAATATCTTCATCAATGACACTGACAGTGGGATCTAGTGCACCCTCAGCAAGAGTGCAGATGACATCAAGCTGAGTGGTGCAGTTGATATGCCTGAGGGATGGGATGCCATCCAGAGGGACCTGGACAAGCTCAAGAAGTGGGCCCGTGTGAACTTCATGAGGTTCAACAAGGCCAAGCGCAAGGCCCTGCACCTGAGTCAGGGCAACCCCCAGTATCAATACAGGCTGGGGGATGAAGGGATTGAGTGCAGCCCTGCCGAGAAGGACTTGGGGGTACGGGTAGATGAAAAGTTGGACATAAGTCGGCAATGTGCACTCACAGACCAGAAGGCCAATTGTATCCTGGGCTGCATCAAAAAAAGTGTGGCCAGCAGGTCGAGGGAGGTCATTCTGCCCCTCTACTCCACTCTGGTGAGACCCCACCTGGAGTACTTCATCCAGCTCTGTAGTCCTTAGCACAAGAAGGACATGGGCCTGTTGGAATGGGTCCAGAGGAGGGCCACAAAAGTCATCAGAGGGATGAACACCTCTCCTACGAGGACAGTCTGAGAGAGTTGGGATTGTTCAGCCTGGAGAAGAGAAGGCTCCGGGGAGACCTTATTGTGGCCTTTCAGTACTTAAAGGGGGCTTATAAGAAAGATGGGGTCATGCATTTTAGCAGGGCCTGTTGTCATAGGACGGGGGGTAATGGTTTTAAACTGAAAGGAGGGTAGATTTAGACTACATAAAAGGAAGAAACTTTTTACAATGAGGGTAGTGAAACACTGGAACAGGTTGCCCAGAGAGGTGGTCGATGCCCCCTCCCTGGAAACATTCAAGGTTAGCCTGGGCAGGGCTCTGAGCAACCTGATCTAGTTGAAGATGTCCCTGCTCATTGCAGGGGGGGTTTGGACTAGATGACCTTTAAAGGTGCCTTCCAACCCAAACTATTCTATGATTCTATGATTCTTCTCCCATAGTGTTTATTCATCATGCATTGGATGTATATGTGTAGTCTAGAAAAAGGTCTTTTGCAGATAAAAAAATCTCAGTTTGGAAGCAGCTATTATGTAGTACAGTAGGTAAAACTATCATTAGCATTCTCAAAGCTGTGTTTTAATGCCTTATTTTTGTGTGCTCAGAATTAAGACCCTTTGACTAGAGTGATTTTTCAGATACTACTGAGGCAACATTCTCTGGAAATAACTGGTTTTAGTGCAAAAAAGGAGCATTCAGTATGGAATGAGATACCCATAAGAAATTCAGGTAGCTGATATGTGATCTGAATACATAAATGATAAAACATATGCTTAAAGCAGAAATTATTATTATATCCCACTTGTTTGGATTACTTGCATATTAGTAGATATCTGCTCATACTAAACTTTTTTCAAATTCGATTCAAAAAGTATGTTCTTTAAGCATAAAAAATTGAAGTAGCTGTGAAACAGAAATGCTGGTAAGATGAAAATTCAAGTTCTAGTATAAGTTTAAAAAAGCATATGAAAGTAGAAAATTTAAGATTAACACAATGTCATTGAACTTCATGCACAGTATGAAATATGAATACATTTTAGAATGTAATATTACTAATACCAATTTGTTGCAGAAAGTTTATCTAATCAAGTTACTCCTTACACTAACTGTTGTTTACTATCTGCCTTCATGATTTCATTCCAAAAGTCACAGATGTTAACTAAAATTAGTTAGTTTGTCCCTTTATATTTCCATTCTCATTTGCTATTTTACTCTCAATACTAGAGATTGTGGTGTAAACTGGATGTCATGGTGGACAGCAGGTTGAACGTGAGGCAGCAGTGCACTCTTGCAGCAAAGGTGGCTGGCTGCATCCTACACTACATTAGGAAGAGCATAGCCAGCAGGGGCCAAGAGAAGTGATCCTTCCCCTCTATTTGTGAGACCACACCTGTGCTGTGCTGTGTCCAGTTCCGGGCTCCCTAGAACAAGACAGATGTGAACATGTTTTAACGAGTGCAGCAGAAGCTGATCAGGTAGTTGCACATGATGTGCAAGAGAGCTGGATTTATTGAAACATAGGAAGGAAAGTGGAGAATTTTATTGGGTCTGGCTGAGATGGAGTTAAGTTTCCTCGTAGCAGCCCTCGTAATGCTGTGCTTTATATTGGTAGCTAGAAAGGTGTTGATAACACAGCAGTGTTTTGGCTACTGCTGAGCAGTGCTCCCACAACATCAAGGCTGTCTCTCCAACCCCCCTCCTCCTGCCAAAGTCCAGTAGGCTGGGGGTAGGCAAGAGATTGGGAGGGGACATAGCCAGGACAGCTGACTCACACTGACCAAAGGGATATTCCATACTGTATGACATCTGCTCAGCAATAAAAGCTAAGAGAAAGCAGCAGGAGGGGGGAGTAGTCATTATTACGACAACCACTATGCATACTGAAGCCCTGCTTCCCAGGAAGTGGCTAGACATCACCTGCTGATAGGAAGTAGAAATTAATCTTTTTTTGCCTTTGCTTCCATGTGTAGCCTTTACTTTTGCTTTATTAAACTGCCTTTATCTTGACACACAATTTTTTTTCCATCTTATTTTCTCCCTGCCCTTTTCCTGCTGAAGAGGGAAGTGATAGAGCAGCTTGGTGGGCACCTGGCATCCAGCATAGGTCAACCCACCACAAGGAGTGATCTTATTTCTTGCTTTTTCTACCTAAAAGCAGTCTATAGAGGAGATGAAGCCAGACTTTTCTCAAAGGTACAGTGTCAGGACAAGAAGCAATGGATGTAAGTCTCCATAAGGGTCGTTAAGCACTGGAAGTGGTTGCCTGGAGAGACTGTGGACTCTCTGTCCTTGGAAAGACTCAAAACTCAATTGAATGGGGCCTGAGCAGCCTGATCTAACTGGACTCAGTTGGTGTTGCGTGAAAAGGGGCAAAGCGGTTTTAGCAGAAGATAAACCCCCTTGCGTTCTAACACTCCTCACCGAGGTGGGAGGCTAGGTGCGGCTAGGTTTAAATTCTGAGTGATGCCCAATTCAGCACTATCAGTCCAATCGCGTTTAATATATATTAAACTATTACGATTTGGATACACTAATAGTGGACTGCACCTTCAGTCTAGTCGTGCTCATGAACTAGCACGGCCACTCTTGAGTTTTTGGTCGCGTTCAGTGAGAAAGCGAAACGACTAGCTACTTAAAAAAGTGCAGTTTATTTAAACAACAGATATATAGGTTCTTAGGATTGCCGGTGATAAATACACTGTCTGCAAAGCACGTGCAAATGAAAGTATTGTTACATATACAAAACGCGCGACAAAGTTATAAACGATACAGCCTGGCTTTAAATGTAGAAAAAGAGAGTCTCTAGAGAAATTTCTAAGTTTCCCGAGGAAGCACTCGGTATAATCTAAGTCTTACCCAAAGGCGTCCCTATGGGGGGGAAGAGAGGCTCAGCCCGTCGACTGATCCCAGAAGTCAGTGATGTAATTCTTTATGATGGTGTCTTCCCTGGGTATCCCCCCTCTCTTGGGCTATTTTTATACTATTTGTTATCTTCAAGGTGGAGTTTGAGTGACTTTAGTCATACATACTTTTATCATGATTGGTGTAAATTTCTCTCGCTTCACAATTAAAGGTATAGTTTACGAGAAATTCAGGGCGCAGACTCAAGAAGGAGTGGTCGCACCTTGGAGGCGGGTAGCCTTCGGGATGGAGGTGTGTTTTGGTATTATAATGACATTATAATGAGCAAAGTTCGCACAAAGGACAGCATTTCATCAAAATTTGACAAAATGTTGGCTCTGAGCATCTAGCGGGCAGCTAATTGGCAGCTTATCTGTTTCATGGTATCATCCCATTCCTGTATCCGCTATACATCATAAGGTAAAGCCACGGAATAATTGCATCCCGTCCCGTACCTCATGTAGCTTATCAGGGAACCACAGATGTTGTGTCCTTCATGCCAGCTGCGGCTATTTTCTACCTCAGAAGCCTCTTGATTTTATACTTTTCCTTAAGGTGTGAACAATGCTGTACTTTTGTATTTTTTAGCCAATTTAGTATTTATTCCACATAATCCACCCCGTGACTACAGTCACTCAAGCTCCACGATACTCAATACGGATAGGAAAGATCACATGTGTTCTTGTGGTGAGGGATATCAAGTGCAAATACATCTCGTGGAGTGATCAAATGAGTTAAACTTTTCATCATAATCCAAAGTCTAACATACAAAACAATTGTCAAAGCGAAGCACAAAACAATGAGTATTAGTAAAACAACAACAGGATGGAGCATCTTGTTATAAAGTCCTGTAACTGTCGGTGACCATCTAAAAAGAGTATCTCCCCATCCATGTCCTCCGTCTCTCTTGACTCTTTCCAGCACTTGGTGTATTTCTTCAACATCATGATGGACGGTAATCAAAGTTCTCTGTCCATTTTCTTGGGCCTCTTTCAACAGTCGCTTCAATTCATCGTGTTGTAGTAACTTCTTCACCAGTGAGAGATTCATTCCGATGGGGGTAGGCAACAAATCTCGAATCAATGTATAATTAGATTGTAGCAATTGAAAAGATGTAACAGGAGCTGAATAATTGAAGTCACATCCGATAATGTTAGTAAAGTTACAAACACAAAGGTTTGAGTGATTACTTATATCAACTACTATGTCATCTATGAATACAAGACTACAGGGAGACCTCATGCAAACACACCCTTTCCCAATATATACAAGCACAGTTTCTGGGGTTTCATCGGGATGTATCTCAAAGTGACAAACATTCTGGTTGGTGTCAAGACAAATGTCTTGTGCTTTCAGGGTATTACTCTCACAAATGAATCCTTGTTGGTCTCGTGAAACGCATGCGTCAACATCAACAGTTTGCCACTTATTCTCATTTTGTTGTGCCCACACTCTGTGCTCTATTGGATAGAGTATGGCTCCTTGGTGATTCAACCCCAGTGCAATGATTGGGTATATGGTGTATACCAAAGCATTGCGTATTGTTAAGACAAAAGCTGTGGCCTTGCTCTCAATGGGATCATAGGTGAAGTTAACCAGATACCACCAGGACTGAAATTTTTTCTCAAATTCAATTGCGTTATCCCATATTACTTTTCGAATTTCGGTGGGCAAGGTGCCTTCTTCACCTTCCCTTATGATTGCGGCTGTCATAGATTGCATCCACAATTGGGCTTGGATACAACTAAGAGCCAAGGAAACATTGTTTTGGGTTGTACCAAGTGCATCTGTGATCAGCTGATGGTCTTTTTCACCCGTTTCTTCCCACTGAGGCAATATATTCGATAAAAGCCATTGGTGGTTTCCCAATGCTAATAGAGAGGACTGTAGGGGACGTCTTAATTTGTCCAGATCAGTAGTGGTTGTGACTAGTTTGTCTGCAAGTATCTCAGCGTCTATACTATTTAAGACTCCCAGACCTGTTCCTAAGATACCAGTCACATCCCTCTTCAGTCGTTGTGAAGTGGCAAAAGTTCGTCTGCGTAACCATGCTGACCATCCTGCATAAGATGTACTTAGGAATGGTAAACAAGTGGGTTTGATCGCAGAGATTTTAATCTGCATTGACAATTCTACTCGTTTGAGGGAATATGTGGGATTAAACAGTATCTGTTGTTGACCTGTGTGTTTAATAACATAAGGGCCAATGTTGAAAATGTAAGGAGTTAGACTAATGGAGGGCTTAGAAGGTACGCCTTTGAGAGTTTGTGGGGGTGTAGGTTCTGGATTTATTTCGGCAAGTTCAGGTGTATTTGAGTCAATCATAAATTCAAATAACAATTCTGTGCCCCTGTAGCCCCAAATACAATACACTATTGTAGGTTTGATAAAAGTGAAATTGTGCCAGCAATCTGAATTTGGCTCCATAATTTTGTAACAGTCAGTGTTGTATTTGTCTGGTTTGGTAGAGTCTACATAGATGGTTTTAATTACAGTTGGCCTGTGGTGAGTAGACCCATTGATAAATCGGCAACCAATGTGTATTCTCTTTCCAAGGGTGGCCTCTATTTTAGCCATTTGAAGTGAATCATTCCATCTCCATTTATCTCTGGAATATACTTCACTTCCTTGTATAACCAAAGTGGAGAGATTTAAACCCCTTTTGTTTCCTGGTGTTCCGGTGCTTGCAGTGTACCGTGACAATGCATTATCCCAAAGGTCAGGTGCTACGTCTATCTTGAATTCAAATAGCAGCGCTATTTCATCCTGTTGCCAACGACAAGTTACAAGAGTGGGTTCAACAAGAGTAAAATTATACCAGCAATCCCACTTGTCGGTGACACAGTGCTTTGTCGTCATTGAGCGTGGGTTCTGAGGGCGAAATATCTCTATTCTCATGGCCTTCTCATGGTTTGAGCCGTTGATCATTCTACACCCTACTCGGGCTTCCACCCCTGCCTTACCTTTCAGGACTGGGTACCAACTATTCCAGGTCCACTCATGTAACACCTCATTTTCCTGTAGAACTACAGTGGCCAAACTCAATTCTCCCTTTCTAGGACCTGCCATCGCATTGTGTTTAACAAAGGCTTGAGACCATGGCCACTCTGGGTCTCTCTGACTACAAACAACAGGGAACAAAAAGGTAAAACTGAATAGCATCAATTCCATCTGCCAATTCGTCATTTTAGAATTTGGGCCTCCAGGTAGCCATACATAATAAAAATAGTATTATTGCCAGGATCAATGTCAGGATTCCCTGGAGACACTCAAAGGTAGCGTAGGCCAATACGTCTGTACAGCTCATCCAAGGTTCCTGTAAGACACAAAGGAAAAGAAAATCTGCTCGGTCTTATTCGACCGACGGGGTTAAAAAGAAGGCGAGATCCACCGGGTGCTGATCCGGTGTATCTTCCCTGAACAGTCCTTGGCTTCCCATGCATAGGGATTTTTGGGAGTAGCTAGCACCATTGGTACCGTCCCAATTTGAGGCATTTTCACTAGCACAGGTTGCCCAGGGTGAAATCTTCCGGGGTATTTTCCCGGTTCATTGGGAGCCTTTGGAGAGATAATATTGGCAGATGCACAGAAAGCTTTCATTTTAGGACAGCCGTCTCCACTCCATCTGTTATTTAATTGATAGATGGCATCGTCCAATCGCAAATGCCAACCAGGTTCATGAGTTTTTGCAAAACGCTTAACCAATCCATTGGTGCGTTCAACAATGCCATTAGCCTGGGGATAATAGGGAGTATGAAATACCCATCGAATCCCTTCTTCTTTGGCCCAATCTTGTACCACCGAAGCGGTAAAGTGTGAACCGTTATCACTTTGGATTTCCTCGGGAAGGGGAAGTGTGCTGAACCACCCTTTTAGGCCTTTCACTGTGTTGTCCCCGGTAGCTGATTTGAAACTGCTGGCCATACTGAGGCTGGAGATAATCTCCACTCCTACCAGGACATATCTTTTCCCACCTGATAATCTCAAGGGCCCAATATAGTCAATCTGCCATGAATGCCACAACGTTTTCTTGTCCCGAATGTGTAAGGGAGGCGCCTTACTCGGATGATCTTTGCTGAGTCGTAGGCGACATTGTGAACAGGCAGTTACTATTTGTTCGCACAGCTTAACCGACACAGGCCACCCCCGGGCTAGACCTTCCTGATACAGGTCAGCACGGCCTGTGTGGCCACGTTTAACATGTAACCATTCAAGTAAGCGTTCCCATTCCCGACCATCATCTACAATGTCAATTTGCTGTAGCCGCGTGAGGCTATCTACCTGTTGGTTGAATTGAGCAGTGATCGAGTTTGAACGATCATGGCCTTTTACCCAACCAACGTGCAATGTTCTCTGTTCTCCTATTTCTAACAGTTGCTTCCAACTATCTGTCTCCCAAATCGGGACTCTGTTCACCCGCCAATCATTGGCTGCCCAGTGTCCTATCCATTCAGTGGCTCCTTTAAAAACAGCATATGAGTCAGTGTAAATGGAGGTGGCTCCATGTTGTGCAGCTAGTAGGACAGCTCTGAGTTCCCCTACTTGTGCACTACCCTCCCCTGTTTCAATCGCTCTTTCTCCCGTTGCTACTTCCAGTGCTACGGCCTTATATTTCCACTTATTGTTTTCACGGTGAGATGACGCATCAGTAAACCACACTCCTGTAAGATCACTGCCTTCCTTCAAAGGAGGTGCTTCTTGGATCGGAGATGGTCTATTTGGTGGGGATTGGAACAATAGGGCACCATCTATATCCTTTTGCAGCTTGGATACTTTAACACTACCTTCAGAGACTGGCATGATTTCATTAATGCCTTCTAAATAAGCATACCACTTTCGAACTGTAGGTTTCTGGGCAATGCCAGCTGGTGGTGTTGTCCCTTTATGGACCACATCTAGGAGGCGAAAAGGTCCCCGAATGATCACACTCTGTTCTCTTCTTATCTGCTCTGTTCGTTGCAACGCTCGCACTAGGGACAGTAAACCCTTCTCAAGGTCTGAATATCTGCTCTCAGTATCATTGAAGGAGTGAGAGCTAAATTCTAATGGTCTCTCCGGTCCTGCTGGTCCCTTCTGCCATAAATTACAATGGGAACCGTGTTCACTGAACCCCCATTCTACGTGGACAGGGTCAGTTGGATGTATAGGACCAAGCTGTTGGAATAACCTTAGCTCCTTTATTAGTAATTCCAGAGCATTAGTGTGTTGTTTAGTCCACTCCCAGGATCTACCCTTTTTGAGCAAACTATAAAGGGGGCGAGCAATGATGGAAAAGCCAGGGATGTGTTTACGCCAATAACTTAAAGTTCCCAGAACTTGCTGTAACTCCTTCACGCTGGATGGATTCTGTCCATGCTCTATTTTTTCCAGGGTATCCTGAGGAACAGAAGCAGCTCCCTTAATCCACCAGACCCCCAGGAATTTAACTTCCTGTGCAGGTCCCTGACACTTTGAGTCTGGAATTTCCAATCCTAAATCAAGTAATGTTTTTCGGATGTTTTCCATCATGTCTTGTACACTTTCTTGGTTCTCTCCCCCTATTAGGATGTCATCAATATATTGGTATACCGTACATCCCTGTGAAACAGGAATCTCTGATAGCACTTTAGCTAAAGCATTGTGAGCAATAGTGGGGGAATGTTTGTATCCTTGTGGAAGTCGGTTAAAGGTATATTGGACTCCTTTCCACGTGAATGCAAACCGCGCTTTGTCCTGCTCAAGGAGGGGGATCATAAAAAACATGTCTTTAACATCTAAGGCAGCCATCCAAGGATGGGCAGCTCCTTGTATCATTGTCACAATTTCCGCGATATTTGGAACTGCGGCAGTGAGGGGTGCAGTGTTGGCATTTAACTTTCGGTAATCTACTGTGAAACGCCATTGCCCGTTTGGTTTCTTTACCGGCCACACTGGTGAATTATAAGGCGAGTGAGTCCTCTTGATGATGTCTCTTTTTTCTAAATCTGATACCACCCCGTCTGCTCCTGCAAGTGCAGCTGCAGGCAGTGGGTACTGCCGGACATTAGTGATTTTAGAGGGAGGTAAAGGCATGGAAGTTTCCAAGAGACTCAGTTTCACTGTGTCTATTACTTTTTCGCATCCTGCAAAACTCCACACAGTTCCATCTGGGAATTTCCACATTCGCCCACGCAGCACGTCAAATCCTAGGAGGTTAGTACGCGAGGCACCCACTAACACTTCCGCCCTGGTCATCCGCTGCTCTCCCGGCAACCAGAGGTTAATTTTTGCAACGGGGCATGTTTTTACCACACCATCAATTCCTGTGAAGTTGACTCTGCGTCTAGTGGGATTTATACCTAGAAGTTGTGCTGTTTCATTAGTGATTGCAGACATTTGGGCTCCGGTATCAATAATAAAGTTTACTGACATCCTCCGGGGTCCGACAGGAATGGCGATAATAGGTTCAGAATCTTTATGAGAGAGCCATTGAATAGCTAGTACCCGCCGGACAGGGTGGCTCACTGCCCTCCCCGGGGATAGGAGTTTTTTGACTGGGACTCTATCAAATCAATCAAATTACGCTCCGGTGCAGAAGGCACAATTTTCTCACAGCTTGGGGATTCTCTGGTTAGACTTTTCTCCCCAGCCGAATTATTCTTTCTAGTTAGAGATTGGACCAGTGTACGGAGATCTCCCGTAGGGACACCGTGCAAGAATTGTCGGGGCACCCCTAATTGTAGGGCTTTACGCCACAACTCATTCCGGTCCTTATCAGGCTTAAACCTTTCCACCGGTTTGGGGTTTTGAGTGTGAGTTCGGACTTGGCGAACCTTTCGGGGGTGTTCGGAGGATTTTTCGCTAGTTAGGCTGGCCCAGCCCATTCGGCGCCCATATTGGTCTATTTCCTGTACATATTCATTCCAGGTGGGCATGTAGCGACGTCGGCCCCGCCCATGAGCATCCCGAGCCTCTCGTATACGATCTTGAGTGAGAACAAGGAATGGTTTCAGGCAATCGGGAAGACCACGGATAAGAGGGGCTAATCGATCGGGGTCGATAGCAGCTGACATTGGGGATTTCCGAAATTCCTCTCTGTCATACATGGCTTGCAGACAAGCTGCTTTCCGTATCGCCGCAAACAGTTCAGAGTAGCCTGTAGCTCTAATCTCTAATGGCTCTCCCCTCTCTCGCGGATCCATACCACCTGCCCAATAGGCTGCTCGAGCAGTTAGGGAATAATTATGATCCCCGTCCATTGTAGTTAAAAACACTCCTGGTCCCCAAGAGTCTCCTGCTTCTTCCTCACTCAACATAATCCTATCTCCTCCTTCAGAAGAAACTCGCCACACATACTCAACAGCTGATTCTTCTGGCCACCTCGAATATTTTTCCCTTATTTTTGCTAACTCTGTTGGTGTCCACGGAATAGTACGCACAGTGTTGCGGACTTCCTCATCATCCTCATCAACTGTGGTTTCAGTTTTAATCAGAGGTCGTAAAGGAAAGACTCGAGATTTCACAGTAAAAGTCCTTCCCTCCTCATCTTCTTCCTCATCTTCACTATTAGACCAAAAATCTCCGGTCTGGGTTCCAGAATTTGGATAACACATTAATTTACGAATCTGTTGGACCTGGGTCGAGGGCTGCATTTTATCTAAGAGCCCAGTCACCCTTTCCAATAACATTTTAAGTTGGTGATTTTCACTCCCAAGTAGAGCATTCCGGTTTCCTAAACATTCATTCTCACTCACAAGCTTATCAACTTGAGTTCTTAATTTTTCTCCTGTCTCCTTTTGAAAGGCTAGTGATGACTTCAACACCTCATTCTCCGATTTCAGGGTTGCATATTCTACAGCTGAAATCAGATTAGGAGCAGGGGTTTCCCTAGCTTCTTGTTGTGCACAAGATAAACAGGCGCCTAACACCGCACAAATCACACCTTTGCCTTTCCCCGCTCTGAGCTTCTGTGAAACCCGACACTCTTCAATACGTTCCACCACTTTCTCTTCATCCTTCCAAAATTTATGGGCCCACTCCTTCCCAGCCTGGGAAGGGGCACAATCATATTTTTGCAGCAGTTTATCCATGGCAATCCTGCCGACTACGCCAAAATTCTGTTGCGTGAAAAGGGGCAAAGCGGTTTTAGCAGAAGATAAACCCCCTTGCGTTCTAACACTCCTCACCGAGGTGGGAGGCTAGGTGCGGCTAGGTTTAAATTCTGAGTGATGCCCAATTCAGCACTATCAGTCCAATCGCGTTTAATATATATTAAACTATTACGATTTGGATACACTAATAGTGGACTGCACCTTCAGTCTAGTCGTGCTCATGAACTAGCACGGCCACTCTTGAGTTTTTGGTCGCGTTCAGTGAGAAAGCGAAACGACTAGCTACTTAAAAAAAGTGCAGTTTATTTAAACAACAGATATATAGGTTCTTAGGATTGCCGGTGATAAATACACTGTCTGCAAAGCACGTGCAAATGAAAGTATTGATACATATACAAAACGCGCGACAAAGTTATAAACGATACAGCCTGGCTTTAAATGTAGAAAAAGAGAGTCTCTAGAGAAATTTCTAAGTTTCCCGAGGAAGCACTCGGTATAATCTAAGTCTTACCCAAAGGCGTCCCTATGGGGGGGAAGAGAGGCTCAGCCCGTCGACTGATCCCAGAAGTCAGTGATGTAATTCTTTATGATGGTGTCTTCCCTGGGTATCCCCCCTCTCTTGGGCTATTTTTATACTATTTGTTATCTTCAAGGTGGAGTTTGAGTGACTTTAGTCATACATACTTTTATCATGATTGGTGTAAATTTCTCTCGCTTCACAATTAAAGGTATAGTTTACGAGAAATTCAGGGCGCAGACTCAAGAAGGAGTGGTCGCACCTTGGAGGCGGGTAGCCTTCGGGATGGAGGTGTGTTTTGGTATTATAATGACATTATAATGAGCAAAGTTCACACAAAGGACAGCATTTCATCAAAATTTGACAAAATGTTGGCTCTGAGCATCTAGCGGGCAGCTAATTGGCAGCTTATCTGTTTCATGGTATCATCCCATTCCTGTATCCGCTATACATCATAAGGTAAAGCCACGGAATAATTGCATCCCGTCCCGTACCTCATGTAGCTTATCAGGGAACCACAGATGTTGTGTCCTTCATGCCAGCTGCGGCTATTTTCTACCTCAGAAGCCTCTTGATTTTATACTTTTCCTTAATGTGTGAACAATGCTGTACTTTTGTATTTTTTAGCCAATTTAGTATTTATTCCACAGTTGGTGAATTGTGTTTTCATAGAAACATAGAATCACAGAATCATTTCGGTTGGAAAAGACCTTTCAGATCATCGAGGCCAACCATAAACATAACACTGCCAAAACCACCACTAAACCATGTCCCTCAGCACTACATCTACACATCTTTTAAATACCTCCAGGGATGGCGACTCAACCACTTCCCTGGGCAGCCTGTTCCAATGTTTGACAACCCTTTCAGTGAAGAAATTTTTCCTAATATCCAATCTAAACCCACCCGGCACAACTTGAGGCCGTTTCCTCTTGTCCTATCACTTGTTACTTGGGAAAAGAGACCAACACCCACCTTGCTATGACCTCCTTTCAGGTAGTTGTAGAAAGTGATAAGGTCTCCCCTAAGCCTCCTTTTCTCCAGACTAAACAACCCCAGTTCCCTCAGCCATTCCTCATAAGACTTGTGCTCTAGACCCCTCACCAGCTTTATTGCCCTTCTCTGGACACGCTCCAGTACCTCAATGTCTTTCTTGCAGGGGCCCAAAACTGGACACAGTACTGAACACAGTATTAGAGGTGCAGCCTCACCAGTGCCGAGTACAGGGGATGATCACTTCCCTAGTCCTGCTGGCCACACTATTTCTAATACAAGCCAGGATGCTATTGGCCTTCTTGGCCACCTGGGCACACTGCTGACTCATATTCAGCCAGCTGTCAACCAGCACTCCCAGGTCCTTTTCCACCAAGCAGCTTTCCAGCCATTCTTCCCCAAGCCTGTAGCGCTGCATGGGGTTGTTGTGACCCAAGTGCAGGACCCAGCACTTGGCCTTCTTGAATGTCATACCATTGGCCTCGGCCCATCCATCCAGCCTGTCCAGATCCCTCTAAAGAGCCTTCCTGCACTCAAGCAGATCAACACTCCCACCCAACTTGGTGTCATCTGCAAACTTACTGAGGGTGCACTCGATCCCCTTCTCCAGATCATTGATATCAATCAAGATATTAAACAGAACTGGCCCCAATACTCAGCCCTGGGGAACACCACTTGTGGCTGGCCGCCAACTGGATTTAACTCCATCCACCACTCTTTGAGCCCGGCCATCCAGACAGTTTCTGACCCAGCGAAGAGTATGCCTGTCCAAGCCATGGGCAGACAGTTTCTCTAGGAGGATGCTGTGGGAAACAGTGTCAAAGGCTTTACTAAAGTCCAGGTAAACAACATCCACAGCCTTTCCCTTGTCCACTAAGCGAGTCACCTTGCCATAGAAGGAGATCAGGTTAGTCAAGCAGGACCTGCCTTTCATAAACCCATGCTGACTAGGCCTGATTGCCTGGTTGTCCTGTACGTGCCATGTGATGGCCTTCAAGATGATCTGTTCCATAACCTTCCCTGGCACCAAGGTCAGACGGGCAGGCCTGTAGTTCCCTGGATCCTCCTTCCAGGTGTTCCTGCAGATGAGTGTCACATTTGCTAATCTCCAGTCAACTGGGACCTCCCCGGTTTAGCCAGGACTGCTGATAAATGATGGAAAGTGGCTTGGTGAGCACTTCCGCCAGCTCCCTCAGTACCCTTGGGTGGATCCCATCTGGCCCCATAGACTTGTGTGTGTCTAGGTGCTGTAGAAGGTTGCTAATCATTTCCCCTTGTATTATGAGGTCTTCATTCTGCTCCCTGTCCCTGTCTTCCAGCTCAGGGGGCTGGGTCCCTGGAGAACAATTGGTCTTACTATTAAAGACTGAGGCAAAGAAGGCATTAAGTACCTCAGCCTTTTCCTCATCACTATGTTTCCCCCCCATCCAATAAATTTGACAATTCTCCTTAGGCCTCCTTTTGTTGCTAATGTATTTCATAGAAACATTTTTTACTGTCTTTTATGGCAATAGCCAGATTAAGTTCTAGTTGGTCTTTGGCCCTTCTAATTTTCTCCCTGCATAACCTCACGACACCCTTGTAGTCTTCCTGAATGGCCTAACCCTTCTTCCAAAGGTTATAAATGCTCTTTTTTTCCTGAGTTACAGCAAAGCTCCCTGTTTATCTAGGACAGTCATCTTCCCCACCAGGTCATCTTTCAGCACATGGGGATCGCCTGCTCCCACTCCTTGAAGATTTCCTTCTTGAAGAATGTCCTGCCTTCCTGGACTCTTTTGCCCTTCAGGACTGTCTCCCAAGGGACTCTGTCAACCAGGCCCCTAAACGAGCCAAAGTCTGCCTATACAGAAGTCTAAGGTGGCAGTTCTTCTAACCCCCCTCCTTACTTCTGCAGGAATCAAAAACTCTATCATTTCATGATCGCTATGCCCAAGTCGGCCTCCAACCATCACATCACCCACATCCTTCTCTGTTCGCAAACAACAAGTCTAGGCAGGCACCCTCCCTAGTTGTCTCACTCATCAACTGTGTCAGGAAGTTGTCTTCCACACACTCCAGGAACCTCCTAGACTGATCCCTCTCCGCTGTATTGTATTTCCAGCAGATATCTGGTAAATTTAAGTCCCAACTGATATATTCCAGATTCCTGATCTGATATATTTTGCAAAATGGGGGAAAATGTCTTCGGTTTTGCAGGTGTGTGTTCTGTTTTAAATGTAGGCAGAGATGTATTTTTAAACATTTTCTTAAGCAGTACAACTGTTAACACAGGAGCTTCTTGAATTCAGGAGATATCATAAGAGTCTAATTCATTTTCAGTGCTTTACGGAGACATGAGATTTATTGAGGGAGAAAGGTGACAAATTTTATATGTAGTCTGTGGATGTGGAGAAGAGTGTCTCCTAGTGTTTCCTAGGTACACATTAGACTGCAATTATGTTCTAGAGTTGTTTTCACTGTAGCAGCTTTGCAGCTGAGTGTCCCATAAAGTTGGTTGGATGGTTGGTTGTATCATGGCTGTAGCAACTGTGAGAATGCAGATCAAGTACGAGACCATCTAAGGAACCTGAAGGTACACAAGTCCATGGGACCTGATTAAATCCATCCACGGATCCTGAGGGAACTGGCGGATGAAGTTGCTAAGCAGCTTTCCATCATATTTGAAAAGTCGTTAGCAGTCCGGTGAAGTTCCCGCTGACTGGAAGAAGGGGAAACATAACCCCCATTTTCAAAAAGGGGAAAAAAGGAAGACGCAGGGAACTACAGGCCGGTCAGTCTCACCTCTGTGCCCGGCAAGATCATGGAGCAGATCCTCCTGGAATCTCTGCTAAGGCACACAGAAAATAAGGAGGTGATTGGTGACAGCCAACATGGCTTCACCAAAGGCAAGTCGTGCCTGACAAATTTGGTGACCTTCTATGATGGGGTTACAGCATTGGTGGATAAGGGGAGAGCAACCGACGTCATCTACCTGGACTTGTGCAAAGCATTTGACACTGTCTTGCACGACATCCTGGTCTCTGAATTGGAGAGACACGAATTTGATGGATGGACCACTTGGTGGATAAGGTCGCACTCAAAGAGTTGCGGTCAACGACTTGATGTCCAAGTGGCAACCAGTGACAAGTGGCATTCCTCAGGAGTCGATACTGGGACCAGTGCTGTTTAACCAAGCTGTATGGCATGGTCGACACGCTAGAGGGAAGGGACGCCATCCAGAGGGACCTGGACAGGTTTGAGAGGTGGGCCCATGCCAAACTCATGAAGTTCAACCAGGCCAAGTGCAAGGTCCTGCACCTGGGTCACAGCAATCCCAAGCACAAATACAGGCTGGGTGGAGAATGGATTGAGAGGAGCCCTGAGGAGAAGAACTTGGGGGTGTTAGCGGGTGAGAAGCTCAACATGAGCAGGCAATGTGCGCTTGCAGCCCAGAAAGCCAACCGCATCCTGGGCTGCATCAAAAGAAGCGTGACCAGCAAGTCGAGGGAGATGATTCTGCCCCTCTACTCTGCTCTCGTGAGACCCCACCTGGGGTACTGTGTCCAGCTTTGGAGTCCTCAGCACAGGAAAGGTATGGACCTGTGTTATGGTTTGAGAAAACCCATAACAATTTATTGTCATTTAGACAATTATTCTCTCACTCGATGACCCCTCCCCACCCGGGAAGGGGAACCGGGGAAAACAAGGAAACACAAGGGCTGAAATATAAATAGATTTAATAGGATAAGACTAAATAATTAACAATAACACTAAAGGACCAGTATTAATCCTGATACTAATATAAAACATACAAGGATTATACTCAGCCAATTATATCAGTAGGAAGCTGTGCTCTCCCAGCAGTGGACAGCAAGTGTTGGACACTGCGAGTGCTACAGCTTTGAGAGGAAGGGAAGGCCTGAGGGGTCCGGCGCCGGGGCAGGAATTTCTCAGGATTGCAGACATCATAGAAGAGAAGAAACTCCTCAGCAAACTTTCTAATTTATATTGAATGTGACGTTCATGGTATGAAATAATTCTGTTGGCCAGCTTGCGTCAAGTGCCCAGGTCTCGCTCATCCTTATCCCCACACCTGGCTAGCTTGAAAACACTGAGACCTTGAAACCCGCATACCTTAGCTGGCTGTAAAGTAAATATTTTCACAAATTCAGACACTAGAGTCTTCCAAAAGTGGAGTTTTCCCCAGCATTAGAAATTAGTCCTATGTTGCTCAACCCAGGACAACCTGTTTGAGTGGGTCCAGAGGAGGGCCACGAAGATGATCAGAGGGCTGGAGCATCTCTCCTATGAAGACAGGCTGAGACGGTTGGGGTTGTTCAGCCTGGAGAAGAGAAGGCTCCGGGGAGACCTTATAGCGGCCTTCCAGTATCTGAAGGGAGCCTACAAGAAAATTGGAGGGGGACTTTTTACAAGGGCATGTGGTGATAGGATGAGGGGTAATGGTTTCAAGCAGGAAGAGGGTAGATTTAGATTAGGTATCAGGAAGAAATTTTTCACTATGAGGGTGGTGAGGCACTGGAACAGGTATGCGCTGTGGGGCCATCAGTCACTTATTTGGCAGAATTTGTTTTGATACATCTTTATGAAGAGAGCTAGGCACCACTGTCAGCAAAAACATAGACTTTTGTTCTTCCATCAGAAGCTCTGAATTTGTTGATATATCCTCACCTGGAAATGATGTGAAGTGATGGCAGAGAATGTTACCTCTGTATGGTTGGTTCCCAGACATTTGGGGGAAGTCGAAGGGTTTTGACTTTTTTTGCATGTTAGCTACTCATTCTCTATGATATATAGAAATGACAGAGATATACAGGGGTGGCTCTGTTTTAACACAAGCTATCTTTCTGGCTGCTGAGGATATTCTCCATACACCTATGGCATTTTCCAGAAGACTAGAAGAGAAAAGTACAGGGGAAAAAAAATGATGAGAGGAGGAGGAAAGAGGGAAGTGGTTAAGGAAAACATTGTCAGGCAGTAGCAGGAGTAGCTTGCTCCTCAAAGGGAGCCAAGCCAGGAGCTGAGTGGCACAGCAAAGTGGGCAGGGCACTGACCTCACTACAAGGCTGCAGTCCCATGCTATCCATGAGCGGAGCAGGTCGGGGATGGTGACCTGGTTCAGCTACAGTCCAATCATCACCAGGCAATTCCATAGTGATGAGGCAGAGCCAAGGTCAAGCCAAAAGGTCAAGGTTGGGTTCAGCAAGGTTCAAGGCCAGGCACAGAATGCCTACAGCATAGCTCAGGCAAGGGTGAGGGCCCAAGACTAAATACAGCTCCTGAAACAATGGGTGAAGGGTAAATGGGTGGAAGCTCTGTAGTGAGCTCATCCTCTGCTGTGGTTGTGATGAAATGCCTTGAAGAAAAGGGGAGCTGGGGGATACACGCAGGGTATACAACCAAATCTGACTCCTCCTTCCATGACAAGACATCTACCTAATCCTTCTGCTTCCTCATACAGTAGGTGATTCTGAAGGGGAAGAGCAAAAAGGAGGCCCAGTGAGCCAGTCAGAGAAATAGGCAGCGCATCCCTCGATAGTATTCCTGATGTGGCAGTGGATCAGCACCACTGTCAGTTCTTCCACCCTCCCCCTAGAGGAGATGCACTCCGCAAAGGCAGCCTTGACTGCCAGAACCTACTTGTCCCAGATGTCATGATTTCTCTGAGAAGGGATCTGCCAGGAAAAAAGGCAGAAGGGTGGAGCTTCAGCTTAGGGGT
This sequence comes from Rissa tridactyla, assembly GCF_028500815.1. Classification (NCBI taxonomy): domain Eukaryota; kingdom Metazoa; phylum Chordata; class Aves; order Charadriiformes; family Laridae; genus Rissa; species Rissa tridactyla. Next base: position 19,747,675 of record NC_071496.1, read on the forward strand.
GACTTCTTGGAAGGGTATGGTCCACATAAAAGGTCTGATTGGGCAGGACCAGCTCGATTGATGGATCCCCTGGTGTTAACTAGCCAGGTAGCTTGTGCTAAATGCTTGTCCCAATTTTTAAAGGTTCCACCACCCATTGCTTTCAGGGTAGTTTTTAACAATCCATTGTATTGCTCAATTTTCCCAGAAGCTGGTGCATGATAGGGGACATATCCACTCAATGACATGTTCTTTTGCCCAATTACTTATAAGACTGTTTTTGAAATGAGTCCCATTGTCTGACTCAATCCTTTCTGGAGTACTATGTCGGCACAAGACTTGCCTTTCAAGTCCCAGGATGGTATTCCGGGCAGTGGCATGGGGCATGGCGTATGTTTCCAACCATCTGATGCTTGCTCCCACCATTGTAAGCACATAGTGCTTACTCTGGTGGGTTTGAGGGAGTGTGATATAGTCAATTTGCCAGGCCTCCCCATATTTATATTCCAACCATCATCCCCCATACCACAAAGATTTTAACTTTTTAGCTTGCTTGGTTTCGGCGCATGGGTACATGGGCATGTACATGGCGTACCTTCACAACTAGTTTCCCTAGCCGGTCAGCAATATCTTACCACAATTCAGCAGCCCAAATGGGTTTACCTTTGCGCTGCCAGTTGCTCTACTTCCACTGCTTTAACCACCCCCACAGTGCATTGGCCATCATCCGTGAGTCAGTACAGAGATAGAGCATTGGCCACTTTTCTTGTTCAGCAATGTCTAAGGCCAGATGGATGGCTTTTACCTATGCAAATTGGCTCGATTCACCTTCTCCTTAAGTTGTTTCTGCAACTCATCCTGTAGGACTCCACACAGCAGTTTTCCACTTTTGATGTTTTCCTACAATATGACAAGACCCATCAGTGAACAAGGCATACTAATTTCTCATTATCTGAGAGTTCATTATATGGTGGGGCTTCCTCAGCACGAGTCACCACCTCCTCAGATGGCATTCCGAAGTCTTTGCCTTTGGGCCAGTTTGTGATCACTTCTACAATTCCTGGACGATCTGGGTTTCCTATTCGAGCTTGCTGTGTGATTAAGGCAACCCACTTCCTCCAAGTAGCATCGGTGGCATGATGCCTAGAAGGAACTTCACCCTTGAACATCCAGCCCAGCACTGGTAATCAGGGCACCAGGAGGAGCTGTGCTTCAGTACCAATTACCTCTGATGCAGCTCTAACCCCTTCAAATGCTGCCAAGATTTCTTTCTCAGTCGGGGTATAGTTGGCCTCAGAGCCTTTGTATCCTTGACTCCAGAATCCTAGGGGTCGACCTCGAGTCTCCCCTGGTGCTTTCTGCCAGAGGCTCCAGGTAGGGCCATTGTCTCTGGCTGCAGTGTAGAGTGCATTTTTAATGTCCTGTCCTGTTCGGATTGGTCCGAGGGCTACTGCATGCACAATCTCTTGTTTAATTTGATCAAAGGCCTGTCGTTGCTCAGGGCCCCATGTGAAATTTTTTTTCTTTTGAGTCACTTCATAAAGAGGTTTCACAATCTGACTATAACCTGGAATATGCAGTCTCCAGAAACCTACAACGCCCAAGAAGGCTTGTGTTTCCTTTTTGTTAGTAGGTGGGGACATAGATGTTATCTTGTTAATCACATCCATTGGGATCTGTCAACGCCCACCTTGCCACTTAATTCCCAAGAACTGGATGTTTCATGCAGGTCCCTTGACCTTACCTCTTTTTACAGCAAAACCTGCTTTCAGAAGAACCTTGATTATTTTCTTACCTTTCTTGAAAACTTCTTGTGCTCTATTACCCCACACAGTCATGTCATCAATGTATTGCAGGTATTCTGGAGCTCCACCCTTCTCCAGTGCAGTCTGGATCAGTCCATGGCAAATGGTGGGGCTGTGTTTCCACCCCTGGGGCAGTCGATTCCAGGTGGACTGGATGCCTCTCCAGGTGAAAGCAAACTGTGGCCCACCCTCTGCTGCTAAAGGAATAGAGGAAAATTCACGAGCAATGTCAATTGTAGCATACCACTTGGCTGCCTTTGACTCCAGTTCATACTGCAGTTCTAGCATGTCTGGCACAGCAGCACTCGGTGGTGGTGTGACCTCATTCAGGCCACAATCATCTACTGTTAATCTCCAGTCTCCATCAGACTTTCGCACTGGCCATATAGGGCTGTTAAAGGGTGAATGAGTCTTGCTGATCACTCCTTGGGTCTCTAGCTGACGAATCAGGTTCTGGATGGGAATCAGGGAGTCTCGGTTAGCGTGATACTGTTGCCGATGCACCGTGGCAGTAGCAATTGGCACCTGCTGTTCTTTAACCCTCAGCAGTCCCACCACAGAAGGGTCATCTGCAAGACTAGGCAAGGTAGACAGCTGTGTAATATTCTCAGTCTCTACAGCTGCTATACCAAAAGCCCACTGATACCCTTTCGGGTCTTTGAAATACCCTCTCTTGAGGCAGTCTATGCCAAGGATGCACGGAGCATCTGGGACAGTCACAATGGGGTGCTTCTCCCATTTATTCCCATTCAGGCTCACTTCAGCCCCCAAAACAGTCAGTTCTTGAGACCCGCCTGTCACTCCAGAAATAGTCCCAGATTCTGTCCCTTTATGATTCGATGGCAATAGGGTGCACTGTGCACCAGTGTCCACCAGGGCTTTATACTTTTGTGGCTCTAATGTGCCAGGCCATCGAATCCACGCAGTCCAATAAACTCGGTTGCCCCTCTCCTCCTCCTGGCTGGAGGCAGGGCAACCCTAATGTTGAGGACAACATCTACAATTAGCAGATGAGTTCCTACCCGGACCGGAGAACCTCTTACCGCGGACCGGAGCAGCCACCCTCCTGCAAAAATTCTTTCTTCCATCTGCTTTACCTTGCAACTCAAGCACCCATGCCTGTAGGGCCAGGGTGGTTTTTTAATCCCACTTACTCATGTCCTCTCCATAGTCACAGAGGCAAAGCCACAGAAAATCTCAGAGCAGGTCCTGTTTCTCTTGAATTGGTCTCGTAGGAAGGCATTTTTTCTTAATGACTGAGACGTGGGTTCGTTCAGGAGAAGAGTGGGATTCTTCCTCCATCCCAGACAGTTTTTCAAACAGTTTATCAAACAGTTTATCATTTTTCTTACCCATTTCCTTGATTTGCTTGGCTATTCTCTTGGTCATTTTCTCAATCATTTCCTCATTTTTCTCAATCATTTTTTCCATGGCTGCCACAGTGAGGGGACAAGAGTGACTGTCTTCACGCTGTCGTATTCTGTTAGCCACTTCATTTACAGTTAGTGCATCATCATCAGATCCTTCCCAGATCAGTATTGACAAAGTGTGGGAATACATCGATGGTGCACTCTGCACAAACTTCCTCAGCAAAGATCATTTGCATGGCATTTCATCAGGGTCTACATTCACTCGCCAGTCACCATCAATCACCTCTATCACAGCCATTTCTCTCAGGTATTTAATACCTTTTTCCATGCTGGTCCACTTACTTGGACAGCATTCCATATCATCCTTAAAGGGATACCTGCCCTTTACAGCTGATAGCAGTCGCCTCCAGAGACTGAGAGTGTTTGTCTTTCTCCCAATCGCTTTGTCAATATCTTCATCTCTGTCCAGATTTCCCAACTGCCTGGCTTCTCTACCTTCTAAGTCTATGGAATCAGCCCCATTGTCCCAGCATTGGAGCAACCAGGAGATAAGTGTCTCCCCTTCTTGATGACTAAAGTCCTTCCTCATATTTCGCAAATCCTTATCTCTGCATGAGTCCTCCTCCTCCATTGACGCTGCCCGAGAAGGACCCTCTCCTGGATCTGCTTTAGAAGCACCCTTTCCTGCATTTTCATCAGAACTCTCTCCCATGCTACCTGGCTTGAGCTGGTCTTTGTCATAAGGGGCAGGGGAATGAGCTGGCCTCCTTTTCTGCTTCCTGGTCACCGGGGCAACTTGTACCGGTTCTGATGGAATTTGAGTAGCATCAGTACTCGTTGTCTAAGCAGCTGGAGTAGTGACAGTGCTCGTTGTAGAGGCTAGAGGGGCTTGCGACACAGGTTGGGGGGTGACTGGTGCCAGTGCAGGCAGCAGAGTAACTTTTACCGCAGGCTGCTGAGTGACGGGCAGGGGCCTGGCCTGCGCCGCTGTGGGGGTGGCCGATTCCGGTGAGGGGGTGGCCGGTGCTGATGTGGCCGATTCCGGTATGGGCGGTGGCGTGGCTTCCGCTGGTACAGGCGGGGGCGTGGCTGGTGCCGGTGAGGGGGTGGCTAGTGCCGGCAGGGGCGTGGCCGTTGCTGGTGTGGCCGGTGCTGGTATGGCGAGGGCGTGGCTTCCGCTGGTACGGGCGGGGGCGTGGCCAGTGCCGGTGGGGGCGTGGCCGGTGCCAGTGGGGGTTGGCCGATGCCGGGGAGGGGGGTAGCTTGAAGAGTGGCTTGTGCCTGTGCCGGCTGTGGATTGGCCCATGGGATTTGAGTAGCAGCAGCACATGTACAGCAGTACCCACTCCTGCACCCATGTTTAGCGAAAAAGCACCCCTGCAACACATACAGGAAAACCAGCAACAAAATCACGATTTTATAAAAGTAACATTTTCTAAACAGCCCAAAAGGTTTTCATCCCCTAACTCTGATGGTGTCACTTTGGCATAAGCATTAAAGGGCGAAGTAAACTTTCCCTAGGTAAAACCGAAAGTGTAATTAGTAAAAGAATACATCACATGATGCAGGTAAAACCGTTATCCAAGTAATCATATTATACATCTGAATGCCAATCCATACCAAAATAGCACATTTAAACCATTGCATACAAACGCAAAGAGCAAATAAACCATGCAACATATTCAGCAGGTTAAGCAGCATTGCATCAATTAACTTCAAACAAAGCTCTCTAATGGCACGTGTCCTGGTTTGAGGTAAAACAGAACCAATTTTCTGATTTGTAATTTTACTTTTTAGCTGGGCCTCTTCTAACTGACTAAACTCTGAAATTAACAGCATATTGTTCAGAAACTGTTCGTTCTCAGAGTGATAAGACGTGATTATGCCAAGGAATGGTATGCACAGAGGCTCTTGCTTAGACTTATTGCTATAACAACCAAGGTCAGCTAATTTCGTTATTTGCCCCGTTAGAGGGTCGGAAGTGGAGAAGTATAGAGGGGTCCCACCTGCAGGGAGGAGCAGATGGGACAGGTGACCTAAAACTGACCAACATGGTTTACATGTGCCTCTCAAGTGGTGGAGAACATCAAGAAGTCATCCAAATATGCCACAATGTAGTTATCAAACAAGCCCTTCAGCATAGCATTTACAAAGTGCTGAAGTATTGAAGAGACCATCTGATGCGCAAAGCAGTTTTCTGTTTGTTCTTCTGCTGGATTCAGAGCAACTGGTAGTTCCCTCACAGGTCCAGCTTTGTGTACCACTCCCACCCCACCTCCTGGAGACTTTCAGAGCTCTCTGGGATGAGAGACTTGAGTACTTGCTCTTAACTGTGATGAGTTTTGGCCCCTTGTAATTACACAGTATCAGAGACCCCCATTTCTCTCTTGGACAAAAATGTGGGTGCCCTGGCAGCGGAGATGAACCTGGCAGGGTGGATAAACCTACATGCCAGACTCTCCTTGAGACATTCCTTGAAGGTTGCAAATTCAGGGCACAGTATATATATATATATATATGTGCTTGAAGGGCACCTCCTTTCCTGGAATTGAGTCAGTTATTCAATTGTGAGAGCAATTGTGTGGCAGATTTTCCATCTCTTTCTTCTCAAATATGTTGACAAAGTCAGTGAACTCATTTGGGATGTCATATCTGTTTGGTGAAGAGGCATGGCCTGGAGCCTGGGTAAGTTAGGGCTGCAAGACTGAGCAGAGCTGTGGCAGTGCAGAGCTCTCAGGGCTAAGGTCATGGAGAAGACAGGGCTGTGATCAGAGCCATCATGCATGGCATGGCTATGGCAGGATAACTATCCTCAGCCACAGAAGGCCCTTGCAGGGCTCTTGCCAGCAAGCAAGACCATTGCAGTCATGTGCCCAGATACCTGCTCGCTTGGTGAGTGCAGAAATCAGAACAAACCCTGTGGGGTGCCTTGGTAGGGGAGGCACACTGAGAGATCCTGGAGCAGACTTTTGTCCTCAGACTCTGTCTATCTCCTTCCCAGAGAGAAACACAAGGATCCCAACTGCCAGTTAATGAGGTTGTGCTGCTGCAACTGTGCCAGCAAGGATGACAGGAAAAAAGTATGCAGGATGGGGAAGGACAGAGTGTCTAGGGGTGTCATGGGTTATGAGTCCCCTTTGGGTGATCCTCCTATCTATAGTAGATGCAGTTGTTGGTGTGGGTTGGGGCTGGGTAGGAATCAGGGCCTTCTGGGAAAATGCGAAGCCACAAAACTATTGGGAGTCAGGTCTGACAGTGGCCCTGGGACCTAGGGCAGGTTAGCCCTGGTTATCTCAACTCAGAGGACCTTAGTCAGCCCCAAGCAGTAGTGGGATTATTGCCCCTCCACTCAGTTTCCACAGACAACTTCATGATTTGGACTGTGAATCATGGCCACAGATGCAAGGCCATGGTCCCCAGAGAACCACTCCAGGATAGTGCATGAGGATTTGGAGGGCAGGAGTTGTTGTAGGGGCAGGGTGTCTTACAGAACCCCGCAGGGCTGTAATCTACCTCTATCAGGGCTGGCTTTGAGCACAGGCAGCCAAACCCCTAGGAGCTAGGGGAAAGAGGTTGCAGAGGAGGATTATAGAGAAAGACGGTTTCAGGCTGGTCAGGGCAATCAGAGCCTGTGGGTGTGCTCAGGGCCCTGGACAAGCCCATGCATTGGGATGCAATAGTGATCAGATATTTTATGTGGAGGAGGGAGGACCAGAGCACTTGAGAGGGGCTGCAGTTCACTTTCCAGTCTCATTTGAATCAGTGTTTCATTTTGAGCTTACCTAAATTCCCTTTGTAAACTTAAAAAACATAAAAAAAATTAAAAAACTTAAAGGACTTTAAAAATCTAGTAACTAAATGTTTCATTAGTACCCTGATATCTTCCCCATTTTCTTTGGATAGCCATTATAAACTTATAAACCTTTAATTATAGTTATTATAATTATATAAGTATATAATTAAATAATTATATATATTTATTATATATTATATATATTAATTATAATAATAGGGGGTTGGACTAGATTACCTTAAAGGTCCCTTCCAACCCAAACTATTCTATGATTCTATGATTCTACGATACAGATTTATTGCACATGTACACTCAATTTCTACATATTGGTATATTTGGGGCGGAGAAAAAAGCCTTTTAAATTCTGAATTATATCTTACAATTAATATTTGTCACTAAAGGTAAAATTAGTTAAAATGAGTAAAATTTGTTAAATAAATTATTTAAATTAGACTATTTGATATGGAAAAAATATTATCCCTTGCAGAATGTACTGATATGACCAGATTCTTCAGTGTAAACCACTAAATGGCCATTAGACTATGGATTTTGCTCTAGAGGCTGAGCTATATTTGAACCGGTGATCAAGATATTAATATGGAAAATACAAATAAATGCTTTCCTAATGCAGAGAAAATGCAAATTAAGTATTTTCACTGCCCTGTAAACCTCACTGTCCCCTTTTCAATGGAAAAGATGTATGATATCTTTCTGAAAACGTTAGGAATTGTTCCTAGTATTAGAGGACATACCAATCAGTTACCATTTGTTTGTAGAGTGCTTTTTTTTCCCCCAGGTTGTTAAACATTCCATCTCCTGAAGTAGTTTTCTTTACTATATATTAATAAACCAATGCTGTGGAGGAACCACTCAACTCTGGCAGCACTGAATGTATTCATATATATTCTGGAACAGCTCATTCTGGGCATCATCTCAAGGCATGTGGAGGAAAAGAAAGCTATTGGAAGTAGTCAACATGGATTCACCAAGGGGAAATCATGTCTGACTGATCTGATAGCCTTCTACGATGGCATGACTGGATGGATAGATGAGGGGAGGGCAGTGGATGTGGTCTACCTTGACTTCAGCAAGGCTTTCGACACGGTCTCCCACAGCATCCTCATAGGGAAGCTTAGGAAGAGTGGGCTAGATGAATGGACAGTGGGGTGGATAGATAACTGGTTGAAAGACAGAGCTCAGAGGGTCGTGATTAGGGGCACAGAGTCTAGTTGGAGGTCCGTGACGAGTGGTGTTCCCCAGGGGTCAGTACTGGGTCCAGTCCTCTTCAATATATTCATCAGCGACCTGGATGAGGGGATAGAGTGCACCCTCAGCAAGATTGCTGATGACACAAAACCGGGAGAAGTGGCTGACACACCAGAAGGCTGCGCCACCATACAGAGAGACCTAGACAGGCTGGAGATCTGGGCAAAGAGGAACCTCATGAAATTCAACAAGGGCAAGTGTAGGGTGCTGCACCTGGGGAGGAATAACCCCATGCACCAGTACAGGTTGGGGGCTGACCTGCTGGAGAGCAGCTCTGTGGAAAGAGACCTGGGAGTCCTGGTGGACAACAGGATGACCATGAGCCAGCAATGTGCCCTTGTGGCCAAGAAGGCCAATGGCATCCTGGGGTGCATCAAGAAGAGTGTGTCCAGCAGGTCGAGGGAGGTCATCCTCCCCCTCTACTCTGCCCTGGTGAGGCTGCATCTGGAGTACTGTGTCCAGTTCTGGGCTCCCCGGTTCAAGAAGGACAGGGAACTGCTGGAGAGGGTGCAGCAAAGGGCTACCAAGATGATCAGGGGACTGGAACACCTCTCTTCTGAAGAAAGGCTGAGGGACTTGGGTCTCTTCAGTCTGGAAAAAGATGGCTGAGGGGGGATCTTATCAATGCTTATAAATACTTAAAGGGTGGGGTGTCAGGAGGATGGGGTCAGGCTCTTTTCAGTGGTGCCCGGGGACAGGACAAGAGGTAACAGGCACAAGCTGGAACATAGGAAGTTCCATCTCAACATGAGGAGGAACTTCTTTCCTTTGAGGGTGGCAGAGCACTGGAACAGGCTGCCCAGAGAGGTGGTGGAGTCTCCGTCTCTAGAGACATTCCAAACCCGCCTGGACACGTTCCTGTGCAATCTGCTCTAAGACGACCCTGCTCTGGCAGGGGGGGTTGGACTAAATGATCTCCAGAGGTCCCTTTCAACCCTACAATTCTGTGATTCTGTGTTTCTCATACATCTCCTTTTAGTTGTAGCACTTGACATATACTTTAGAATGATTGTAGATACAATTTGAAGAAGACTTCAAAAGTATAGCTATTAGTTTTGTCTTGAAAGCATGAGGTAAATAAAATCTGTATCCAGTGAAGGAATGTTTGCACAGTAGAGGGAACAAGAAGTTTTCAGTAATCTTCACCCTGCTTGTAGCTCTATATTGAGATACTGAAACTCAAGCCTTCTATCTCAGGATGGTTTCAGATCACAGAATTATAGAATGGTTTGGGTTGGAAGGGACCTTTAAAGATCATCGAGTTCGAACCCCCTGCATCCTACCTCCACGTCCTAAGGGATTTCACAGATGTAGCTATACAGACCGAATGGAGACCTATTATGTCAGAAAACATGCATTGTTATAAGTCGCAGATTTGAACAGGTTTGGTTCAAGCAGTAGCATGTCATCTTTTTGTATTTTATGGTCCTTCTTCCTTTTCTGGATGGAACCATATAATTTCAAAATAGAAATTAGAGGCTATTAGACCCAGAGTTCCGACTTTATCCTTTTGTAGACACTGGATTACCTCTATATATGACACATATTTTACTATGATGCTGGGAGGGGAAGCTATGAAATTAATTATGTTTTAAAAAAATTAATAGTGAATTGAAAATAAAGTCCAAGTATAGTGCAAATTTCAGGGCTAACACTGCAGTAGGTAATATTTGATATTAAAATAATATGAAAATTATGTGCACAGAAAGAGACAGAGGAGTCTATGTACCACAGAAGTGAATGCAGTCTACATTATTAGGAAATAATTGTAGCATTTTGAATATCTTGTATATTATGATTTCCTGTGTAGTAAGAGACTAATTTGTGCCAGAGCTTAGTACTAGTGATTAAAGTAAATGAAGCCTTAGGCTGCAAGAATTGTACTTTAAGCTTTGCTTTTATCTACGGAAATGTAACCAGTAGATAAGGAAGTATAACTAAAACTTTAACTACAGGATATTCTGTAACAAAAGATAAGGAAATGTCTCAAGACACAGACAAAAAGGGCGCCTGGAGGCTGCGAGAGCAAATCAGAAGAAGAGAAGACCCCAGACTCCACAAACAGGATTGGATGAGCAAAAATGCCATCAAGAAACCAAGCGACCTATACAGACTATATGTGGCAGTGTGCTTCCCCTCCTCCCCCCTGCTTAAGCTGTAACCACCAGTGGGGGTTGTGATGGCTACATCCATCTTAAGCTGGACTTTGGGGGACAGATGGCAACATGGTAGCAAAGGGCTGTCTGGAACAGGGACCCAGATGTCTCACTGCAAATATGACTATAAGTCAATCATCTTACTCTATAAATATTGGACAGCCCAGGGCCCGTTGAGCTCTCCTGCACGGCAGCGGGCTACACGCCAGGATCTCCCCTTGAGTAGGGACGCCTCTCAAGGTTAATCCTTGAGGTTGAGAGATTCCTTCCCACAACAGATTCTCGGTAAGTGACTAATAGCTTGCTAAACTTTGAAGCTTCACTAAGATTATATCTTTGATTGATTGTGGACGTATAATCCTTTAGACATAAACTGTTGACCAAGTCTGGGGTTAGGATTGGATCCAGCCACACCTAGACTCCTCTCTGAGAAGGAGTTTAGAAAGCAAGGGGGTCCTTTCTGAACCTTGTGACTCAACGGGAGGGTCTCCCTGACAGTTCTGTCTGACCCTGTCCTCTGTGCAGTAAATAACCTTCCCATGAAATCTTGTTAACCACTGTCGCATTTACCACTGAACTTTGTTAACTCACTGTTTTATATCAATAAAATATATTGTTGCTTCTCTCTACAAGTGAAGTGCAACACTCCATCCGTGACACTATAAAATCTGGTAACAATTGACAGGCAGGGTCCCTCTTCAGAGGCACCCAGCTCGAGCTGTAACTACTATTGCATGTTAAACATAGTAGAAGAAGGAACTCTGTGGAGCATGGATTCATGGACTCTGACGGGGTACAGACCAAAGACCTTTATTGCAACAATCTGACAGGCTTTATAGCTATACACACTCTCCACGCGCAAGCTGTCTCCTGCTAATAGGTTGAGGGTCGACTGCCATGCGCTTCTCTACTTCTTCCGATTGGTTTCCGCTGTCTGTTCACAAGGAGCAGCAACTTCACTCTCCCACAGCAACTTCACTCTCACGTCCTGTTTCTTGCTGATACTCCCTGATACTTGTTTATCTGTTCTCTCAAATCCTCTCTCGAGGACGCAGCCTTGTCTCATCAAGGTCGAACAGACCTCCTATGCTGCTCTCTATCTCCACAGAACTCTGTTTGATTTGTTTATTAAAGTGGAACCTAGGGACAAGTCCTGTTGAGATGGTGACCGCATAATTCCTACCATGGCCTAGGTGGCGGCTGCATAATTCCTACAACACCTGCTAGTGAAGAACTCTGGTGGATTTGACCTTGGCTGGCTGCCAGAGACCCACCCAGCCACTCTCTCACTCCCCCTTCTCAACAGGACAAGGGGAGAAACTAAGATGGAAAAGCTTGCAGGTCGAGTTAAAGACAGGGAGATCACTTACCTTTTACCATCACAGGCAAAATAGACTTAACTTGGGGAAGATTATTTTAATTTATCACCAATTAAAAATAGAGTAGGATGGTGAGAAACAAAGACAAAAATAAAAGCACCTTCCCCCCATTTCTTCCCAGGCTCAACTTCACTCCTTCGTTCCTGACACTTCTACCTCCTCCCCCCACAAGTGGTGCAGGGGGAATGGGGAATGGGGGTTGTGGTCAGTTCACAGCAGTTCCTCTCTGCTGGTCCTTCCTCCTAACGCTGTTCCCCTGCTCCAACATGGGGTGCCTCCCATGGGCTACAGTCCTTCACGAACTGCTCCAATGTGGGTCCTTCTTCCATCCAGTCTCCAAGCAACTGCTACCTTGGAAAGACTACCCCCCAGTTTTTATTGCTGAGCAGGGCATTGGTACGGCCGTTATGGTGGTATGGAATATCCCTTTGGCCAATTTGGGTCAACTGTCCAGACTCTGCCCCCTCTCAAACTCTTGCCTATCCCTATTCTACATGCTGGAGGGGCAGAGTGGGAAAAAGAGAAACCTTATGTCTGAACATTAGGAAACACTCTTTGTACTGTGAGGGTGACTGGAACAGGTTGCCCAAAGAGGTTGTGGAGTCTCCCTCTTTGGAGATATTCAAAAGCCATCTGGACATGGACCTGGGCAACCGGGTCTAGGTGGCCCTGCTTGATCGGGGGGGGTTGGACCATATGACTTCCAGCAGTCCCTTCCAACCTCAACCATTCTGTGATTCTATGTTGTGCTGGGCTTTGTACAAATATATAATATATGAATCAGTCTAAAATTCTTGCAGTGAAAACATCAAGAAACAGTGAGATCAATGCAGGATTTGGGTGTTTAGGATAACCCACATTGCAAGCCATGTCATAGAGTAGCACAGATGAAACCCTGCCACTTCCCTTTCTTGTTTGAGGAGTTGGTGATTTCTGGCTCTCAGGGAAAGCCGTACTTGGTTCCTATGAAGCCTTAGCACTTGAAGACTTCTAACTGGCTGTAGAACAGGATCTGTTCACTTGAAAGTACCATAAGAAGGAATTGTCTCAAAATGAGGACAGAGCATGTTAATTTGAATATGATTGTGGTGGGTTAGCCTTGGCTAACAGCCAAACTCCCACCCAGCCACTCACTCTATACAAACACACCACCATCACCCCTAAGTAGTACAGGGGAAGAAAATAGGAATAACAGAAGTGAGAAAGCTTATGGGTCAAGAGAAAGATAGGGAGATTGCTTACCAATTACCATCGTAGGCAAAACAGATTCGACATGGGGAAAAGTAATTTATTGCCAGTTGAAATGAAAATGTAACTACTAATTTGTGTAGTGGGAAACAAAAGACAAACATTAAACCAACACCTTTCCTCTCCCCTTTCCCATGATCAGCTTTGCTCCTTCACTCCAGACTCTACCTCTTGAGTAGCACAGGGGGAATGGGAGTAGGGGGTAACAGTTAGTGCATATCAGTTTCTCTTTGCTGCTCCTTCCTTCTCACACTTTTCCTCTGCTCCAGCACAGTTTCTCCACAGGCTACAATTCCTGTCAGGAAAATCCATCTGCTTTGGCCTGGGTCCTCCATGAGCTGCAGGGAATTATCTGTTCCACCACGCAGTACCTCCTCCTTCTCTGACCTTGGTGTACCCTCTGTTGTTTCTCACTCTTTTTGTTCCCTCCTCCTCACTCTTTCTGTGGTGTTTTCTGCCCTTTATTAAATATGTTGAGCAGCCTGGTCTAGTAGGAGGTGTCCCTGCCCATGGCAGGGGGGTTGGAACTAGATGATCTTTAAGCTCCCTTCCAACCTAAACCATTCTATGATTCTATGACTCTCTGTTCTCACAGAGGCGCTACAAACTTTGTTGACTCGTTCAGCTTTGGTCTGCGGTGTATCCATTGCTGAGATGGCTGGAACTGCCAGTGTCTGGCACAGGGCAGCCCCTTACCTCTTCCCACAGAGGCCAGCCCCCAGCCCTGCTACAAAACCTTGCTATGTATACCCATACAATAATACATTGCTTAAACTATATTTTCCTCCTCCCAGTCCAGCTTTAACAGCTGTTGAAATGTTACTGTACTGTTACATGTTATTCAAATATCTGTTAAAATATTTTGTTTAGTGTCTATTGTGTCCATGTATGTTCTCTCTATATTCTAATCCTACAAGGGATAGTGCCTTCTATAAAAAATTCATAATCTTGGTGAGAGGATTCTGCTCCTCTACTCTGCTCTCATGACACCCAGGATTGGATCCAGCCGCACCTAGATTCCTCTCTGAGAAGGAGTTTAGAAAGCAAGGGGGTCCTCTCTGAACCTCGTGACTCAACAGGAGGGACTCCCTGACAGCTTGTCTGACCCTGGCCTCTATGCAGTAAATAACCAAGTGTGCCTCACCATCTCGAATCTTGTTAAAACACTGTCACATTTATCATCGAACTTTGTTAAATCCCTGTTTTATATCAATAAATGTATTGCTACTTCTCTCTATGAGGGAAGTGCATCACTTCCATCCACGACAAAGCTGAACAACCCCAACTCTCAGCCTGTCTTCATAGGAGAGGAGTTCCAGCCCTCTCATCATCTTTGTGGCCCTCCTCTGGACTCGCTCCAACAGGTCTATATCCTTCTTATGTTGGGGGCCCCAGAACTAGACGCAGTACTCCAGGTGGGGTCTCACCAGAGCAGAGCAGAGGGGCAGAATCAGCTCCCTTGACCTGCTGGCCACGCTTCTCCTGATGCAGCCCAGGATTCGGTTGGTTTTCTGGGCTGTGAGCGCACATTGCCAGCTCATGTTGAGCTTCTCATCCACCAACACCCCCAAGTCCTTTTCTTCAGGGCTGCTCTCAATCCATTCTCTGCCCAGCCTGTTGTTGTGCATGGGATTGCCCTGGCCCACGTGCAGGACCTTGCACTTGGCTTTGTTGAACTTCATGAGGTTTGCACAGGCCCACCTCTCAAGCCTGTCGAGGTCCCTCTGGATGGCATCCCTTCCCTCCAGAGTGGCAACCGTTCCACACAGCTTGGTGTTGTCAAACACCAGAGTCGAACCCTGTTATGGTGGCTGGCATATGTCATTTCCATAACAATTACCTAGAAGGAGAAAGAAAAGCAAATCTGACAATTCCTCTAAAATTATTCAGATTCTTTGTTCTTACTAACTAACCATCAGTTCATGTAGTTTATATGAAATATTTCTATACAGTTTCAGTATCTGAATTACCTGAAATGGTACTTCAGGGATTGGAAAAGATGAGAATGGCTTGATATCATTCTTTGATCCTGCCACAGAATAAGGAAAAAGAGGGGGAAAAAAATCACTCTGTCCACCTGCTCAAGTTTGGTTTCTTTAGATTTAGCTACCTAAAGCCACCTAAAATGCATTTGATTTTGTTTAAATATAAGGGAACATTGCTGTCATAGGAAATCTGGGAATTGTGTCTGACTCAGCTGGCGTTTCACTTGTGATTTCTTCAAAGCATAGTCTTCCCCATTTTAAGAGGGTACTATATACAGTGTTCTTGGCTGCCTCCTGCTTCTTTAAGAAGCCTATTGCTGGTGCTAAGAGAAGGAATATGACTGTTAGCCTTAAGAAATAATGTAAAAGAAAGTAAATAATCATATAAATAATACAATTGTTACATTTAAGAAATGCAGTTAAGTACAATTGGTAAATACAATTGACCATTGCAGTGGGTTGACCTTGGCTGGCTGACAGGTGCTCACCAAGCCATTCTATCAGCTGTTCCTCTCCTCAGCAAGACAGGGGGAGGAAATATGACAATAAGCTCATGGGTTGAGATAAGGACAGTGAGATCACTCAGCAATTACTGTCATGGGCAAAACAGACTCAACTTGGGGTAGATTAATTTAATTTATTTACAATTAATCACAGTAGGATAATGAGAAATAAGGGCAAATTTTAAAACACCTTCCCCCCACCCCTCCCTTCTTCCTAGGCTCCACTTCACGCCTTACTCTTCTAACTTCTCACAGCAGCACAGGGGGATGAGGAAGGGAGGTTGGGGTCAGTTACTAATGCTTTGTCTCTGCTACTCCTTCCTCCTCACGATCTTCCCTTGCTCCAGCATGGGGTCCCTCCCACAGGATATAGTCCTTCATGAACTTCTCCAATGGAGGTCCTTCCCATGGGCTGCAGTTCTTCATTAACTGCTCCAGCATGGGTCCTTTCCACAGGGTGCAGTCCTTCAGGAATAGACTGCTCCAGCATGGGGTCCCCCATGGGGCCACAGGTCCTGCCAGAAAACCTGCTCCTGTATGGGCTCCTCTCCAGGGGTCCACAGTTCCTGCCAGGAGCCTGCTCCAGTGCAGGCTCTCCATGGGGTCACAGCCTCCTTGGGGCACATCCATCTGCTCTGGCGTGGGGTCCTTCACAGGCTGCAGGTGGATATCTGCTCCACCGTTAACCTCCACGGGCTGCAGAAGAACAACCTGCCTCACCATGGTCTTCACCATGGGCTGCAGGAGAATCTCTGCTCCGGTGCCTGGAGTGCCTCCTCCCCCTCCTTCTTCACTGACCTTGGTGTATGCAGAGTTTTTTTCTCTCACATATTCTCACTCCTCTTTCTCAGCTGCTGCTGTACAGAATTTTTTACCCTTTCTTAAAAATGTTAATACAGAGGTGTTACCAACATAGCTGATTTGCTCAGGTTTGGCCAGCAGCGGGTCTGTCTTGAAGCCAGCTGAAACTGTCTCTGTCTGACATGGGGACAACATCTGGTGTCTTCTCACAGAAACCACCCCTTGCAGCATCTCCCACTACCAAAACCTTGCCATGTAAACCCAATAGAACTGCTGAAATCAAATTGATATTTGTAGCATTTCTTGCATCAGGAATCAAATTATTTTTGTGATTATAGGTTATTTTTATTCTAATATGTGTATCCTCTTATGTCAGGTAAGTGTCAAGGTTTTCCCCTTTTATAAAGGGGAAATTTACTGAACAGAAATAGTGTTACCACTATGATATCCAAGGTAATGCTTGATCAAAAGTCTCCACATTTTTCACTTATATATGCTGATCTAGCAAAGGTATTACCTCTCTCTACAGATTTTATCTTTCAGGTATTTCATTTTCCATGGAAGGAAAAACTTGGATTCCCAATGGTTAGTGTCATTCCAAAAGTTGCCAGATGACTGGACCAGGGTCATGCAGCACTAACCATGCCCTCCCAGCCTTATTGGTGTTGCTATAGGGATCCTGGCTCATACCAAGTCTATGGGGAGGCATGTGTTGCCCCTACCCTTGCTCTGGAAGTGCCAAAGAGAAGATTTCTACCTCCCTCAAACCATGCTGCACACACTTGGATTTCAAACTGTCTGGATTGCAGTTTAACCTGTCAAGTACACTGAATGTGCAGGTCTTTTCCCTTGATCCATTCCAGTGCTGTTCCCAGAAAGTCCACCAATAACTACCTGTGAACTACTGATAATTGCATGTCCTTCCCTTCCAAGGTCACAGACTTCTTTCTTTTCATCTCTCTGGACCCACATATGCAAGGAGGCTTTTCTCTATCTAAAGCACTGAACATAATGACAAAGAAACTCTTTGCTGTTCACCAGCATTGTAAAGAGTGAATTTCCACTGCCTTCAAGAAAATAATTTAAAAATATTTTTAAGGGACATACAGAGGTCATGTGTTCCAGCCTCATGATAAGCAGAACAAGAAAAAATTTCAAAGTTAGTTCAGATTGCTCAGCTGAGTTTTGAAAATCTTCAAAGATGAATACCACAATCTCTCCAGGCAACCTATCCCAGTGTTGATTATCCTCACAGGGAATTTTTTTATCTGTGTCTATTTGGAAATGTGCTTATTGCAACTAGCATCTGTTGCCTCTTGTCCTTTCACTGTGCCTCTGAGCAAAATCTGACTATCTTTTCTACAACTCCCTTAATGTAGTGGAATTCGGCAATTATATCCCGCTCTTAACCTTGTCTTCTGTAGGCTGCAGAAACCCAATTTTCTTATCCATTCCTCATATATCATATCCTCCAGTAATGACCTTTTTATATTCTCCCTTACACTGAAAATTCCTTTGTGGAGGAGCAGATTAATATGAATGTTGCACATCGGGATCCCTTGATGTTTCTACTGTAGCTAGCAAAAGCAAAACAGTCCTAATAAAATGTTCTTTACATGACTAGCAATAACTCAGAATCACAGAATGGTTGAAGTTGGAAGGGACCTCTGGAGGTCATCTGGTCCAAATCCCTGCTCAAGTCCCTCCCACCTAGAGCCGGTTTCCCAGGACCATGTCCAGACAGCTTTTGAATATCTCCAAGGATGGAGACTCCACAACCTCTTTGGGCAACCTGTTCCAGGGCTCAGTCACCCTCACAGGAAGAAAAAGTGTTTCCCAGGTGGATATCTGCTCCACCGTTAACCTCCACGGGCTGCAGGGGGCAGCCTGCCTCACCATGTCTTCACCATGGGCTGCAGGGGAATCTCTGCTCCGGTGCCTGGAGTGCCTCCTCCCCCTCCTTCTTCACTGACCTTGGTGTCTGCAGAGTTGCTTCTCTCACATATTCTCACTCCTCTCTCTTAGCTACTGTTTTTGCACAGCAGGTTTTTTTCCCCTTTTTAAATATGTTATCACAGGGGCGCCACCACGGTCACTGATTGGCTCAGCCTTGGCCAGTGGCGGGTCCATCTTGGAGCTGGCTGACACTGGCTCTATCCGACATAGGGGAAGCTTCTAGCAGTTTCTCACAGAAGCCACCCCTGCAGCCCCCTCGCTACTAAAACCTTGCCACGCAAACCCAATACAGTCCCACAATTTAAGAAGTATGTTAATGTCCTTGAATGCGTCCAGAGGAGGGCAACCAAGCTGGTGGAAGGGCTGGAAGGCATGTCCTATGAGGAACGGCTGAGGACTCTGAGTTTGTCTAGTCTGGAGAAAAGGAGGCTGAGGGGTGACCTCATTGCTCTCTACAGCTTCCTGAGGAGGGGAAGTGGAGAGGGAGGTGCTGAGCCCTTCTCCCTGGGATCCAGTGACAGGACACATGGGAATGGTTCAAAGCTGCATCAGAGGAGGTTTAGACTCGACATTAAGAAGCATTTCTTTACCGAGAGGGTTGTCAAACACTGGAACAGGCTTCCTAGAGAGGTGGTTGATGCCCCATGCCTGTCAGTGTTTCAGAGGCCTTTGGACAATGCCCTTAATAACATGCTTTAACTTTTGGTCATCCCTGAAGTGGTCAGGCAGTTGGACTAGATGATTGTTGTAGGTCCCTTCCAACTGAAATAGCCTAGTCTGTTCTATCTTTGAATCCCTCCCAGTGTCTGGTGTCATAGTATAGTATAGTACCTATAGCAAGACCAACTCCAGGGATGAGAAGCAGATGGATGATGACACTGCAGAAATATAGTTGCTTTGCAAAGTTTTACTATGATTAGTAATTGGTAGTGTATGTGTTAAGTAGTGATTGGTCAAATTGTGTTGTACCTGAACACTTGAAACGTATAAGAACCCTGTGTAAAACCACATTTGGTATGCCCCAGTGTCGTGGTTTAGCCTGAGCTGGCAACAAAGAATCACGCGGTTAGTCGCTCACTCCCCCCCAACAGCAGGATGGAGGGAGAATCGTAAGAAAAAGGCAAAACTCATGGGTTGAGATAAAGGCAGTTTAACAGAACAGCAAAGGAAAGAGGAAAGCAACAACAGCAATACCGATAAAGGAATATACAAAACACAATTAATGTACAACCACTCACCAACGGGAACCCGGAAAAGCCCCATCCCACTCCTGAGCAGCAATTCCTGCCCCCCCAGCCAGCTCCCCAGCTATATACTGAGCATGGGGTGACATGGTATCGAATACCCCTTTGTCTAGTTTGGATCAGCCATTCAGACTGTGTCCCGTCCCAGCTCCTTGTGAAAATTTACCCTATCCCTGCCAGAACCAGGAAATTATCCACCCCTTATTCTGTACCATCTACGTGATGCCCAGATCTTACAGTTTCCAATTAGTCACCATCACTTTTCCCTGTCTTTGATATATATACATATATACATCTATACATACAGATATCATTCCCTTAGTCTATGGGCCATCCCTCTAAAATGTCCATTGAGTTCATTTAATCTATGACTTTGGGCTCCATCTGTTAGAACAGTCTCTCAGGGCAGGTGAGATGGTGTGTGGTGCTGGACTGTTGCATGCTGTTTCCAGAGCTTGTGGATGGTGTATCTAATGCGGCCCATGCCCACAGTCTGCAGATTGAAGATGTTGATCTCGAGGAAGTTGCTGAGCGCCAGCTGCTGAGGTTGATTCTGGTCCCATCACTGCTGCATTTCACTTGGTTTCATCAAAGTCCATCTGTCATTAGTTTGGGTGATTATTACTGTAGTACCATTGATATGGCATATAGCAATTGTAGTAAAGATGACATACAGTGGCAGGGTTACTTAGCAATTCACATAATTCAGTTTGATTCATTGGCTATTCTCACCCAAAATCATCTCCCCATGAGGTACACATTGGACATCTCCATCCTTCTGCATCACCCACCAAGTGCACCCAGGTCCTTGGGCAAAAGCAATCCCACGGATGGGTTTGCCTTTGCCTGAGGCAGGACTAACCCAGACTGTCTTCCCTAACATATTCTTCATGTGCACTATGGGGACTTTATCCCCTCCTACGGTACGTGGAAGTTTTGATTGGGCAGGGCCAGCTCGATTGTTAGATCCCCTGGTGTTAACTAGCCAGGTAGCTTTTGCTAAATGCGTATCCCAGTGTTTGAAAGTCCCACCACCCATTGCTCTCAGTGTAGTTTTTAACAGTCCATTGTATCGTTCTATCTTCCCAGAGGCCGGTGCGTGACAGGGGATGTGATATACCCACTCAATGCCATGCTCTTTGGCCCAGGTGTCTATGAGGCTGTTTCAGAAATGAGTCCCGTTGTCCGACTCAGTCCTCTCTGGGGTGCCATGTCACCATAAAACTTGCTTTTCAAGGCCCAGGATAGTGTTCCAGGCAGTGGCATGGGGCATGGCATAGGTTTCCAACCATCCAGTGGTTATTTCCACCATTGTGAGCACATGGCGCTTGACTTGGAGGGTTCATGGCAGTGTGACATAATCAATCTGCCAGGCCTCCCCATATTTATATTTCAGCCATCATCCTCCATACCAAAGAGGCTTTAACTGCTTGGCTTGCTTGATTGCAGCGCATGTCTCACATTCATGGATGACCTGTGCAATAGTGTTCACGGTCAAGTCCACCCCTCGGTCACGAGCCCATCTATATGTCGCATCTCTTCCTTGATGGCCTGAGGTGTCCTGGGCCCACCGAGCTATGAAGAGTTCACCCTTATGTTGCCAGTCCAGATCCACCTGACCCACTTCAATCCTAGCAGCCCGATCCACCTGCTGGTTGTTCTGATGTTCCTCCGTGGCCCGATTCTTCGGTACATGGGCATCTACGTGACGTACTTTCACAACCAGCTTCTCTATCCGGGCAGCAATATCTTGCCACAATGGGGCAACCCAGATGGGTTTGCCTCTGTGCTGCCAGTTGCTCTTCTTCCATTCCTGTAACCACCCCCGCAGAGCATTGGCCACCATCCATGAGTCAGTATAGAGATAGAGTAGAATCATAGGGTTGGAAGGGACCTCTGGAGATCATCTAGTCCAACCCCCGAGTACTAGCCTTTTTTCTTGTTCAGCAATATCTAAAGCCAGCTGGATGGCTTTAACCTCTGCAAACTGGCTCAATTCACCTTTTCCTTCAGTGGCTTCTGCAGCTCGTTGTGTAGGCCTTCCACACAGCAGCCTTCCACCGCAGCAGCAGAAGGAGACTGCTTGGATTTGCTCCTGCGGGGCAGGGGCCAGGCCAGGGGCAGCCTGGTGGATGGTACAGGTGTGGGCAGGTAGGTGCAGGGCAGGGGCACGCCAGGCCAGTCAAGGTGGCGTCCTTGCACCACCAGAAAAAGTCTGCCTGTGCTTCCTGTTTCCTCTCTCCCCTCCTCATCAATTGTTTACTGTAGGTTGCAAAAAGATCACGCTATCATTAAAAGCACATCCCTTGCCTTTGTGTCAGTTCTGGGGAAAGGGAGCGAGATGAATGAACAAGCACACTGAGGTAGGCAGCTCGCTGCCGCTCCCGCAACGCCAACTGCTGCCTGCGCTGCTGCCGTGCCCGACCGGGGAGGCCCGCGGACCAACAGTCTGGGAGCTGCCTGCCTGCTCACTGCCCGCCGGCCTCGCTGCGCCCTGCCGCCCCCCCCCAGCGGTGATGCATCACTTGTGTTGTTTGAACTGGGATTGTGGGGGGGAGAGGGGACAATGACAGCTTGCATTTGGGGTTGTGCATTTGCTTGTTCATTAGGTTGGGTTTCTTCCACCTGTCTTTAAGCAGTCTAACCTGGTGCTCAGAGACTCCGAGATCTCGGGGGATGGAGAAGGAAGGGAAGCATTGCTGAGGTGTTCAGGCACATATCTGGATTCATTTATGAATTTGCAAACTGCAGGTTGCATCCAATAAAGCAAACAGCTCTCAATACAGAGGACTGAAAGGAGGTTGTAGAGAGGTGGGCGTCAGTCTCTTCTCCCAAGTAACAAGCAAAAGGATGAGAGGAAACGGCCTCAAGTTGCACCAGGGGAGGTTTATATTGGATATTAGGAAAAATTTCTTCACCGAAAGGGTTGTCAAACATTGGAACAGGCTGCCCAGGGAAGTGGTTGAGTCACCATCCCTGGAGGTATTTAAACGACGGGTAGATGTGGCACTTAAGGACATGGTTTAGTGGTGGACTTGTCAGTGCTAGGTTAACGGTTGGACTTGATGATCTTAAAAGTCTTTTCCAACCTAAATGATTCTATGATTCTATGACTTTCCACAGATGTCACCCTTGGGGGTACCACAGGGTATTTCCTCCTCTGTGCCTCAGTCGCATTGACTTCTTGAAGTCAAGGGCTGCGAGATGGCAGCCATCACTGGGCACTGCCAAGGAGGTGATGCAGGGGGCCGTGCTGGCAGTGTGCTTTCTCCTTGGGGAGCTCCCCAGGACAGACAGCACGATGGGACCCTCCACACCCACACAGGGCAGGACAGGCAGGCCCCTGGCCCGGCAGCTTGGCGTAAGACCAGACTGCATGGGAGTACCTGAAGTGCGACCCACAATAGTGAATTACTTTGCTTTGCCAGGTGTCATGGTTTTGGCTGGGATGGGGTTAACTTTCTTTCTAGCAGCTGTTATAGTGCTATGTTTTGGATTTGGGATGAGAATAGTGTTGGTAGTGCACTGTTTTTGGTTGTTGCTAAGCAGTCAAGGACTTTTCTGCTCCTCACACCACCCCACCAGCGAGTAGGCTGGGAGTGCACAAAAAATTGGGAGGAGACACAGCCAGGACAGCTGACCCCAGCTGACCAAGGGGATATTCCATACCATATGATGTCATGCTCGGTATATAAAGCTGGGGGAAGGAGAAAGAAGGGGGGACATTTGGAGCGATGGCATTTGTCTTCCCAAGTAACCGTTACACGTGTTGGAGCCCTGCTTTCCTGGAGATGGCTGAACACCTGCCTGCCAATGGGAAGCAGTGAATGAATTCCTTGTTTTTCTTTGCTTGCGTACATGGCTTTTGCTCTACCTATTAAACTGCCTTTATCTCAACCCATGAGTTTTTTTCACTATTACTCTTCTGATTCTCTCCCCATCCCAACTGGGGGGAATGAGTGAGCAGCTGTGTGGTCCTAGTTGCTGGCTGGGGTTAAACCACAACACCGGGAAGAAGTAAAAAAAAGATACTAATGCCAGCACAACAGTGAGATTTCATGGAGTTTACGCCTGACAAAGTTAATGTTTGGGAGGAAAGATGGTGCAAGTTTCTGCAGGGAAGTGGGCAGGAAATGTGCTAAGTCCACAGCCCTGGCAAGGGACTCCAAATGCATTTTGTGTCTGCCACCTCCTGGTTGGTGCACCCACAGCAGCGCATCCCACAACGCAGGTGCAGTCTTGCCCTTGCCGCTGTGCCAGGGCTGCTCACCATGTCAATGTTGTCACTTATCTGATATGCAGGTCCTATTTTGCAAAGTGTCCCATCCCCTAGGAGAGCATGATACAACTTTGACTCAAGTGAGCCATGTAGTGCTGTACAGTCAAATATGATGTGAGTACCTGAGTATGGTGGGGTATGAGTTACCAGGGGTGTATTGCTGGGACTTCTGCCCTCCTTACACGGATGGAGTAACATGGGGAAGGAAACGACGTGTTTTGCCAGTCACTTAAACACTTTGCATCCTGCAGTGCAAGAGGAGGCTTGTGCTGAGTTCTGGAAACAAAGATGCCCTGCACGGGGGAGGACCTCAGGCATCACACCTACCTTCTGGAAAATAAACCACAGTTTGTTTAAAATCCATTAATGTTTCCTGCATGTGTTTGACTTTTACCCACTTTCATTTGATTCTGCTTTTTCGGGGGGAGTATCCTGCTGTTGTTTTGCTTTCAGCTGTAACTGGAGACGAATAGGTGGTAAAGATGCTCCGGTTGCTATTTAAAAAACACTGTTACGAGCTTGTGTTGGAAGGGGCCCCCGCAAGACGGAGTTTCATCCCCCCCTCCTTCCCGGGGGAAGATCCTACCCCTCGGTGTGCGGTGCTGCCCACCCCCCAAAACGGCGCGCCCAGTCCGGCCCCGCGCGGACTACGAGCGCCCTCTCGCAGCGACCGGAGAGGACAACCCCCCGCCGCGTGGCTGCCAGCACAGCCAATCACCGCTGCGGGCTCCCGCGCCAACGCAGGCGCCGCTGTGATTGGCTGTGCGCGGCTGATCACGTGGGTTCAGGGGCTGACGCGCAGGGCTGTCTTGTGACCGCAGAGCTGCTGCGTGAAGAGCGGGTCGGGTCTATCTAAGCGAAGTGAGGGGCTTTTTCCGTAAGATACAAGGCAAGACACTGGGGGCGACAGGAGGAAAGGCCCCGCTCGAGCGCGGCGGGGCCTAGCCTAGCCTAGCCTAGCCTAGCCTAGCCTAGCCTAGCCTAGCCTATGGGCACGGTGCGGGGCGTGTTGGATGGGTTGGCTAGCCAATGGGAGGTGGGAGCGGAACTGCTGCCCTCTCTCATTCATTCACTGGCTCCTTCCTTTTGTGATTATCTCTCTGTGCCGCGCCGACTCGCCCCTCTGGCCCGGCAGCTTTTACCCGTCCCTGGGCCTTTAGAGGAAGAAGAGGAAGCAGCGAGGAGGAGGCGTTGGCGTTCCGCTTGCCGCTTCATGCTGCGGCCCCGTCCCGCCTCCAACCAGGGGGTCTGTATGGACGGGCATGGGGAGAGCAGCGCCTTCCTGCGCCGCCGCAGCTGAGTGGCTATGCCGGCTGTCGTCCGCCGCTCTCGGTCTCATCGCCGCCCTGGGGCTGCTGCTGGGCACAGGTATGGGGGGCGGACCGGGGAGGGAGGAGCCGATGCGTGGAGCCGGATCCCGACAAGTGCTTGCACCCGCCTGCGCAGATGCACTTTAGACTTTAATATGGCGGGACCGAGGAGGGGCTGGGTACGCGCGTTGGCGGCTCGGGCCGATACGGAGTTTGTGAGTAGTGTCTACAGCGTTTGCACTGTCTTGATGGCTCTTCAGAGGCTGCGCAAGAAGCGCGCTGTACGAGGGAATACGTGTGTGAAAACACTGATATAGGGATGGAAATAGTGATTGCGGAACAGGGCAGCATGCAGCTGTACAGCAGCAAGCCAGAGGACTTGGAGAAAACATAGGCTTTCTTTCTGGGTTTTAGGTGGTGTTTCTTTTTTTGATAGAACTATTTGCCTGACTTAATGGAAACTGGGGAGAAGGTGGAAGATACACTGATAGTGCTCGCCTAAAGTATTTTTCACTCAGAAGTGATCTGATCAGTTTTACTTCTGTGAAAGTGTTTCTCTTTAGCTTGAGTGCTTTTAAACATTTATAACTTTAGTGAAATAAATTGTATGTTTAAATGCAGGTTTAGGTCATCTGGATTTAGTCAGATTTGCTGTTTCACCTCACCCTTCCCTCTATACCAAGAGCCTACTGAAAGCAGCAGAATGAATTTTCCTAAAGTTGCAAGGGGGCTTGGATGGGTAGATTTGTTTTGCTATTTGATAACTTGCTTTGCCCACCTAGACTAAATTATATGTGACTTGTGGTATTTTAATCATAATTTTTAAAAATTGATGCTTTGAAAGTCAGGCTCTGAACTGGCATAGTCTATGTCAATTTGCTTGGCATAGGTCTCTTCACTTTGTGATCGTGTACCTTAAAACACAGAACTTAATTATTTATTTATTTTTCTTAGCAAAGCCGCATATCACTTGCACAAAGAAGTACTGAGAAACTTATTGCTTACTCATATGCTTCATGGTCATGCTTGGCTGTAGGTTAAAGGTTGCTTCTACTCTCTGTTGGGATTTTGACAGGATATCTACTTTAGCTACCTATCATAGGCAAAACACCTGTTGCCCTTCTAAATTCACAGATTGGATGTTCTGGGTATGTCATAGGAGTCCTGACTCACAGGAGGGTTGGCTAGGGGATAAGCAGAGAAATTGATAATATCCTCTCATCACTGTGAACTGCGGAAAACAACTGCATTTAAAAATTAAAGGTCCAACATTATTATTCGGTCCTCTTTCACTCCCCGCTTTTCAGAAACTTAGGAATATTTTAATTGAACTGTTAAAATCAAACTGAACTCGGCTCTATTTTACTTTGAGGATGCACCAAAAAAAAAAGGTAGGAAATGGTGTAAAGAGAAGGATTTGAGAGGAGGGAAAGGCATGGCTGTAAAATATCTCTTCTCTCTGCATGTTTTCAGTTGATAGTTTTTGGTGCTTGGACAGCTATTACATGAAGTCTTGCAAGTATTCTTTTTTAAGTTCCATTTGCTGTTATGGCTGTCTTCTGCTCTTTGGATGGGAGAGAACCTGATTTATCATTTGACTGTCGTCCTAGTTTTAATGCCTGTGGAATGTGTGCAGGCTTGTTTGTTTTGTTTCTACCCCTCATGAGTTGCTTTGTGTAAAAGTTAAACTCTGAAGACTGGTGTTAACTGCCATGAGAATCTGGAAGGATTTTAGGCTGTGACAGTGAGAGCTGCAGAAGAAAGGGCTGTAAAAATTCGTTTGCTTGCTGGGATGGTAATTATGTTTTCTTTGCAGAAATCAGGTGACCAGATAAGGTGCAACTACTTGGTATGGGTAGGGGGGTTTTTGTCTTGTGGATTTTGTGGTTTGTTTGTTTGTTTTTTTTTATGTAACCTGAATTGTGTACCTGTTTACATACATCTGATAAGTACTTCAGGTTTTGGTGGGGAGAGGTGCTTTTTTTTGCCCTTTGTCTCATTATTTTATTATACTTTAAGAGGTGCTATTGCAGTGTTTGGATTATCTAGCTGGCAGCTTGAGCTTCAAACAGCTGCTTGTTTTCTCACTGTTCAATTCCAGAAAACAAGCAGTGAAGCTTTAGCTATGTCAGCGCTGGGGAAGTAAAGCAAATAGAGTTTATGGCCTGGCCTGGCCCTGTCTGGCCTGGCCCTGTCTGTCCATCTGCCCGCCCCTCCCTCCCCCCCCCTTTTTTTTCTGCATTCTTGAAGAAGAGAAACTGATCTCTGCTTCATTCAGTTTGTTTGTGTCTAAACCTGTATCAATTAATTCCTTAACCACATCCTTCTCAAGAACAGTATTCTGTTTAAAAGTTCGGTAACTTGTCATGTAAAGTACTGAAAGACTAAATGAAGACTTGCTTATCGACAAAGTGATTTAACTTAAGACGGTGATGCAATTCTATGCTTATTATTTGCCAACTATGAGTCCAGTGTTTCTTTTCCAGGAGTTAATGCTCTTAATCTATTACTTGCTATTGTCTAGATGAAATTCACATCATGCTTGGGTTATCTCACCCTTTGAGAGAGATGGGCTATATCGCTATCTTCCACCTGGCTGCTGTTGCTCCTCCACCCCACCCCACACACACACGCTCTTTCTCAACCCCTTTTTCTCTGTTGCAGAATGTTCTCCCCAATGGGTGAGTACTGTAAGTTCTTTAAGATGGTTTTCTGTAGCACTTGTGGGTGTGGAAAGGGAATATTGCCATCAAAGAGGTTTGCTTGATTTCTCTCTACCTTCTATTTTGTGCTTAGCTGACTGCCAGCTTCAAACGCCTTGTCGAATCCAGAAGTGCACCACAGACTTCGTGTCCTTAACTTCACATCTAAACTCTGCTCTTGATGGCTTTGATTTGGAGTTTTGCAAGGCCCTGCGGGCATACGCTGCTTGTACCTATCGCAATTCCAAAGTATGCCGTGGAAATCTAGTCTACCATTCTGCAGTGCTTGGAATCAGTGACCTCATGAGCCAGAGAAACTGTTCCAAGGATGGACCCACATCCTCTACCAACCCTGAAGTGACCCATGATCCCTGCAGTTACAGTGGCCACACAGGAGCCAGAGAACATCAGGGAGAGGAACAGACTTCTCCTACTTACCTATTTTGTGGCTTGTTTGGTGATCCTCATCTGAGAACTTTTAAGGATCGCTTCCAGACATGCAAAGTGGAAGGTGCTTGGCCTCTCATAGACAATAACTACTTATCAGTGCAAGTGACGAATGTGCCTGTGGTCCCAGGATCCAGTGCTACTGCTACAAATAAGGTATGGGTTGTTCTTAAACACTGTGTATGCATACAGAAGTAGAAGGCCAAGACAGAGTAGTAAACTACTTAACCCTTAACAGTTAAGGGTTGTAGTAAGTTGAGAATCTTGCATGTGGTAGTTCAAGGAAAATAAATCTGCTGGACTCATCTCTTGGAAAATTACTTCTTTCCTTAGAAACAAACAAAACTCAAAACAGCCAACAAACCCGTCCATAAATATTACCACATAAACATTTAAGAATAACTAAATTGATGCTTTAAAACAAG
Source organism: Rissa tridactyla (assembly GCF_028500815.1). NCBI lineage: Eukaryota > Metazoa > Chordata > Aves > Charadriiformes > Laridae > Rissa > Rissa tridactyla. The sequence goes on from NC_071496.1 coordinate 19,776,323, forward strand.
CATCAAACTGCAGCATCTGTGACTGTCCCCACACTAAGTGGAAATTCTAGAGCAGAAGGATGGAAAGAGTGTGGGTCTTTGCATTAATTCTTTTAATTGTATAACAGAAAACAAAAAAAAAAATATTGACAGTGCCACAACAGATTAGTTACCCAGGATATTAAGTCTGTAATTGGAAAGATGTGTCTTGTGGGAGATATGTTCATTCACAAAATGCTCTTGGCATTTTGTAGGTATTTTGTGTAGTTGTGATGCTGATAGTAAGGACGTGTTTCTTCATTGAATAAAGCTGTTATATATTCTATGGTCTAATTAAAACTTGCAATGCTAGTTTCTTTTGAGCTTGTTTGATCTGTTTATGCCTATTGGCATTGGATCCCAGGGCCTTTCAGATGGAGAATGAAGGTCTTGTTTAACATATTTGTCAGCGACATGGACAGTGGCATAGAGTGCACCCTCAGCAAGTCTGCTGACGACACCAAGCTGTGTGGGGTGGCTGACACACTGGAGGGAAGGGATGCCATCCAGAGGGACCTTGACAAGCTGGAGAGGTGGGCCCATGCCAACCTCATGAAGTTCAACAAGACCAAGTCAGGGTCCTCCATCTGGGTCGGGGCAATCCCAAGCACTGATATAGGCTGGGCAGTGACTGGCTTGAGAGCAGCCCTGAAGAAAAGGACTTGGGGGTACTGGTGTATGAGAGGCTCAACGTGAGCCGTCAGTGTGCACTAGCAGCCCAGAAAGCCAATCGTATCCTGGGCTGCATCAGGAGAAGCGTGGCCAGCAGGTCGAGGGAGGTGATTCTCCCCCTCTACTCCACTCTCATGAGACCCCACCTGGAGCACTGCGTCCAGTTCTGGAGCCCCTAATCAAGAAAGATATGGATGTGCTGGAGTGTGTCCAGAGAAGGGCCACGAGGATGATCAGAGGGCTGGAACACCTCTCCTATGAGGACAGGCTGAGGGAGCTGGGGTTGTTCAACCTGGAGAAAAGAAGGCTCTGAGGAGACCTTATAGTGGCCTACCAGTATCTTAAGGGGGCCTACAAGAAAGCTGGTGAGGGACTTTTTAGGATGTTGGGTAATGGCAGGACTAGAGCAAATGGATTAAAACTAGAGATGGGTCGATTCAGACTGGACGTTAGGAAGAAGTTCTTCACCATGAGGGTGGTGAGACACTGGAACAGGTTGCCCAGAGAGGTGGTGGAAGCCCCATCCCTGGAAGTTTTTAAGGCCAGGCTGGATGGGGCTCTGAGCAACCTGATCTAGTGGGAGGTGTCCCTGCCCATGGCAGGGGGGTTGGAACTAGATGATCTTTAAGGTCCCTTCCAACCCTTGAAAATTCTATGATTCTATGATTACTAAGTAGCTGGGAGACTTGAATTCAATGTCTCCTTTTCTTTTCCTTTCTTACAGACTTCCAGTATGAGTTTTGAGTTGGTCTCTGGCATCTCTGTATCTGATTTCTCCAACTACAGAAGTAGAGCTCCCCAGCCTTTTGGGGATCTTCTGAGGCTTAATGGCTATTACAAGGGTCTGTAGAGGAAGCAGGTAGGAAAGGGTATTGTAGAATGCCTTAAATAGAAGGGATGGTGGTATTTGTTGTTTGTTTTCCTCTAAATAAAGCGTGCAGACAAAGTCTTTGTCTTTCATTGCTATCACAGGCGTTCTGGATATCACTAGCATAGTTGTCCCTGAATAGCAAATAAGGCAGAGGTGTTTGTACTTCCCTATGGAAAACTTCATTTCCAGTAATTAAAAACAGACAGGGAACTCATCTGGGTGTTTTGTAGTGGGTTGGTTAAGAGTGAAAGGGAGGGCAGAGAAGAGAAAAACAAACAATTGGTGGTGGAAAACCCAGAGTTTTTACTGTAGTGGGTTTACTGGTCATAAAGTTTCGAACCTGGGAATAGGTTGTATTAGCAGTGTAGTGAAACGTTGGGTAAGTGCTCTTTTTCCCCAGAGTCAAAACACTTAGATGTCTCTTTTGCAGTCTGACTTCTATTTTTTTTTTTTGTAGGAGGAGATCACTGGACTGAACAGCCTGTATTTACTCTCCTTTAAATAATATAACACTTGTTTTCCAGTTATTGTTCAGCTGCTTAAAAGCTGTAGCAGAAGATACTTTCTGCTGGAAGCTATATTTTTTCTCTTCTAATAGAATTCCTGTGTACTGGGCAGAAGATGCAAATAAGCTCTTTGGTCTTGTGTTTAGTTTTGGAGCTCAGACTTGTCTAAAATTAAGGTCTGTGTTTCTCTGATGTGATCTTAGCTCTCTGCTTGTGCCTTCATTGTTTTCACAGTTCTTTCCTCCTCCATAAAGAAAGCTCATTTAATTCTGTCATGAACACATTTAGTATGTGTGAAGCTATGCTAGATTACACTGATGTGCCATGTTGTTCCAGACAGTCTTGTAAGAAAAACAGGACACACAGCAAAACTACCAATATCTTACTGGGTGCAGGCAATGTACTGATTTTAAAGATTTGCCAACTTCATTGGTGTAAAAATAAACAATCCTGTTTCCTGGTGTTCAGGACAGCCTGACCTTACTAGAGGTTGTTTTGTAGGACAAGCTATGACAGTTTATCAGGCACTAAACAGTTTTCCTGTCTCTGGGGCTGCTGGAGAACTATTGCAGAAGCTTGTGTCTTGAATAACTTAATTTGTGGGGTGGAAAGGAGGCAAGATCATGCACGCATACTCAGCTGTATCTATCTGACTGTCTTTAAAGCCTCTGGGGGGGGTTCTTGGGGACAGAAGGAAGGAGAATAAAGTTATAAATAAAGGTGGCAGTGTTTTTTATCAGATGTGGAGATGTGAGTTTAATGTTGTGTGCTTTACCTGCCTGTTACCATATATGCTTTGCAAACTCGCTACAGGGGAGAAGAGCCCTTTTCCTTGGACTGTCCACTTAGGAACAAAAAGGAGGTAGAATATTTTAAACTACTGTTCCAATTGATTAAAGGACACAACTATTATGAAGTTCTGAGTAGTTTTGAAATTAATCAATAATAGATGCTAGCTGTTTCTAGAGTTACTTATAAACAGTGACCTTCTTGCTTAATCACATCTGAGAAGTACTTTCCTGAATGACCTTGAGTTTCTCTTTGGAAATCTAATGCTGAACTCTATCCTTCTCCCCCCCCCCCCCCTCCCGGTTTCCTCTTCATTTCTCTGTGCATGGAATTTGCGTACCTTTCCTTCACGTTTTCTTCTCTGACATGAGATGGTAACTTGTCATGATGTAGTCCAAACAGTAATGGAGCCTGACAATGCATTATAACGAACAAAAAACCCCCAACTTTGAGGCAGTAGGAAAGATGTGTAACAATGTGCCCATACAGCAACTCGCCCAATCACCAATAGCAAGCACAGGATCATAAGTGATGCCATAGCTCCAGTGGACTGCCAGGGACATTTGGTGTCCAGGTCATCTGGCCGCAACAACCAATTGTGCAAATGTCTTTTGAATGTGTGTAAGAGTCATGCTGCTCCTTGGCTCCACCCATGGCAGCGTGATTTGAGAGAATCATACCTTACATGGATAATGTGGGTGGCATCCTGCATAAGCCACTGATGTTGGTCATGGAGCAGGGTGTCACATGGTGAAATGTTGCGTGGCACTTCTGTAGGTGACCAGCAGGCTGATGAGGGATTACCGTATGTAGTTTTGTAACACCCCCAGAACTTGGCACCAGCAGCATAATTGAAGCAGTCACCTCTAAATCCATGTCCTGGTTTGGGGTGAAGCAGAGCCAACTTTCTGTTCAGTGAGAGAGGCTCTTGCTTACACTTTTTGCTGTGGCAACCAGGGTCAGCTGACTTGGTTGTTTACCTCATGGAGGGGTTGCACCTGTGGGGAGGAGTGGACAGGTCAGGTGGCCCAAACTGACCAATAAGGTATTCCATCCCATCTGCCTGCTCAGTATAAAAGCTGAGGGATCAAAGGAGTCAGGTTGGCTCTTCTTCAATGGCTTGCCTTCTTCAATGTCTCTTTTTCTTCAGTGACTGATGTCTGAGGATGACCCTGTCAGTTTGTCTGCCTTTGATCCCACTCTGTGCATTCGTGAAGCTAGATCTGGAATTCAGGCTTTTGACACTGTCTCCCATAACATCCTCATTAGGAAGCTGAGGAAGTATGGGCTAGACGAGGTGACAGTGAGGTGGATCGAGAGCTGGCTGAGTGACAGAACCCAGAGGGTTGTGATCAGTGGCACAGAGTCCAGTTGGAGGCCTGTAACCAGTGGTGTCCCTCAGGGGTCAATACTTGGTCCAATTTTGTTCAATATATTCATTAATGACCTAGATGAGGGGACAGAGTGTATCCTCAGCAAGTTTGCTGATGATACCAAGCTGGGAGGGGTGGCCGACACTCCAGAGGGCCGTGCTGCCATCCAGCGTGACCTGGACAGGCTGGAGAGCTGGGCAGAGAAGAACCTAATGAGGTTCAACAAAAGCAAGTGTAAGGTCCTGCACCTGGGAAGGAAGAATGCCAAACACCAGTATAGGTTAGGGGCGGACATGCTGGGAAGCAGCTCTGAGGAGAAGGACCTGGGGGTCCTGGTAGACAGCAAATTATCCATGAGCCAGCAGTGTGCCCTTGTCGCCAAGAAGGCCAATGGCATCCTGGGCTGCATAGGGAAGACTGTGGCCAGTAGGTCGAGGGAGGTCATTCTCCCCCTCTACTCTGCACTGGTGAGGCCACAACTGGAGTACTGTGTCCAGTTCTGGGCTCCCCAGTTCAAGAGGGACAGCGAACTACTGGAGCGAGTCCAGTGTAGGGCAACCAAGATGATTATGGGACTGGAGCACCTCCCTTATGAGGAAAGGCTGAAAGAGCTGGGACTCTTTAGCCTGGAGAAGAGAAGGTTGAGGGGGGACCTGATTAATGTTTACAAGTATCTAAAGGGTGGGTTGAAGGAGGACGGAGCCAGGCTCTTTTCAATGGTTCCCAGCGACAGGACAAGGGGCAATGGGCACAAGCTAGAACATAGGAAGTTCCGTTCAAATACATGGAAAAACTTCTTTACAGTGAGGGTGACAGAGCACTGGAACAGGCTGCCCAGGGAGGTTGTGGAGTCTCTGTCTCTGGAGATTTTCAAGACCTGCCTGGATGCAGCCCTGAGGGATGTGCTCTAGGCAATCCTGCTCTAGCAGGGGAGTTGGACTAGATGATCTCTAGAGGTCCCTTCCAACTCTGAAGATTCCGTGATTCCGTGATTCCTCATTGAGTCCAGTCTGGAACTTTCCCAGTGCCTGCCAGTGACATCTCCCTGGGAGCTCGATATGGTTTTGTGTATATTTGTATATATTGTATCTATTTTATTATTTCCTTTTTATTTTATTGTTAATATTTCACTAAAGTAGTTCAGTTTTTCTAAACTCATAAATCTCTTTATCTCTCCCTCTCCTTGGAGCGAGAGGTGGGGGAGAGCATCTGTCATCTTGTCATTGGCCAACCTGACCCAAACCACCACAATCCACTTACGTTAGACTTTGAACTTTCCTGTATTTATGAGCTCCAAAAGCTTTTGGACAGGGTTGTGAGACCCTTTTAGATATTTCATGTACGCTGATGGGGGAATTCAAATTGTAACTGCTCAGCACTGGTAATTTGTGACCAAGAAATGATCTGGAAGGCCCAACTGCAGAAGGGGTTAAATGGGTTGGAAGCAGGAGACAGAAGGACTCCCTGTAAGGGAGTGAAGTTTCCTTTGCTGATAAGATAAGAAATCCCTGCAACTTTGTCTTGTAGCAGTCCTGCAATGTGAGCTCTCTGGAGCCACCTTTAGGTAGCAGAACTGGTGCTTGGGGGGATGGGGCTGAGGTGCCCCATGCTGATGCTCACAGGATTGGTGCTGGGTGCAAGCATATATAATGAATCTGCACATCTTTGCGGACTCCTTGTACAATCACTTATGGTGGTAGGACTCTGCCCAATGCATTCTTCAGTAAGTTTTTATATTTAAGCACAAACGTGTGTTTAATTCACCCCAAGGGGTATGATAAAAATTCCCCATCAATGCTACGCAGCTGACTACCTGTGAACTGCCTCCCACAGATCATTTCAGTCATTCACAGGTCTCCCAGGGATATTTGAAGACCACTGGTCTAACATCATGAAACCTCTTGCTGAACCATCTTCCTGCCTATTCTCCAGTGTTAAATGAAATCATTAATAAGTCACTGGGGCTGTGTTTCCCCTTAAGCATAATCATTCCTTATCTTTTCCTGTAGACTGGAATAGTACATAATGAAGGCATTTGAGTGCTTTCTCTTGATGTTGGGCACTAGGAGTATGTAGTTTAAACTGCAGACCTATTCTGAAGATAAAGCGTAAGAAGCGCTACTAGCTGCTTCTGATGCATCAGATTGCCATCTCTGCAGTCTGCCTGTCCCACTGTGCCTTGCTCAGACATACAGACACGTTATTACATAGGCTCACTGTGGGATCTCATCTGCTTCTGTGCTGCTCTGTTAACAAAAGAAATGCTCAATAGCAAAATCTTATGTCATAAGAAATGTGATTGTCATGGTTTAACCCCAGCGGGCAACTAGGACCATGCAGCTGTTCACCAGTCCCCCACACACCCCAGTAGGGTAGGGAGAAAAAGGAGGGAAAAAAAACCCAACAAAACAAAACACCAAACAACTCATGGGTTGAGATAAAGACAATTTAATAGAACAGTAATGGAAGAGAAAAATAATAATAATGGTAAAAGTGATACAATACAAATTGCTCTCACCACCTGATGCATTGATTGCCCAACCCATCCCGAGCAGTGATTACGGATGCCTGCCCCCCGGCCAACTCCCATTTATATACTGAGCATGATGTCTATGGTATGGAATATTCCGTTGGCCAGCTTGTCCTGTCTATGCTCCCTCTCAGCTTCTATGGGAAGCTGAAAAAGTCCTTGACTTAATATAAGCATTACTTAGCAACAACTAAAACAATATGTGTTATCAACATTATTCCCATACTAAATCCAAAACACAGCAGCTACTAGGAAGAAAATTAACTCTATCCCAGCTGAAACCAGGCACAAATACAGGTTGGGCAGAGAATGGCTTGAGAGCAGCCCTGAGGAGAGAGAAGGACTTGGGTGTGCTGGTGGATGAGAAGCTCAACATGAGCAGGCAATGCGCACTTGCAGCCCAGAAAGCCAACTGCATCCTGGTCTGCATCAAAAGAAGTATGGCCAGCAGGTCGAGGGAGGTGATTCTGCCCCTCTACTCTGCTCTCGTGAGACCCCACCTGGAGTACTGTGTCCAGCTCTGGAGTCCTCAGCACAGGAAGAACATGGACCTGTTGGAGCGGGTCCAGCGGAGGGCCACAAAGATGACCAGAGGGCTGGAGCACCTATGCTATGAGGACAGGCTGAGAGAGTTGGGGCTGTTCAGCCTGGAGAAGAGAAGGCTCCGAGGAGACCTTATAGTGGCCTTCCAGTACCTAAAGGGGGCCTACAGGAAGGATGGGGAGGGACTCTTTATCAGGGAGTGTAATGATAGGACACGGGGTAACGGCCTCAAGTTGAGAGAGGGGAGATTTAGATTGGATATCAGGAAGAAATTCTTTACTGTGAGGGTGGTGAGGCACTGGAACAGGTTGCCCAGGGAGGTTGTGGATGCCCCATCCCTGGAAGTGTTCAAGGCCAGGCTGGATGAGGCTTTGAGCAGCCTGGTCTTTTGGGAGGTGTCCCATCCCATGGCAGGGGGGTTGGAACTAGATGATCTTTAAGGTCCCTTCCAACCCAAATCATTCTGTGATTCTGTGAATTGTAAAGACTCTGTTTCAGTGTGCATGTTCCACTGGTTGAGTGTACAGTTGTTAAATGTTTGAATAACTTCCTTGTTATAATCAATGTTCCTTGCCTCTCTAACTAGCTTTTCTTGTTACATACTTGAATGCTGACTGTAACCTTTCCAAGGTAGGTGTTGTGGCCCATATGTGCTGGGATTTGTAGTTGAGGAGGAAGGGGTGGGTCTGAATTTTAGTACCACTTTGAGTCTACAGTGGTATTGAGGTAGGTTCTGCCTGAATGCATGCCCCTTGCCTGAAAGTACAACCTAGTCAAGAGAAATGTATGGGGAGGGAGATGGACCTGGAGCTATTCCACTGAAATTGTGAGTGAAACTGTGCAAGATCAAAATCTTTCCAAAAACCTCCTTTCTTTTAACGTGTCTTTTTTCTTAAGTAAAAGGAAAACAAAGCAAAACAACACACACCCCCGCCCTCAAAAAAAACCCAACAAAACACAAAAAAACCAACCCAAAACCCCACAACAGAACTCCAATTTTTCTGCATTCACTGTCCAATAAGTAGTATCACCTTCTTGCATGTGGTACTGTCACCTTTGTGTTTTCTAACATCTGTATGAAGTCTGGCCTAATTCTAGGCAGGTTTTGCCTGAACTCTCTCCTCAGGAATTTTGCCTGCAGTAGGTCTAAAAGACAGGCATCTGAAGTTGCCTTTCTAGATATGGGAGTTGAATTTGCATCTTATTGTTATGGCTGGGCTAGACTGGGCAAGGAAAGAAATATTTAAAAATTAATAAGCAGAGCCAGAGTAGCTTGGTCAGAAGAAAAATAAATGTTTAACAAAGGCATTGATATTTTAGATAGCATCAATAATAGATGGAGTAGTACAGTACAAATGTGCCAAACTTATATTGCTTACTTGCTCAAACTAATCCATGAGGAAAGTTGCTATTTCAGATTTTCTAAGTCACCAAGGACATGCAATATATGTGTGAATTTGTGTGCTGAAAATAGGATTTGTTTCTGTAGCTCTGAACTGTTTTTTCTTTCTTCTGCCCTTTCCCCTGCTTGCTCCCTCTTTCCCTAGTGGAGTTCTATGAAGGGGGGGAAATGGAAACAGCAGTAGGGGCCAATTGAATATTGGGATGTGATCTTGATCACAAGACCCTATAAGAAAACAACTGTATGCACAACCTTGTACTAATTCAAAGCAAATGAAGACTTTAATAGTCTGCGTGCATTTTAAAGTCATGATGAGTGATATAGTAGAATGCAATCTACAAAATAATAAAATACTTGATGGCAAAATGAATGAATGCAGACTACAGAAACAACTGCTACAGTGAAGTGCTTTTTTTCAAAACTAGTAACTGAAGGAATATTAACTTGTTAGAGTTGCAGGTGCTTTCTTTTACAGTAGCTATTCACCAAGGTTTTTCAAAAAATAAGATGATGAAATGTTTGTCTCTTTTCTTGCTTTTAGAACTAATCCAGTTTACTAACTCCTGTTCTTGGAGTCATTTACCTAAGCAAGTCTGGGTTCCTACAGGAATGAGAATTCATTTGTTTGTGGTGATGCTCTGGTTGGTGTTACAGCTGCAAAATAGAAAATGTTTAATTTCTTTCATTGAAAAATGCACTCTTCTCATGCTTAAGAACAGCACATTAAGTCTGTTGATTCTTGTGTCATTTTTTTTCAGCTATTAATACTTTATAGCAGTAAAGCTAACAAAACCTAATAAACAATATAATTATGAATAAACTGATGAAAATGTCTGTCTTAAAGAACACTGTCACTTCACTGCAAGCATGTGAAATTCAAGGATGTGAAGTGTACTGGGTTTTGTTGGGATGGAGTTAACTTTCTTCATAGCAGCCATGCTGTTTCAATTTGTGACCAAGACTGTTGATAACACACCAGTGTTTTGATTATTGCTGAACAACACAACAGTACTTAGCTCAAAGCTTTCTCTGTTTCTTGCTCTGTGTGCGCCTGCCTCACCCCACCCCCCGCAAGCAAGCAGACTGGAGGTAGGCAAGAACTTGGGAGGGGACACAACCTGGATGGCTGACCCAAACTGACCAAAGGGATGTTCCATGTTATATGACATAATACTCAGAAAAAAAAAAAAAAAAGGAGGTAGTTTTTCCAAAGTAGCTGTTGCTCAGAGATGGGCTGAGCATCAGTCTGCTTGTGGGAGGTGATGAGTGATTGCCTTTGCATCACTTGGTTTTGTTGTGGTGTGTTTTGTTGTTTGGTTTTTTTTTCTGTGGGTGTGTTTTTCCCTTATTAAATTGTCTTTATCTCAACTCGTGCATTTTTCTTGCTTTTGCTCTTCCCATTCTCTTCCCCCATCCTCCTGGGGTGGAGGGAAAGTGAATGAGCAACGGGTGGGTGCTTAGTTGCTGGCCAGGGTCAATCTAACACACGAAGCTGTGGAACCTATGGTAAAATAGCAACATAGTTGCACCTACTAACTGCAGACCTACAGCACTGTAATTCCATTATGGTGCTCACAGAATAGTGTGATAATGCAGTGTTACAAGTGTTGTGTTTAAGACACACCAGCCACGGACCTTCTAGAGATGTATTATCACAGAATGGTTGAGGTTTTGAGGTTGGACGGGACCTCTGGAGGTCATCTGCTTCACCCCCCCATGCTCAAGCAAGGTCACCTAGAGACAGTTGCCCGAGACCATGTCCGGATGGCTTTTGGATACCTCCAAGGAGGGAAACTCCACCACCTTTCTAAACAACCTGTTCCAGTGCTCGGTCACCCTCATGGTCCAAAAAAAAAAAAAACAAACAACAATGTTTCCTGATATTCAGATGGAACCTCCCATGCTTCAGTTTGTGCCCATTGCCTCTTGTCCTGTCACTTCTGCCAAGCTGCTTTCCACCTGGGCAGCCCCCCAGCATATATTGGTACCTGGGGTTATTCTTCCCCAGGTACAGGACTTTGTATTTCCCCTTGTTGAACTTCATGAGGTTCCTGTCAGCCCATTTCTCCAGCCTGTTGAGGTCCCTCTGGATGGCGGCAGCACCACCCTCTGGTGTATCAGCCACTCCTCCCAATTTGGTGTCATCAGCAAACTCGCTGAGGGTATACTCTGCCCTATCATCTAGATCATTAATGAAGATGTTGAACAGAATTGGACCCATTATCAACCCGTGGGATACACTGCTAGTTACTGGCCTCCAACTAGGCTTTACATTGCTGATTACTACCCTCTGGGCCCAGCTATTCAGCCGGTTTTCAACCCACCTCACTGTCTGCTTGTCTAGCCCATACATCAACAACTTGTCCGTGAGGATCTTATGGGAGAATGTCAAAGGCCTTTCTGAAGTCCGGGTAGACTATATCCACTGCTCTCCCCTCATCTACCAGGCCAGTCATTTCATTGTAGAAGTTTATCAAGTTGGTCAAGCATGACTGATTATTTCCCATCCTTTATGTGCCTGGAAATGGTTCCCAGGATTAGCTGCTCCGTCACCTTCTCAGGGATCAAGTTGAGGCTGACTGGCCTGTAGTTCCCTGGGTCCTCCTCCTTGCCCTTTTTGAAGATAGGAGTGACATTTGCTTCCATACAGTCCTTGGGCACTTCTCCCAGTTGCCATGATCTTTCAAAGGTTATTGAGAATGGCCTTGCACTGACATCTGCCAGTCCCCTCAGCACTTGTGGGTGCATCCTGTCTGGGCCCATGGACTTGTGTATGTCCAGTTTGCTTACGTGTTCCCTGACCTGAACCTCTTCCACCAAGGGTATGTCTTCCTTGCTCCAGACTTTCCTCCTGGGACCTGGGATTCCTGAAGGCTGGTCTTGCTAGTAAAAACTGAGGCTAAGAAGGCATTCAGTTCCTCAGCCTTTTTTGTGTCCTGTGTCACCAGGTCCCCCATCTTATTGAGCAATGGGCCCACATTTTCCCTAGTCTTCCTTTTGTATCCTATGTACCTGTAGAAACCCTTCTTTTTGTCTTTGACAACCCTGCACAGATTTAATTCCATGTGGGCTTTAGCTTTCCTAACCTCATCCCTGCATGCTTAGACAGTGTCTCTGTATTCTTCCCAGGTTACCCCTCCTTGCTTCCTCCCTCTTGTATGCTTCCTTTTTGTGTTTGAGTTTTGCCAGGCTCTCCTTGTTCATCCATGCAGACCTCCTGGCATTTTTGCCTGACATCCTGCTTGTTGGGATGGAACTCTTGAGCTTGGAGGAAGTGATCCTCGAATATTAAACAGTTTTCTCAGACCCTCCTTCCCTCCAGAGCCCTGTCCCAAGGGACTCTTCCAAGCAGATCCCTGAAGAGGCCAGAGTTGGCTCTCCTCAAGTCCAGGGTTGTGAGCTTGCTGTTTACTCTCTTCCCTCCTTCCCCTCAGGATCCTGAACTCCACCGTCTCATGGTCACTGCAGCCAAGGCTGCCTTTGACCTTCACATCCCCAACAAGCCCCTCCTTGTTGGTCAGTAGGAGGTCCAGCAGAGCACCTCTCCTCATTGGCTCCTCTATCACTTGGGTGAGGAAGTTGTCATTGATGCTTTCCAGAACCTCCTAGATTGCTTATGCCCTGCTGTGTTGTCCCTCCTACAGATATCGGGGTGGTTGAATTCCCCCATGAGGACCAGGGACTGTGAACATGAGGCTGTTCTTACCTGTCTGTAGAGGGGCTCATCCACTTGTTCTTCCTGGTTGGGTGGCCTATAGCAGACACACCCTAGAATGTCACCTTTGTCTGTCCTCTCTTTTATCCTAACCCATAAGCTCTCAGTTGGCTCCTCATCCATTCCCAGGCAGGGCTCCATGCATTCCAGCTGCTCTCTCAGATGAAGGGCAACTCCCTCTTTTCGTCTTCCCTTCCTGTCCTTCCTAAAGAGCCCATATCCCCGCATTGCAACATTCCAGTTACGGGAGCCATCACACCACGTCTCTATGATCCCAACAAGATCATAGCCCTGCAACTGCACATGGATTTCTTAACTCATCATGTTTATTCCCTGTGCTACAGGCACTTCAGAGAGGTATCTCAGCATGTTGAGTTCCTGGAGAGGGTTTGGGGATTTCTTCATAAGGGTGCCTTGTAGGCACTTCCTTTCTTACATGCAGGTGCTGGAGGTAACACTTTTTTGTTGAGTTTGTGATCCCTTCCCGTTACACCACCCCATGCCCTTTGCTCAGTGATCCTGTTCATCGCTCCCGCACAGGACTGATGATTACTCTCTCCCTCCCCAGTCTTCTAGAAACTTCACTTGGGCAGCTTCAGAAAGTTACATGTTCAGTAACACCATCTTTGAAAGGAGGTAAGATGGGTTTAAGTAATCTTTATGCTTGGCAGACTCAGTGAGGATGATGTTATTGGCATCTGTAGGAATGGAAAGATTTGGTCCAAAATTAAATTTTTAAGCACATCTTGTCGTGGTTTGGGCTGGGCTGGCCACTAAAATGAACAACAGATGCTCTCTAACTTCTCTCCCAAGTGAGAGAAGAATGAGAGAAAGAGAGACTTATAAATTTAAAAGAAACTAAACTACTTTAATGAAATATTATTAATAAAATAATAAAAAGAAAATATAATAATATTAATAAGAAAATAATTAAATATATACAATATATACGAAACTGTATCGAGCTCCCAGGATGATGATCACGGCACCGGCAGGCACTGGGGAATTCCCAGACTGGACTCAGTGATGGACGGGAGCTGAACTCAGGATCTGGATTCCACAGCACCAGTGGGAACACGTGGAATTAAAATAGCAAGTGCTTTCTGTATGTGTATGTGTCGTGGTTTGGGCTGGGCTGGCCGCTAAAATGAACAGATGCTCTCTTTTACTTCTCTCCCCTTCAGAGAAGGTAGAGCATCTCCCTTCAGGGAGAGAAGGATGAGAGAGAAAGAAACTTATGAGTTTAAAAGAAACTAAACGAATGAAATATTAATAATAAAATAAAAAGAAAATAATGAAAATATACAATATATACAAAACCATATTGAGGTCCCAGGATGATGATCTGGCAGGCACTGGGGAAGTCCCAGACTGGACACAGCAACGGATGGAAACTGGATTCCGGATCTGGATTCAGGAATGCACAGATTGGGATCAAAGGCAGATGAACAGACAGAGTCCTCCTTGGACGCCGGCCATTGAAGAAAGAGTGCTGACCCTTTGATCCCTCAGCTTTTATACTGAGCATGGGGCAGATGGGATGGAATACCCCTGTTTGTCAGTTTTGGGTCACCTGTCCTGTCCCCTCCTCCCCGCAGGTGCAACCCCTCTACACTCTTCCGTTTCCAACCCTCCAATGGGGCAAATAACAAAGTCAGCTGACCTTGGTTGTTACAGCATCTCTGCATACCATTCCTTGGCATAAATTATAAACTATCAGGTCTTATCACTCTGGAAGCGGATACTGTCGGAAAAATATGCTGTTAATTTCAGAGAGTTCAGTTAGTTAGAAGAGGCTTAGCTGCAAAGTAAAATTTGGTCTGTTTTACCTCAAACCAGGATGTTATGTCAGAGAGAGACAGAAAGACTAACAGAATGAACTAACTGGGACAAACCAAACATTAAAAAATAACGTAGTGTTTAGCATATGCCTGCATATTTGGAGGAGTTGTTGGGATGGGAGAAGGAAGAGGTGCTAGAAGGAAAGACTTGTCTTTTACAACTGGTATGAAGAGGTGGGGCTGATAAGGTCAAGGTTTTACTCAGATTATTTGCAATCCAGCTGTTAAAGCTCTAGCTCTTATTTCAAAGCAGAGGAGCAGGAAACAAAAGCTGTTATGCAGAAGTGTGCTAGTTAATTGAAATTAAAACAAGTGGAGTTGCTAGTAAGTAGATTTTAAGGAAAATTGTCATGTTAGTTTGAAAATATCTTCTAATGTGCTTTGGAGTACCCTGACTCTTATATCAGAGTGCTTAAATAATAGACTAAGTAGTCTTGATTTAGTCAGTCAAGGATGAAAGGGATGATTAGAAGCCCTATTTCCAGTGCAAAATATCCTTTGACCTTTTCCCTTTTCAGAAGGGTTTCCTCCCTTCTGAAACTGGAAAGGAAGAAGCATCTCTCTTTCTAATGTTTATATGCAACTCTTCATTATATTTTTTATTTTGGAAAAAGTCACTGGACACCTCAAACTCAGTCTGCCAAATAGCCTAACTATTTCCAGAGTATCAGAGGACCTACTGTTTCTGTCATGGCTTATTCAATAATTATAAAGATTTAAAAGGCCAGTTGTAATCTTAAAAGAACAAGTAATTGGTTTATGCTTCTGGTTTCTATGCTGGAAGTCACCCTTCAAAGGACATGTTTTGGGTTATTTTTCAGTCTAGTTTTGTTTCTCCATGGGCACATTCTCTAGTAGCGGTGGATTGGAAGTGTCAAATCTCCCAATTCCTAGGACAAATGGATTAGGAGCTGTAACCAGTAATTTGACTAGTTGTTCTGGTAATGCATCTCTCATGTCTCTGGTTGTCGTACTGATGGTTGTGACTAAACATATCAGTGCTTTTACAGTACTCTAACACAGCTAATCCTGGTAACTCTTCCAGTAAGAGATTTTTTTTTTTCCATGATCACTAACTTCTTTTTTTCTCTTCCCCACCCCCAGATAACTATTATCTTTAAATCATACCAAGACTGTACAGATCAGAAAGTATATCAAGCAGTGACTGATGACTTACCTGCAGCTTTTGTGGATGGCACAACAAGTGGCACTGGTGGGAGCATCAAGAGCTTGCAAATTGTAGAAAAAGTTGGTGGCAAATATGTTGAAATGCATGCCAGGTACATCGGAACCACAGTGTTTATACGCCAACTTGGACACTACTTAATGCTGGCCATTCGCATGCCTCAGGAGTTTGCTATGGCCTACGAGGAGAGTCAGGATCTGCAGCTCTGTGTGAATGGTTGCCCTTCAAGTGAACGTATTTATGATAACGGCCACTTGCCATTGTCTGTGATGGGGCAGTTACTCCCCCAGGCAAGCGCTACTCATCCCTGGTCAGTGTACACACTGGAAACTGCCACCACCAAATGCCATGAGAAGATACTGGTGAAGGACATCTATTTTTACTCATGTGTGTTTGACCTACTCACAACTGGTGATGTTAACTTCACAGCTGCTGCTCACAGTGCCTTGAAGGATGTGGAGGCATTGCACCCCAGAAAAGAGCACTGGCATATCTTTCCCAGCAATGAAAGTGGTGGTGATGGTGTGAGCATGGGTAGCAAATTCTTTGTCAGTCCTGGACTTGTGTGCTTGATCCTTGCTGTGTTTTTGTAGGGGGGGGTTGTCTATAACAAAGTTTTAAAATATATATTGTCATAATATATTGAATATATGTGTATACCATGTATATGAAGGGATGCTTTGTCTTGGGATACCCACCATATTGTATATATTGTGTTACTGTTTTCATGTATGTTGAATGTAGTATTCTTTGTATCTATTTGTTTTGCAGTTGGTGAAATGATTTTCAATGTCCCTGAATAGAAAGAACTTTATTCTTATATATTTCAATATTTATGCATTTATCTGAGTAATTATGCATTATACACATGTACATATACCCAGTGCTCCTACTTGACTTAACAAAATTTTATTACTATATTAACTTGTATATTTTTCTGTACTTCCTATTACTGTAGAGGTCAGCACCTCTCTTCTGTAATGACATTGGTAATTTGTTGGGTTCTCTAGTTAAAACCATTAAGAATGGGATCTTGTTCTATCCCTTAAACAAATGGTCCTCCTTCTTTGGAGGGAGAGTATGAAGTGCTTCCTGTTAGCACAGAAAACCATCACTGATAATTCTGCATCTCCTAAACATAGCATTTATGCTGCAGAGACATGAATCAGAGAACTTTCTTTATAATTCTGATATTCTAATTCCATAGCATGAGCTTCAGAAGAAAAGAACTTGCACCATCTCTCGCAATGCATTGGAGTTTCTCCCTATTTTGTGTGTGGCTGTACTTCCTTGTTGGTGCATGGAATTTAAAGATCTCATGGCTGAAAGCTAGTGGATAAAGCCTAGCATTGCTACACTGATGCTCATACTTAGTAGACAGGTACCATTTATTAGTTAACTTTCTCTGTCTGTGGATCTCACGAGTGTGTCTGTATATGTATACTGGTGTTGAACTGCAAGCCCTTCAAATAAGTAATATTTCAGAAATGTAGTACTTCCACTAAAAAGTTTTCATTTTCTTGTTTATGCTGTGGAATTGCTGAAGAAAATGTTATTTGCACATGTTTGTTCTTGAAGTACAGCATAGCTAAGAGAGCTTGGTTAATTCATAGAATCACAGAGTTGGAAGAGACCTTAAAGATCATCTTGTTCCAACCCCCCTGCCATGGGCAGGGACACCTCCCACTAGACTAGGTCGCTCAAAGCCCCATCCAGCCTGGCCTTGAACACTTCCAGGGATGGGGCATCCACAACTTCCCTGGGCAACCGGTTCCAGTGTCTCACCACCCTCACAGTAAAGAATTTCTTCCTGATATCCAGTCTAAATCTCCCCTCTTTCAGTTTAAAACCATTACCCCTTGTCCTATCACTTACACTCCCTGATAAAGAGTCCCTCCCCATCCCTCCTGTAGGCTCCCTTTAGGTACTGGAAGGCTGCTACAAGGTCTCCTCAGAGCCTTCTCTTCTCCAGGCCGAACAGCCTGTCTTCATAGGAGAGGTGCTCCAGCCCTCTGATCATCTTTGTGGCCCTCCGCTGGACCCGCTCCAACAGGTCCATGTCCTTCTTGTGCTGAGGACTCCAGAGCTGGACACAGTTCCCCAGGTAGAGTCTCATGAGAGCAGAGTAGAGGGGGAGAATCACCTCCCTCGACCTGCTGGCCACGCTTCTTTTGGTGCGGCCCAGGATGCAGTTGGCTTTCTGGGCTACAAGCACACATTGCTGGGTCATATTGAGCTTCTCATCCACCAGTACCCCCAAGTCCTTCTCCTCAGGGCTGCTCTCAATCCATTCTGTGCCCAGCCTGTATTTGTGCTTGGGATTGCCCTGACCCAGGTGCAGGACCTTGCACTTGGCTTTGTTGAACTTCATGAGTTTGGCACGGGCCCACCTCTCAAGCCTGTCCAGTTCCCTCTGGATGGCATCCCTTCCCTCCAGTGTGTCAGCTGCACCACACAGCTTGGTGTCATTGGCAAACTTGCTGAGGGTGCACTCAGTCCCAACATCCACGTTACCAATAAAAATAGTACTGGTCCCAGTACCAACCCCCGAGGAATGCCACTCGTCACTGCTCACCACTTGAACACTGAGCTGTTGGCTGCAACTCTTTGAGTACAACCATTCGGACAGTTCCTTATCCACTGAGTGGTCCATCTGTCAAATCCATGTCTCTCCAATTTAGAGACAAGGATGTTATGTGGGACAGTGTCAAATGCTTTTCAGAAGTCCAGGTAGATGACATCAGTTGTTCTTCCCTTGTCCACCAATGCTGTAACCCTGTTGTAGAAGGCCACCAAATTTGTCAGGCACGATTTGCCCTTACTGAAGCTGTGTTGGCTCTCACTGATCACCTTATTTTCCATGTGCCTTAGCAGAGTTTCCAGGAGGATCTGCTCCATGACTTTGCAGGGCACAGAGGTGAGATTGACGGGTCTGTAATTCCCCAGGTCTTCCTTTTTCCCTTTTTAAAAATGGGGGTTATGTTTCCCCTTTTCCAGTCAGTGGGAACTTCACTGGACTGCCATGACTTCTCAAATATGATGGATAGTGGCTTGGCAACTTCATCTGCTAGTTCCCGAAGGACCTGTGGATGAATCCCATCAGGTCCCATGGACTTGTGCACCTTCAGGTTCCTCAGATGGTCTCGAACCTGATCTTCTCCTACAGTGGGCTACTACCTCATTCTCCCAGTCCCTGCCTTTGCCTTCTGCGACTTGGGTGGTGTGGTTAGATCCCTTGCTGGTGAAGACTGAGTAAAAAAAGTCATTGAGTCGCTCAGCCTTCTCCATGTCCCAGGTGACCAGGTCTCCTGTTTCCTTCCTGAGTGGGCCCACATTTTCCCTAGTCTTTCTTTTATCACTGGCATACCTATAGAAGCTGTTCTTGTTGCCCTTGACATCCCTGGCCAAATTTAATTCTGTCAGGGCTTTAGCTTTCCTAACCCGATCCCTGGCTGCTCAGACAATTTCTCTGTATTCCTACCAGGCTACCTGTCCTTGCTTCCACCCACTGTAGGCTTCCTTTTTCTGTTTGAGATTGTCCAGGAGCTCCTTGTTCATCCATGCCGGCCTCCTGGTATTTTTTGCCTGACTTCCTCTTTGTTGGGATGCATCGCTCCTGATCTTGGAGGAGGTGATCCTTGAATATTAACCAGCTTTCTTGGGCCCCTCTTCCCTCCAGGGCTTTATCCCATGGTACTCTGCCTAGCAGATTCCTGAATAGACCAAAGTCTGCTCTCCTGAAGTCCATGGTAGTGAGCTTACTGTGTGCCCTCCTCGCTTCCCTAAGGATCTTGAACTCCACCACCTCATGGTCACTGCAGCGAAGGCTACCCTTGAGCTTGACATTCCCCACCAGCTCCTCCTTGTTGGTGAGAACAAGGGCCAGCATGGCACCTCTCCTCGTTGGCTCCTCTATCACTTGGAGAAGGAAGTTATCATTGATGCATTCCAGGAACCTCCTGGATTGCTTATGCCCTGCTGTGTTGTCCCTCCAAGAGACATGGGGGTGTTTGAAGTCCCCCATGAGGGCCAGGGCTTGTGAACGTGAGGCTGTTCCTATCTGTCTGTGGAGGGCCTCATCTGCTCCATCTTCCTGGTCAGGTGGCCTTTAGCAGACCCCCACTGTAAGATCACCCGTCCCTGCCCTCCCTTTAATCCTGACCCATAAGCTCTCAGTTGGCTCCTCACCTGTCCCCAGATGGAGCTCCATGCACTCCAGCTGGTCCTTGTCATAGAGGGCAACACCCCCTCCTTGTCTCCCCTGCCTGTCCTTCCTGAAGAGCCTGTATTCTTATATTCCAACTCTCCAGTCATAGGAGCCATCCCACCACGTTTCCCTGATGCCAGTAAGATCATAGCTCTGGAGGCTTGTGCATGTCTCTAACTTCTCTTGTTTGTTCCCCAAATTAATTACTTAATTGAAGTTAATGCCAAACGTGGATATTTTGAAGCTTGTGAATAGTCCCTCCGGAGAACTTGAGCTTTCACAGACTCTAGGAATGGCTTGTCTTTTAGAAAGCTGCAGATTTTATTTTCATGCATAGAAACCTCACAATGTGTCAGTCCTTGCTGAACCTCTTAGATGTGGTTCATGAATATGCTAGTAAGTATATGTTTGTATAAAAGAGTGACTGTGCAATATGTAAATACTTTTAAATTATTCTGATAGAAGAATAAAGTTGCCTACCTACTGAGGAACGCCTGTAATGTGGTATTAGTGACCCCTGGTGGGATGCAGAGAAATTGGGGATGTGGGTCGTGCACTGGGCAGGCACTCTGTAACCCAAAGCCTCATATTTGTTTTTTAGCCTTCACTTGCTGTGTAGGAATGTGCTGAATACAATCATTCTACTTCCTTGCAGATGTTTATTTTCCTCTTCTAAATTAGCTCTGCAGTGAAATCTATGATCAGCAGTTGCAAACCAGGCCAGTTTATTGAAACCAACGGCAGGACACATCCCCTCAGAATCCTGCTTGTACACTCTTCCTTTGCAATATTTACAGAGATATTTAGAAGAGCTTAGACACAGTGGTCTGATGTTGCCGTGTCTGTCTCGAGAGATGCTATGAAAAATCCTCTTTTAAATTTACTGGATAACTCTCAAACCAGAAGAAACTTGGGAGAGAAAATAATTGCTGTAAAATTGAAGAGGAAACCGAGTGACTGAAGGAATTAATGGTACAGAAGAGTCCATAAGATTACAGAGCTTTGTATAACAAGATGATCTGCTCAGCATGCATGGAAATTTTAATATTTCAGCTGCAAGGCTCTAATCACTTAACATGAAGGTAAATTGAAAGTGCCAAAGCTTAAAACAAGTTTTATCAGATGCATATCTAGAAAGATAGACCTAATAAACACAACTTAGAATGTTGTTTTGCCTAGGCTTTTGTTACAGTTAGAATTTGGGATGGGGGAACAATCTTAAGTGGTAGATATGTCATTGAAATGCTCTATGGAAACATCTGTCTGTAGAAATCAAAGGGAGCTTTAAATATGTGTTTAATGTGTGTAAAAGAAGACATTTATTTCTGTAAGAGCTTACTTTCAAATGTGCTTACTACTACAAGCTCTGTAGAAGGCAATATAGCATGGTCATTGGCATTTTAATGCAACAACTAGTAAGTTATTGAAGCTATCTGTTGTGGGTCTTTGTCTTAAAAATAGTTAGCCAATGCCTTCTATCTTAATGGCTTATTCAAAAGATTATTTTAAATCTCTTCTGCAAGATTTCTAACCATTTCTCCTAACCTTGTGCTAATAGAACCTCTTTAACAGCAGATGAGGATGGTTCTCTGTTTCTGTAGCTGTGGAAACTGACGACTTCCCCAGGACACATAGGAAGCATGTTACAGAACCGAGCAGACAACACGGTGCTTAATCATTCATCTTTCTTGTATGTACATATGGCTCCTAAACAAGGGTATTGTAAAAGGAAATGGTACGCTCAACTGACTGAAACCAAAAATTCTTTTTTCTCTCTATCACACTTCACTTCCTGAAAAACGTGGCTGGAAGAATAATCTGCATAGAGCACCTATGAAGTGAGGCAAAACTTGAAAGCAGGGTTTGAGAACCTACCATTCCTTCTTGTGATTAAGTTAGGGCCCTTCCATATGTAAGCACATCAGTGCATTTCATTTCAAGCAGCTGCTGTCTTGCCAGCAAATAATTCCCCAACTATTTACATTCTCTTACATTAACATTATGGATAACTGTATTGGGTTTATGTAGCAAGGTTTTGGTAGCAGGGGCACTGCAGGGGTGGTTTCTGTGAGAAGACACCAGATGTTGCCCCCATGTCAGACAGAGACAGTTGCAGACAGCTTCAAGACAGAGCCACTGCTGGCCAAAGCTGAGCCAGTCAGTGATGGTGGTAGCGCCTCTGTGATAACACATTTAAGAAAGGGTAAAAAAAACACTGCACAGCAGCAGCAGAAAGAGAAGTGAGAATATGTGAGAGAAACAACTCTGCAGACGCCAAGGTCAGTGAAGAAGGAGGGGGAGGAGGTGCTCCAGGCACCAGAGCAGAGATTCCCCTGCAGCCCATGGTGAAGACCATGGTAAGGCAGGCTGTACCCCTGCAGCCCATGGAGGAACATGGTAGAGCAGATATCCACCTGCAGCCCATGGAGGACCCCATGCTGGAGCAGGTGGATGTGCCCGAAGGAGGCTGTGACCCCATGGAGAGCCTGCGCTGGAGCAGGTTTTCTGGCAGGACCTGTGGCCCCTGGGGGACCCATGCTGGAGCAGTCTGTTCCTGATGGCCTGTGCCCCATGGAAAGGACCCATGCTGGAGCAGTTCATGAAGGACTGCAGCCCATGGGAGAGACCCCGCACTGGATGGGGTCTTATGGGTCCCTTCCAACTCAAGATATTCTGTGGAGCAGGGGAACAGTGTTAGGAGGAAGCAGCGGCAGAGAAGACCTGTTATGAACTAACTGCAACCCCCATTCCCCATCCCCCCTGCACTACTCATGAGGGGAAAAGGTAGAAGAATTGTGAATGAAGTTGAGCCTGGGAAGAAGGGAGGGTGGGGGGCAAGGTATTTCCAGTTTTGTTTTTATTTCTTGACATCCTATTCTATTATTAATTAGCATTAAAATTAATTTCCCCAAGTCGAGCCTGTTTTGCCTGTGATGGTAATTGGTGAGTGATCTCCCTGTCTTTATCTTGACCCATGAGCTTCTCCATCTTATTTTCTCCCCATCTTGCTGAGAATGGGGGATGAGAGAGCAGCTTAGTGGGCATCTGGCAGACAGCCAAAGTTAACCCACCACAATATCGGACATTTGTTTTATGTTCTTTTGAGGATGGAGAGTGGCTATTTATTTATTTTACCCCTAAATTAAACAAGCAGTGTTGCAAGATTTGCACCACCTAATGAGTGTTTCATTAGGGGACATATTTAGGAAAAAAACAAATGGCTTGTTTGTTTTCTCTTTTGTCAGATAGTGCAATTTTATATCATGTTCTCATTTTCTTCATATAAGTACAGCTGGGGTGTTTTACACTGAAGTTTTCATGATTTGGGTTATTTTAATTCTCATCTGTGTCTTGAGTGATAAACAGCATTCCTTTCTGTCTTTCTCTATTCTAGGTATTAAAAAAATGCTGTCTGTATAATGCCCAGAAATGACTAATAATGACTCAATTTGTTTTAAAAGCTATTCAGTGCTGTTTACAAGATAAAATTTCTCTGTATGGTGCCTCTAGTTCTCTCCATTTATATTCAAAACGAACGAGGACTGTGTATATCAATGTTGTTCATTAGATTTTATTATTCTTATTAATTAGCTTGTTTTGAAGAGCAACATGGCCACAGATCAAATACATGTATGTAGGTAAATTTGTGATGTTGGTGATCTGATTCAGAGTTCTTTTAATCTATGTTTATGAATTACACTTTGTTGAAATTAAAAGCTGCTGATTAGTAAATCAACTGAACGTTAAGATTGATTACAGAGTTTGGATACATGCAGGGGTAATCCTCAGAGCCAATAACTATGTATAAAAGGAACTTAATGTGTAGTTGTCCTGGTTTGAGGACAACATTTGGAGTTTCAGTAATTTTTATTTATAGGAAATATTTTCATAAGTATTGCTGTTTTAAAGCTTAATTTCCACTTGTTTGTACACCATAACAGTAGGAAAATGATCCATTAAAAATACAAAGTGCATACTTTCAGTTGATTTTAGTATATGCTGAAGGCTGCATCTACAAAAGATTTTAAATGCCTAGTTGGTGTGTGAAGTGCTTAAATCCAGAATTGAGATTCACAGTATAGGCTTATCAGCTTAAACCCAGAGGTTCCTCTCGGATCTCTACCTCTCTCACTATTAATCTAGTAAAATCCCCCAAGGAGGGATGCTGCTGTGGAGAGAAAAAAACTTCTAAGTCATGAGGGTGGTGCCTGCAGAGTCACAAATCAATCCTTCATCTACTCAGTTTACCTGCAGGACACTTTTGGCAGGTATTCTAGCAGATTAGTCCTCAAATTTGCCACAGATGATGGTAAGAATTATTTATAGTAGAACAGACTAGACTATTTCAGTTGGAAGAGACGTACAACAATCATCTAGTCCAACTGCCTGACCACTTCAGGGATGACCAAAAAGTAAAGCTTATTATTAAGGGCATTGTCCAAAGGCCTCTGAAACACTGACAGGCATGGGGCATCAACCACCTCTCTAGGAAGCCTGTTCCAGTGTTTGACCACCCTCTCGGTAAAGAAATGCTTCCTAATGTCGAGTCTAAACCTCCTCTGATGCAGCTTTGAACCATTCCCATGTGTCCTGTCACTGGATCCCAGGGAGAAGAGATCAGCACCTCCCTCTCCACTTCCCCTCCTCAGGAAGCTGTAGAGAGCAATGAGGTCGCCCCTCAGCCTCCTTTTCCCCAAACTAGACAAACCCAGAGTCCTCAGCTGCTCCTCATAGGACATGCCTTCCAGCCCTTCCACCAGCTTGGTTGCCCTCCTCTGGAGTGCAGTAGTTTAAGTATTCTGCTGTGGCTTGTGAGAGGCAAGTCAAAATGCTCTTTCACATCTTGAGAGTGCCAGTGCCCTAACAACTGGGAGGTATTCTCACATAAATGCCATTCTGCTTTGTTAGAAAGTGATAGCTCTATCCAAATAAGGTCTTAGGTGCCTTGAAAGAGGTTGGACTTTTCCCTGTAGAGTTATTTCATCTAAATTCAGTAAACTAAACATGTATGCCTTTTCTGTAGTTAGTGGAGTCAGAGGCACTATTTTAGGCTGGGATTAATTGTCTTCTGGAGGTGCCTATTGATGTCCTTCACTAGAGAGGGAACCCAGACATCTTTTACATTACTAAAGTCAGATGAAGTAAATCCAGGCCTGATAGCTAATTTAAAATTCCAACCTAGGTTCTTACTCAGGGACTACCCACATTTACTAGAGACAAGCCAGCTGACCCAGGTGTTTCCTGCACAGCACCATGCCTGTTTCCTACCCAGGCCTGACTGATGGAAATCTCTTGGCCTCTGAAAGCCTCACCACACCTGACCTACTTGGCCTAGTCTGAACACTGAAACTTTTAACACCTGATTTCTCTTTAAAATATACTTGGAGAAGGCAGCAAGGCTACCACAGCCTGAGCCCTTTTCCCCTCCCAGAGCAGCTCTATGCAAAAAAAAAAACCCAACAAAAAACCAAAAGCAGAAGTCAGGGAACAAAGAGGATTGTGAGTGGGATTATAGTGGGTGAGGCATATAACCTTAATTGTGGCCTTTAATTCCCAGAGTGTTTGCATTTTCTAATGAATGACACCTTATATAATATATGCCTTTGCATAGGAACCAGGGCTGTGTTTTCTAATAAGTGTGTTTTGTATTGGGTCTAGCTGGGATATGTTAAGGGATGTTAAGAGGAGCAGCGGCCGCAGCCTCCAGAAGCTCTAGCCTGGGACTCTCTCCTGCTTGGCCACTGGAGCCCAGTTTGCTGTGCCTGGGGATGCAGGACCTCTGCCCAGGCTGAGGGATGTGGCTGTCACTTTCCCATTTGCAAATTCAACCAGTAGTAAAGCTGAGCAGAGATATGCACGCAGGATGCTGATGTGGCTGGCTATGCAGACTGCTGCTGGCAAGGTGCTGCCTTCAACAGCACCTGTATATAGGACTGACATAAAACATAAACGTAGACAAGTCCTCTTTCCCTTCTTTGGCTGGTAGAGATAGGAGGTCACTAGTGAATGCCCACATGCATCACTCTCTAGAGTCACAAGCATGGCTCCCTTTGTCTGCCTGGTACCCCTGCCCAGATCCCAAGTCCTCTTACCTGCTTAATGGGTCCCCTACTCACCAGCTAGTCCAGCTTTATGCTCACTAGCAAACACAAACACATGCACTCACACACTCATCCCACAGGCACTCCATGCTCACAAATTCCCCCTCCTACTCATCAGCTAGTCCAGATGGAAGTTTGATAGTGACTGACATGCACACACCCCCACACACTAGGTTTGAGGAAGACACTCCCCCCCACCAGCTGGCACCAGGCACACAGGTTATGATCTGTGGCCCTGCTCCAGCCTGTTGCAGATGAAAATATTTGAAACAGTTATGATTTAGCAGCTATTCAAAATTTATTAATGATGTAAGGCAGATTGAGAGGTTGAATTTTAGCAGCACGTAATCATTAACCGGTTTAGGGGTTTACAAAGTGAGTAAACAAAATAACTGAACAGCGACTTTTAGTTACAGATTCAAAGATGGCAAGATTCACACTAACTTACGAGAAGGTATCCCGAATCAATACATATATGCATGAGTAGAGGCACAAATCACAGATTAATACATATATACGTATATATCTAAGCAAAGCATATAAGCACATGCGTGCACACATCCACACATGCAGGTCTCCAATCGGGAATTTCTTAATAGCAGGCAATGCTAGCAAGCCTACACGTGCATGGATGGACAGAAGAGCATCCACATCCATAAAACTAATGGGTATCTCACAACATATAGATGGAGAGGTGGATGAGAGGGAGAGAGACTAGCCTGTAGTTAAAAATTCCCTTTCTCAGATTTAGAATAAATACTATGCATCGGCATTCCTCAATGGGCGATAGTTGAGGCTTGAGAAGGGTCTTCTCCTGCCCTGGCCTCGAGGTGTCAGCCTGAGAGGTATCTCAACTCAGGGGAGTTACTGGCCACAGCCTGCTGGGATCCAGAAGAGCTCAAAGGGTCTTAGCTAGAATTGCTACTTATAGGATCCGAGACAATTGACTTTCAGCAGGTACTTTTCCACTCCAGCCCAACTTGGATGATAGTTATGCAACCCCAGAGCTTGCTAGATCTTGGGGTCCTGGTATCCCCCCCTCTGTGGCCACGATCCATATGGTGTCAGGAGTGATCAATTACAGTTATTATCTTCAAGCGGTAGGAGCCATGGGGACTAGGCACACTATTGTGTTCTTGGTCTGTTGCTCTCTACCTTTTCTTTCTTGAAAGACCATTATGTTACCTTCTGGTCCATTGTGTTGTTCTGTGGCCCAGGTTGGGAGGGAGATCACGCCAAGTACCAAGTGGCCTGAAGTGTGTGTGTGTGGGGGGCTGCACCACCACACAGCCACTGGCATTGAGCCCTTCAGTTGCCTCGCTCATGCTGGTCCCTCCACCCAGTAGCTGTTTTTTAGGACACACTGGTTTAGGCTGGGCTGGCCACTAAACAAATGACGCCACCCCAGTGGCTGGTGACCAAGGGTCCCACCCACTCCAGTGACTGAGACCTCCCCACTTGTTCCACTAGCTGACACAACAGGCTGGGGGTACCTATACCCCTAATCTGACTCCAGCAGTTGGTACTCTGGGCTCAAAGTCTGTAGGACCCTCCCAAGATCCAAAGAGTTATGGCCCCTCCAGCCACTGATGCTAGGACCTTTACTTGCTCCCAGTAACCGACAGCACAGGCTGAGGACACTTACACCCCCAATCTGACTGCAGTAGCTTGCACCATATATACTCATACCAGTCCCCCAGTAGCTGGCACTTTGTTCATGCAGCACACATACACACGGGATAGAGTGTGAGATTACGCATAAAGATAGTTAAGAAAAGATTTAAGATGACAATAGGACAAACAAGCATACTGAACAGCCTCTTTTACACCCCTTTCTGTCTAACCCCCTCTTTGTTGTTCCCTGCTCCCCCTTCACCTGCACATTCCCTCATCATTTTGCATAGTTCCACTGATCCCCCTCCAACATCCTACAACCTGATAAGGGTTACATCCTTATCAGTTGTAAAGTTCAATTAGCCTGCAGTTTCTTGATAGCCCATCAATTAGTGTGACTGATGGGGTTTGTTTCTGGCTATTGTTTTGTTAATGCTAATTGGTCAGGTTTTATGTCTCTGTGTGTTTGTCTCCCTTCCTTTCTTTTTCCCAACTGAAAAATTAAAAATTCTCACAGTCCACATATCCTTACCAATTAGCACGACCGACCAGGTTTGTTCTTACTCCCTGTGGTCTGTACCGTGGGTGTGGGGGAGAGAGAAATAGAGAGGGAGGGGATCTCAATAAGAAAGGCCTGACAACAAATGGCTTAATAAGATAACTGATTTAATGACACAGAAAAAGAGGAGGAACACAGATAGCAAGTAAATCTTACATCCCTTCAAATCCTGGGCACCCCACATTCGTGCAGCATCGGATTTAGCCCAGATGGCGTGCTTAATGAACAGATCCTGTCCATAGAGAGCTCTCCCTTTTTTTGTCCTTTGAGCTAATTTCCTTACAAAAAAAACCCAACTCTGTTCCCAAAGGAAGTTCTCATAAGAGCTTCTTGCTGCGCTGTTAGATAAAGGCAAGGCCACGCAGGTGGCATAATCTCCAGTACCAAGTGGAGCTGCCTGCGGGCTCCTCTGTTACAACGAGCTTCTGAGTTTATCCTGCGGCCAAGGGATTTGTGCAACCCAACGCAGACCGTAACGCCAACCTGTACATGCGTATAGTGCAGCACAGCACAGGCCTGGGCCTACCCAGGGTAACTGCATTGTGGATCACTAACTCCTAGGTGTGCAACGCTATCCCAGTCAGGATCGCTAAAACCTCCCTTATCATGTGTTGGTCATGTTTGTGTCTGTATTTTCTTGTTTATGGCTCCTTTGACCAAATACCCTTAAAAGAGCAGTCACTCTCCTTCCACATACCTTTACAGGATGGAGTCAACTTTCTTCATAGCAGCCCATATGGTGCTGTGCTTTGTATTTGTGGCTAAAAACAGTGCTGATGATAACACACCAATGTTTTGGCTATTGCTAAACAGTGTTTGCACATCAGTAAGGCTTTCTTTCCCACTCTGCCCTGCCCACCCCCTACACAGCAAGTAGGCTGGGGGTGGGCAAGAGGTTAGGAAGGGACAGAACCAGGCAGATGACCCAAACTGACCAAAAGGATATTCCACTCTGTATGATGTTGAGCTCAGCAATAAAAGCTCAGTGAATTAATTCCTCTTTTTGTTTTGCTTGCATGCACACCTTTTGCTTTCCCTATTAAACTGCAATTATCTCTGTCCTTGAGTCATTTCACCTACTTTCTATTTTCTCCCTGTCTCGTGGGAGAGAGGAGCGAGCAGGTGGCTGGGTGGGTGTTTGGCTGTTGGCTGGAGTCAACCCACCACAGTCCTTTTTTGGCACTCAATGTGGGCTTGAGATAACGACAGTTTTGATCTGGATGTGCTATAGCTGTTGTAGTTGTTAATTGGCAGGCTTCTGTGCTGATCATGGAGTATGCTTTCTTTACTGTTGTGGCTGCTTTTGGCTCTTGCTGTTTGCTGTGCTACTTATCACTTTATTTCACTGTATCTGGGAACATTTTAATAAAAGCAATGGCCATGCATTTGGCCCTGGGATGGCATATGGCCCGGCATTGATGCTGTTCCTGTGCTGGGTAGGCTATCTTGCAAGGAGAATGAGGGATTACACCTCCCTCTTCTTCAGGATGCATGTGTACAACTTCATTGCACATTCTTATGTAAGAAAAAGGTTCTTGCACATACTTATGTAAGCTGATCCTATTATTGGATCGAACATTGGATTGGTTGGTAAGGGAATCTGGAGCACAGGTTACTTTTTCCCTCTGTCCTTCCAGTTGCAGGAAGTGACATTGGAAGAAACAGATGGGCCCAGTCTATCAATACATGGCTCTGTGGCTGGTGTCACCGCCACAATTTCAGGTTTTTCAATAATGGGATGCCTGCTGGCATCAGATGGGATTCACCTTTCTGAAAGGGGGAAGAGGGTCTTTGCTCATGAGCATTGCAGGGCTCATTGACAGAGCTTAAAACTACACTTGAGGGGGAAGGGGACAATATCAGGCTTGTCCATGACAAGCTGTGGGATGACACGCCAAGGTTAGAGGGACAGAGTGCTAGCGAGGGTCCGCAGTCTGTTGCTCTGACACATGCTGGCTACACTGCAGCACACTTGAAGTCTTACTGAGATGAGACAGGAGCTCCTGAGGTAACAGGAGCCAAGAGGGAAACACCAGTGAAATACCCCAAAGGAATTAGGGGGTGCTCCTCTAAGAAGGTGACACGGCTGACAGCCCAGCTGAAGTGCCTTTACACCAATGCACGCAGCATGGGCAACAAACAGGAGGAGTTGGAAGCCACTGTGCTGCTAGAAAGCTATGACCTAGTTGCCATTACTGAAACTTGGTTGGACAAATCCCATGACTGGAATGTGGCTATCGATGGCTACAGGCTGTTCAGAAGGGACAGGCGAGGAAGGAAGGGTGGAGATGTCCTGACCAGGTTGAGATCATTAGTGTAAAATTGGAATTAAGGCACAAACAAGTCCAGATGTTAAAAACTCACCAAAATGATTTATTTAACAACAATTTCAGTGCTCGAAATAGAAAGAGAGAGAGAGAGAGTGAAAAAAAGGGAAAGAAAAAGTGTAAGCAGATAGTCACCACCCGTAGATCCAGCGACGTCTCACTGGTCCTCTTTACTCACGGTATTGTAGGTGGCAAGAAGCTCCCCCTTTAGGTCTGTTTGGCTATCTTTTATGCTTTCGGTTTTCCATCATTTGCATGTGAAGCATAGTTGGGAAGTTCTAGAGGGTGGTTATTTGCATACGAAGCGTAGTGGGGCGCTTCTAGGGTGTGATTAAGTTGGCAAGTGCGCGGTAAAGGCTAGAGGTCACAGGAATCTTTAGACCGCTATCTTGCAGTGTCTGCTATTTAAACTTTCAGTTTGTGCAGGCGCACTCTAGTAAAATCCCCAGCAACATCGACAAGGAAATCAGCACAGTCCCGTCTGCAAGGCACTGAAAACTGACCTTCTATTCTGCACACCTTTGGTAGACAGCCTCCCGTGGTCAGGCCCCGCGGTCATGACAGTTCCCCCTGGGAAACTGCCCTCAGGGACAAGGGGGCAGAACAGAGCTGGCAGATCTTTAAGGACGCTTTCCATAGAGTACAAGAGCTCTCGATCCCCAGGTGTAAGAAATCAGGAAAGGAGGGCAAGAGATCAGCATGGATGAGTTGAGACCTGCTGGTCAACCTAAAGGGCAAGAAGGAAATGCACAGGCAGTGGAAACAGGGACAGGTATCCTGGGAAGAGTATAGGGATGCTGCCCAGTTGTGTAGGGATGAGGTCAGGAAGGCCAAGGCGCAGCTGGAGCTGAACTTGGCAAGGGATGCTAAGAATAACAAGAAGGGTTTCTACAGGTATGTCAGACAGAAAAGGAAGGTCAAAGAAAGCATACTCCCACTGATGAACACAACTGGCAAACTGGTAACAACAGACAAGGAGAAGGCTGAGGTACTCAAGAGCTTTTTTGCCTCCATCTTCACTGGCAACCTCTCTCTTCCCACACCTCTCGAGTGGATGGACTGCAAGACAGGGACTGGGGGAGCAAAGTCCCTCCCACTGTAAGAGAAAATCAAGTTCGAGACCACCTGAGGAAGCTGAACGTACAGACGTCTATGGGACCTGAGGAGATGCACCCCAGAGTCCTGAGGGAACTGGCTGATGTAGTTGCCAAGCCACTCTCCATGATATTTGAAAAGTCATGGCAGTCAGGTGAAGTCCCCGGTGACTGGAAAAAGGGAAACATCGCACCCATTTTTAAAAAGGGTAGAAAGGAGGCCCCTGGGAACTACTGCCCTGTCAGCCTCACCTCTGTGCCTGGGAAGATCATGGAACAGATCCTCCTGGAAGCTATGCTAAGGCACATGGAGGACAGGGAGGTGATTCGAGACAGCCAGCATGGCTTCACCAGGGTCCTGCCTGACCAACCTAGTGGCCTTCTATGATGGAGTGACTACATTAAGTGGTCAAGGGAAGAGCTACGGATGTCATCTATCTGGACTTCTGTAAGGCCTTTGGCATGGTCCCCCACAACATCCTTCTCTCTAAGTTGGAGAGATACGGATTTGATGGATGGACTATTTGGTGGATAAGGAATTGGTTGGATGGTCGCATCCAGAGGGTAGTGGTCAACAGCTCAATGTCCAGATGGAGATCAGTGACAAGTGGTGTCCCTCAGGGGTCCATATTGGGACCAGTACTGTTTAATATCTTCATCAATGACACTGACAGTGGGATCGAGTGCACCCTCAGCAAGTTTGCAGATGACACCAAACCGAGTGGTGCAGTTGATATGCCTGAGGGATGGGATGCCATCCAGAGGGACCTGGACAAGCTCAAGAAGTGGGCCCGTGTGAACTTCATGAGGTTCAACAAGGCCAAGCGCAGGGTCCTGCACCTGGGTCAGGGCAACCCCCAGTATCAATACAGGCTGGGGGATGAAGGGATTGAGAGCAGACCTGCAGAGAAGGACTTGGTGGATGAAAAATTGGACGTGAGCCAGCAATGCGTGCTCACATCCCAGAAAGCCAACTGTATCCTGGGCTGCATCAAAAGAAGCGTGGCCAGCAGGTCGAGGGAGGTCATTCTGCCCCTCTACTCCACTCTGGTGAGACCCCACCTGGAGTACTGCATCCAGCTCTAGAGCCCTCAGCACAAGAAAGACATGGACCTGTTGGAGCAGGAGCAGAGGAGGGCCTCAAAAATGATTGGAGGGATGGAACACCTCTCCTGTGAGAGAGTTGGGTTTGTTCAGCTTGGAGAAGAGAAGGCTCTGGGAAGACTTTATTGGGGCCTTTCAGTACTTAAAGGGGGCTTATAAGATGGGGACAGACTTTTTAGTAGGGCCTGTTGTGACAGGAGACAAGGGGTAAAGGTTTTAAATTAAAAGAGGGTAGATTTAGACTAGATATAAGGAAGAAGTTCTTTACAATGAGGGTGGTGAAACACTGGAACAGGTTGCCCAGAGAGGTGGTAGATGCCCCATCCCTGGAAACATGCGAGGTCAGGTTGGATGGGGCTTTGAGCAACTTGATCTAGCTGAAGATGTTCCTGCTCATTGCAGTGGGGATTTGGACTAGATGACCTTTAAAGGTCCCTTGCAACCCAAACCATTCTATGATTCTATCATCTAACATCTCTGCATAGTTGTTGGGTGCGTGGAACCTGGTTTCATCCTGGCAGAAGAGTAAGCAAGTTGTTGTTGATGTCACAGAGAAACATGCTGCAAGATGATCCCTGGATGGCAGGGTATGTCGAAGGATTTGGGCAGATGCCTAAGGTGGTTATCACCTCTGATAGCCTGGGATTGTACTCCTGAACAGGCATCTAATCCCATTGAATTGGTGCGCCATCTGACAGAAGGGTGCCTTGCCTAATGAAACCCAGCAGCTCCTAGCACTGTATTGGGCGTTGGCCTGTGATATTGAAGACTCCTTCTTTAAAAATAGCGGACTGGAAAAAACTTTTCTGATCACAGTTTAGCTGAATATTTCCCACCATTTCATTACAACAAATCACAATACTGACAGGTTAATAGAAAAACAAACCCCCCCATTTATCTGAAGCATTCAATAAAAAAGGGGCACTAAATAGAATAAAAATGTTCCCTTTTCCCATTTTTGCATTCTGAACAGTGATTTCATAAAGATATTTTATTATAAAGTGTTAGTATACTGACTTTGTTTCATACTTGTGACAAGAAGGCCTGAGTTGGTGGGGAAAGGAACAAGAAAAAAAAAGGAAAGCTCATTTAATTAGTTTGCAATAATTTCCAGCCATTTATTTTATTTTATAAAAGGGCATTATTACAACTGATCACAAACAGGAGAAATCATGGCTATTTTACAGTTAAAGGTACAGAACTTAAATATTCAAGCTTGTGATGAAAAGCGGCAAGGTGGTTGCAGTGTACAATGTAAACAAATAGCTTTGGAAAGTGAACAGAAGTCCTTGAGAATTCTTTACTAAGAAAACAAAACAAACTCCTCATTCCTTCCTGAAACATGATCACAGGTCAGTGTTTAAAAATTCATTTGCAAACATAATTTAAACTGTGTTCAGCCTCAAAACAGTTTTATGGGATCCAGTCTGAATGGGGCAGTGTTGAGGTCCCTGTAAAAGTAAACATTTTCCATTTCTTAAAGAGGGGAGGAAAAAAAAAGTGCCACAACATTTGCAGCACAGTGCAGCATAAACTTTAAATACAAAAATATTTTTCTATTGTTGGGATAATAGACCTTGCATCCTGGAAAGAAGTAACAATACTGCTACTGACAGAATATCCAGTCCATATCTTTCAAGTCACATAAGGCAATTACTGTGTTAGCTTACTGTATATGGCTAAAAGAAGGTCCAGAAAATGTCAGTCTTTGTTATGTTTTCCAGCTACTCCATGTATGTTCAGGTGTACTTTTGTGATCTGATGAATGTTCAAATGGAGGTCTGTGTCCTAAAGGAGATCTTGAACCATAAGGAGACCTCTGATCTAATGGTGACCTTGGGCCACTACCAGAAGCTCTGTGGTCCATTTGCCAGTCTGAGTGGTACCTATAATCTCTGGAAGATTTTTGATGGCTGTACTCTGAAGCGGAACGGTGATCTGAATGTATCCTGTGGTCTGAATGGGAACGGTGATCTGAATGAGGCCGACTGTCTTTTAAACTTCCTTCCAGGTTTGACCTGTGATCTCTGCTCCTGTGGTCATCCAACTTTCTATGTTTACTATCACTATAGTATCTGAAAAGACTTACTTATATTAGTATTACTGAACACACAGTAAGAACTACAATTATGTCAATTCAACAGAACTGCATTAGAGAAATTTCTTTGCAATTCTGCATTACTCAGAAAAGATATTTTGGTGCTTACTTACAAGCATGCTGCAAAATCAGGAAGGGAATTCTTAACAGATTTTACAATTTACCTGCTGTCTTGTTTATAGTGATCCCAGTCTCTGTGGTCTTTTCCATTGCTGAAGGCTGTATAGGACCTTTTCCTAGAATCACTTTTCTTATAAGCATCTCTCTGATGCCTGTCCTTATGATGATCATGGTATTGTGACAAATGTCTATCAGAAGAATAACTGTCCCTGCTACTGTCATCATGGTTTGTATTCTCTTTCAGTCTTTCAACATCTGTTTAATAAAGCAGAGGTTATAAGGAAGTCTCTCTAAGGAGAGATAGCCCTAGCATGAACATCAGTTTTAGAGGTACACCTTGTTAATGAAATGTTTTTAGTGGTATTCCTAAAATACATTATACTCATTTTAAACCCATGATAACATACTCAAGGTTTTACATAACATGATAAAACCAAGTATTACAAGAAGGCAAGTGTGAGAGCATAGAAAAACAGTATTATTGTCAACAATAAAAGACATCCCATATAACTGATTGCTAACCATGACTTCAGGGAATATCTTTCTTATGATATGGTGACATTACAACTGCTACAAACAGGTATAGAGCCTCCAAGAAGTTTACAAGTGTTGAGTTGGCCTCTCTTCCTCAAAATTAAATACGAAAAAGTGTTTGTTTTTTTTTTTAATTACTTTATTTACTTTAAAAGAATAGCCAAATAACTTGCTACTAAAATCAGTAAGTACCAAGTTCAGTCCATGCTTAGTTGAATTTCATCAGCAAACTAGTGAAGTTATGATAAGTCAGCCTATCCCTATGATATCCAGCATTATGGGAGTTCTAGGAGACAGTTTTTAGCTTATTTCATTTTACATACTGTCATTTAAGATATCCAGCACAATAATATGCTCAAGATTTCTTACCTGGATTTCTAATTACATGTGTATTCACATTGCTGCTAATATTCTGGTCACTGTGTTGCTAAAAGAGACAAGTACAAAAATTGTCATTGATAAATCCCAAAGTTGCATCTGAATTCTTCAGAAAATATCCTGAGAAAACAGACTAGTTTACTATGAACAGTAAAATACACTTCAAATGTATTGAGTGTACTCAATTGATACTTAATAAAACAGTTATAAAACACAGAATATATATTTGTATATTTAGAGAGTCTGAAAGTATTACCTGAGATTCTTGGCGTTTTTTGATTGCATGTTTATACAGCTTGTGCAGCTTTCTGGCATCAAATTCTGTAAACTTAGAGACAAAAATCCACAAGTTTCTGAGGAAAAAGAAAGAGAGGTTATAATTTTTCCATATATTAGTTTTTATTGTA
The DNA here is from genome assembly GCF_028500815.1 of Rissa tridactyla. Classification (NCBI taxonomy): domain Eukaryota; kingdom Metazoa; phylum Chordata; class Aves; order Charadriiformes; family Laridae; genus Rissa; species Rissa tridactyla. The sequence goes on from NC_071496.1 coordinate 19,812,312, forward strand.
TCATACAACAGAATATGACTTAAATGAAATTATTTCAACAATACTTCAGTAAACTGAAATCATTGTGAAGTCTGTTACACAGAATATTACCTAGCTGCACAGCAAACATTATGTAGCTATATTTCAACCATTTGAGAAATTAATTTCTTTAATAATTTGTCATTTTGTAATATTTATCACAATGACTGCAGAATGCAAAGTGCATGAAAAGTAGTATTGATGGCAATTCTGTTAATAGAATGATTTGTGCAATTGCATAAAAACGTAGTTTTCACTTTTTTGTGCAAGTCTTCTGAAAGATTGTTTGAAATATGTCAGAAAACTTGAGTATTTACTACTCAGTAAAGATTCTTCCAAATTTGAAATCTCTTGCAGTGTAAGAAATTTGACCTACATGCCTCATTCCCTAAAGATATCAGGGACAGGATTTTTCCACATAATTCCAAAGCCTGGTGAAAGCTTTTGAAACCAAATGAGAAATCTGAAAGAGGATGGAAGTAGCATGGCAAAAACTTTGATTCTAATCTATGCTATGAAAGAAGAAAGGAAAACAAATCAACTCTCCTAGCGTCAAGAAGCCAAAACCCTAAAGACATTTGCTTCTATGATCACAGACACCAGATCTAAATTCTAGAATTCTTTTAGGAAAGTTTACAGGTGGAGTGCTTAAAAGACTACAGAATACTACTGTTCTAATTACTGTTTAGTTCAGAAACATCTCAAGTGTGTACCCTCAAGAAATATCTATCTGCTCTTTCACTGTGATGATTTAAACATTATAGTTTTGACCTAGAGGTTTGCAAAAGTAGACACAACCAGCCAGTGGCGTGCCCAATGACATCTGTATAAGAAATACAGAATACCTTTACTAGATTCTATGTCTTATTAAAGACAAATGAAATACATATTTTAATAATCTATGTATGGTACTGTAGCATTATCATGAATTAATATTATAGTAGTTCCACTATGAATTTCCACTTCAAGAAATATAACATTTACCAATGTGTCTTTAAGACATAGAATCATAGAATGGTTCAGGTTGGAAAGGACCTTAAAGATCATCTAGTTCCAACACCCATGGGGGGGAACATGGATATTGGTTTTGTATTTCAGTTCACTCTAATATTTTGAAGTAAAGCAAGTACAAACAGCAGAAATATTCTGTTAACAACAGTCTGCAAGGAAATTAAATACTCGATTGAGTGTCGTATATGGAAGTGCAGGATAGATTTGCAACCATAAAGGATTAAAGTGCACAGTATGATAAAACTAACTCAATTTGTATTAAGAACTTAACAACAAAATATAACAAGTTTATAAACCACCATTTTTTTATTTTTTCCAAAGTTATCACCTCACAGATGCATAAGAACACTTAAAAATCTTCTTTCATTTTGAAATACATCTCTGAGTATGTTATGATAAATGTTTTTTATAAAGTCATAGTTAACATCGAATTTCATTTTAGAGTATATTTTTAAAAATAATAAAGGGCTCTGCAACTCAAAATCATTCAAACTTCCAACACAAAAATTTATAATGGCCTGTTTTTAGTATGAATAAAAAATTTAAAGAAAACACAACAAACTTCAGAGTTGAAAAAGCTAGATTCTTTAATGATAAGAACTCTTTTCCACTAAACAATAAATATAATCTAAATACAGTCATTTTCTGTTTGCTTTTGGTTTTAAGAAGTAAGATGACTCCACCTACTGGACAAAATGCATTGCTATTCAAGTATGAAAAAGTGAATTCATTAAAAGCTGGAGACATTTATAATCATCTTTTTATAAGTCCTTATTTAATACAGCAGAAAAATACAAGAAAGGGAGAATAAGAAACAAGAGAAATAATTAAAAACTATTCTGCTTAATAGAAGCTATTATGGATTTTCCTTTTTCAAGAAAAATCATGCAGAATAACTTACTTTCTCCACTGTTTAATTTGTTCGGGATTTGTGTACTCCTTTAGACATTCAGTAATGTGGTCCCCAATTTTGATTAGGCACTGTCTAGTATGCTCCAGTTGTTCCCTTTCAGAAAGGCCTTTCTCTGGTCTATCCAGTTGTTTCAATGCTGCTTTGACAGGCCTCATTCTTTCTTTGCACTATAAAATGTAAAAAAGGAATACATTAATTCAAAGGCAAATAAAAAGATAGTAAAAATTGTAAAACACGACCCACCCTTATCGTGCTATTTATATAGGCAAAGACAGTACTGTTATAAGTCAAATGAAAAACAAGTCTTCGCTCACAGCTCTTTTAGTTTTACTACAAGGTTTAATTTGGAAAAAGTATTATTTTAAATCCAGTTGAAAATTTACTCCTATATGAAAGCATTAGATTGTATGTAACAAATATTAAAGATTTAAGAAAGCACTAATTTAATATAAAAGATTTTCTGAGGGAAAGAAATTATAACTAGGTATTTACAATCACGGGTTTAACTTTCAGCACAAGTACATAGGACAAGACTTATTTTACTTTTTAAGACTTCTAAAGCTATACAAACTCAGTGTCAAGATTAAATATGAGAATGTTTAATGTATTTTAAGTAGATACTTTCTGCAACAATGAAACTTGGCATTCAACAGAGGATCAGCATTCCTTCTCTGAGCAGTTTTTAAGTCTGAGTTCTATGCAGATACTGACAAAAACTGAGCTATCTAGAATAAAGCTAGTTTAAGTGTGCCTAAATTAGTAACAGCAATGACAACACAGATGTACCCATAGATATATTTCATATGTGCATTCTTGAATTTTCACACTAATTCAAATGTTTTAATAGTAAATGCAGATAAACCAGTTAGCATGTTTTAAATTATAGACACTTGCCTGGAAATACCATTCAATCACAATGGCAAGGTAGACAGATGAAATGCATATTTTTACCTGTCACAAGGTAGACAAGTCAAATGAGTTAGCCTCAACAACCCACAGCAGTAATTTCCATTTGAAAAGGTAAACATGCTAATTAGATTGCATCTGACCATGTCATAATGATGAATATACCTTCCAGAACAGAGGGCCTGGCCAAAATAAATGTTCTATATGCAAACCCAACCTAGAACTGCTCACACTAAGGAAGAGAGACAAGTCTGTATATCCAGAATCAAAAATATGAGGAGTTTTGGAGAACATCGCCATCACTGTGTCAACATCTAGGGACAACTCAAAAATCAGTGAAGCTGTTCCATTACCATTTCATGCCATTAAGTAATTAAGCAGCTACATTACATATTGCACTAACCACAGCTTAAAGCAACCTTTAAAAAGACAGTTTACAAAGTACACTGCTTAACTTAAGTGTAGAGGTGAACAGAGAAGCGTAATTGTACATGGGAATCAAGTGATTTTCAGTCACCAAGCCACACACAAGATATCCTGGAAATTATGGATGAGTCGCTTATAACATTTAGATAAAAAACAAAACAAACCCCCCCACATACGTAAACTGGTCAGTACCATACTGATGAGAAAACAAGATAATTTGCCTCTCACAGCCAGCACCACAGTAGACCCAGTAAACCTGTCTGGCAGTAACAGACAACTGTTGAGACCTGAATGATAGAACTTCCACAGCAGAAAAGTAGCTGCTCAAAGTAACTCCTCAGCATCTTTCCAAAGGCCCCAATCGACCTATAAAACTTTACATAGATTTAGTTTAACTACCTTTTTTATTTCCATTATTGATTCTGTTGTGGTCAAAAATAGTGATATAACTGAAATTCTTTTGGTATCAGAGATATTACTCTGGCAAGATATTTCTAAGGTCTTTAGGATTTGTTCCTTCCTCTGTCTAACGCAGGAAGTCTGTAATACTTCAAGAGCAACTTTGAAACTTAATTTCTCTTGTTAGCTTACAAAGAACAAAGGGGTATTTGATAAGGCCAAGCCAGAGACTACAGCAGCTGCATTAAAATTCATTAATTTCTGTCCTTTAAGAAGCAGTATCCATTGATTATTCTTGAGGACAGATCTTCACAGTCTGTATTTAAAACTATTCAGAGCATGGATGACTAGACAAGTACTCTTCACTATACTGCATAAATGCAATAAAAAAAACCTGCTGGCCTCAAAACAAAACTGACTTTAGAGTCAATAATGCTTCACTGATCTAAGATTTTACTGGCAATAGATATCTGTGTTATAATGCCTAATAGCAGAATCAAGAACATCAAAAATCGTGTTCACTTAGAATATCAAGTGTAAACACTAAGTTATCAACAAGGGACTTACCACACTGAATGTCTTCTGATCCAGTTCTTCAGATTCTTCAGATATAGGAACCGGTTCACTAGTTGCAGTAATATGAACTGGAATATCCAACAATGAAACTTTTTTATTTTTTTCTTTATTTTCAGATTTGATTTCATTTACCTAAGAACAAAATATGAAAATGTATCTGATAAGCAAACCTTATTTTTGGGCTGGAATTATACTGTAATTAGGCAATCACTGTAATTACTGTATTCTCTTCAATAATAACAAGAAAAAAAAGAAAATGTGACATTCAGTGACAGTACCTTTTATTTTCTCTCTCCGAGGGATGGAGAAGGAGAATGGACAAGTTTCTTGCACCACTTGCACTCTCAGTCCCACTAAGCTATGCATCTTTAAAGAGGCAATTTCCCATTTCATTTGCCTGTCCTTGTAGTTACAAGTGGCAAAAATAAAACTTCAAATGATGCAAAAGATTTCAGTAAAATGACAACTGTAAAGTAAATGACCTTTTCAATTCAAAATTGTTCACAAAATCCTTGTGGCCTTTTCTAGTGCTATATAAGAAAAATAAACCTAGTTACCTTTTCTTCCTTTACTTCTTTTTCTTTCTGTGCAGATTCTTTTACTTTGTTTTCTCTCTTTTCTTTAATATTTTTTAATTCTTTCTTATCCTCTTTTTCTTTTTTCTCCCTTTTCAAATCCCTCTTATTTTCTTTTTCTTTTGTCTCTTTTTTTTCTTCAGTTTCCTTGTTTATACCAATATCTGGCTCAGGCTTTTCTTCATTTTCTTCTTCTGCTTTTATTTTTTTATGTGGATATTTCACCAAAACAATCTCATCCTGCGACACACAAGCATATATGTCACATCGAATTGAGTTCCTAACTATACAAGTTTTGTAACCATCAGATTAAAATGTACTTTTTATCTATGTGTGATTTCTTTAGACTTAGGTTTAACACCTATCAAATGGAGCCAGATGCAGTTGCCAAAACAAAATGAGGACTACTCACTCATTTCCTTGATGTGACACAAAACAAGTACTGACTGGGCAGGGGTAATGGGGGGAGTGAGAGAGTAAGTCCATTTAACTTTCATATCCCCAAAGAAATCTGCCCCTGTAAAAATGTAGTTAAGCTGCAAAGAGCTAAAAACAATAAGGAAGTAGGCATCACAAGACTGAGCTGATTTTTCAGGCTATGGTGATGATAAAAGACCTCTGTTCTGGTTAGCTTTGTTCCAGTAACTTTTTACTGATCACGAATTAAACATTCACAGTCACAGAAAGGAACAGAGTTCCAACTTTCTCTTTTCCAGAGGTGTTCTGAAGAATCTGGTGTTCTTTCAGCTACCTTCAAAGTCACAAAATTAGGTGCAACATGGCCCCTAAACTTCATTTTTTTCCCCTCTCTCTCTAGTGGTTTTTGCTCTGTGATAAATTTAAATAAATGACCCAACAAAAACAGAGGCCTAAAGGAATACACCAGAAGTAATAAAAACATAACAGAATTGAGTAGTCTATTAGAATAATGAAAGTCCTGACATACACAGAAGCATTCAATTGCATGTCTCGAAACATCATTTATTCATGCTGTTCTTTCTAATCAAGCTTGATTTTTTTTTCCTGAGCTTGAACAAAAGTTGCTACCTGAAGAATCATTATCAGTAGTAATAATGGATTAGTCAGAAACATTAATGTTCAGATGTTACATTAAAATTGCATGCTCAAGTCTTTAAAGAACACTGAAATTGCACAATGTCACTTGCAATTGGGCGACAACATCATTTTATGATATTATAATTTGGAAAACTAATCATAATGTCTAAGCTACAGTCTTGTCATTAAATTAAGATAGATATAATCTTCCATGTGATTATATTGATGCAATATTAACTGTCACAGAAGGAGGATGCCATTCAAATGCTTCAATTTTAAGTCAAACAGAAGATCAAATAGAAAGCGTTACTAATAGAAACAACTGAATAGCCATCTTTACCATATGAATGATGTTTACCTCATTATCCTCATCATCTTCATCAGATTTTTCTGAGGGTGGTGATGAGGAGTCACTTTTTATTTCTTCTTTAATTTTTGCAGTCTTTGTTGCTCTATTCTTCTTAGTTCTTGTTTTCCTCCTCTTTGAATTGCCCTGAATGGAAATTAGTACCTTTATTATGTCATCTGACAAGTGTCTTTGCACCACAGTTGCAGAAAAAGATTTGTTTTTTATGTTAAAGAAATAATTCATTTTATTTATTGCCACTATCGACCACCACTTTTCTCAGGACTGGAGACTGAGCCCAATGCAACACTAGAGAATATATACAAATAAGAGAGAATAAAACAATATTAAACTTGCAATTAATTCATTGAGTTAGTCTCATACAATATGATTAGCAATACAGAGAAAAATCACACAAAGCAGAGTGGAACTATGAATAAAACGAGTATCTGCTGACATGCCCGTAAGAATATTATGTTATCTTGCTACTGTATATCAAGCTTTACTTACTGCACCAGTAAGTCTTTGCACTTCTTTTCTTGCAAGGTCTTTATTCAGTAATTTAATGAGGTAATCTGCACGGGTCTGTAACTGCTTGGCCTGAGGTTTCTTATCTGGATCATCAGGTAAAATCTGAGGAGAGCAATGGTAGTATCAACTACAAGTACACATTATCAAATTAGGAAGCTGTTAGTCTGGAGCACTGGGAACAGAAAAAGCTGAATTTAAAAAAAAAAAAAGGTAAAAAAACAATCCACTCTAACTATACCTGACCAATATGCCGGCATGCTTCAAGGAATGGAGAATTTCTCAAACGTCTTATTTTTCCCTAAACACACAACTAATGTAGTCTTGGAAATGGTCTCACGAAGTTTACAGTAAAGTCAAGAAACTAGCCTCAGATTTCTGTTTACACTATCATAGTTTATCTAAAAAATTCAAAGCTCCCATATCACTGTCATCCACAGATTTCCTAGTTCTGCCTTGTGCTTCTAAATGCATTAACTCATTACCACAGGATATTTCAGAAGCCTAAAATATGAATGAATGGTTTCATAAAACAAGCAAATTAATGGAAGGCAGGGGCAGGATATCACTAAACAGATTTGTATACAACCCTGGCTCCTCAAATCCCAAAGCTACAGGTTGTTGTCAATGTCATTGAGTTTGCTTCAAGTCGTCTTTCCCTAAGTGTTTCTCACTACTTCTAAGCAGCCATTGTGCTACTTCTACACCGATGAGTACAGCTATTGTCATGTTGTGAATGAAAGACAGTTTCAAGCAAAGAAACCAGGGATAGGAAAACCAAACCAAAACCCCAAAACAACCTTCCCTCCAAAAGATCAAGAATAAAATTAACACAACTAGAGCATTTAAACTTGGGAAGCAAAAGACGGAAGAGAAAGAATTCAAGTGACAGAGATCCAAATACATAGAAATATAGAAACATAACAGACTCTAAGAAGGTATACTTCAACTGAATACACAAAATCTTGAAATCTAATAATTTACCAGAAGGATACAAAGGAGTACAACTGACCTAACTTCTGTGCAATTTCAGTTATCATAAAATAAGCTCTTTTAGTAACTGTTCTTATTGGCATTATTACCTAAACAAAAAAAGTCCTTGATAAAATTTTGTAGATGACATACCTTCTGTGTCAAACTGAGATCAGGATCCATTTTTATCATTTCCCAGCTGCCATAGCCATATTCATAGATACCTATTAACAGATTGGAATCATCTTCCTTACCCCAATCTATATCAAAATGAGCTGCCTTGGTGTGACATGGGATGACATATCTAGTAGAAATAAATTAGAAACATAAATAAGCGATCTTCTCAAACTTAGCAAGGGAGAGGGGAACATGCCACACATCACTAAGATCCTGGTATATTTAGATAAGTAATCCAAATATCTATCAGGTTTTCTTACAATTTCTATAAAATAGTTATTGCAATCAGTACCAAAACATGTTTTAAAGCAGATCAAGATTAAGTTATAAAGAACATCAGACATCTATCAGACAGGCCATGGATTGAGTCAGACCTGGCTAACCATGAAGATAAGCTTAAAATATTACTCAAGTGTAATTTCTAACTGAATAAGCAGATAGTCTAGGGACTAGAAAAGTCCCTAGGATTAGTCTAGGATACACTAGATAGTCTAGGATACACTAGAAAAGTTCAGAGGGCTAAACAACTACCAACAATTACCATCTGCTCCACTTTGACAAATATTGCTTTCTCTCAGGCAGAGGTGACACAAAACAGCTCCTCAACAAACCTAATTTCTAGTCTGTAATAATTAAGAGTAACTGAACCCAGTCCCCAATGAATACAGTTCATATGCCAAAGCAAATACTGGCTTCTAAGGAGAGGGAAGAAAGAATAAAGAAAGGATACGGAGCAGATTTCTGCTGCCAGTTCTTAGAGGGAATGGAGCGACACTGGTGTCCCAGTGTACTTAGAGTCTGGATTGCTTAAATATATGCATAAAAGCCTTGAATAACTTACTACATTATGGTTTCCTTTAGGAAAAGAAAAAAATACCTTTTCCTTTCTTCTGGATCTGAAGGAATGGATTTGTGCAATGGTGCCAACTCTTCTTCATGAGAGATGACTAGCTTTGCATTCACCTGCACTCCTGATATTCGGAATGTTGGGCCTTTAACTTTCCCAAGTCTACCTCCTTAAAATAAAGGACCAAATTATTAAAATATTTAGCCTTTATGTGTATCTTATAGACAAACATAAAGAAAAAAAAAAGTTTGATGCTACAGCAGCAGACATTCAATTATAGCAAATGACTTTTTCTTAACCAAACACTTTAATTAAACTCCAGAAACTCAAGGTCTTCCAGATAATAATAGCAGATTAATTTTAAATTTCACGGTACAGCAAAAACATGCTGCATTCTACTGCGACAACTCACTCAAGGAAAGGGGGGAAAAGTCTTCTTACTGTAATCCTTTTTTCTAAATCACCTAGCATGCTAACATTTTGTTAATGTTTTCCCCTAACACAATTGTTTTGTTATAATCAGAGTGCAAGAATTATTCAGATCTCTTGACACTTTTTATTCTTCTCCCCCACCCCCAAACACACTTTACCTGCTCTTTCTTGTCCAAAGGAATTGTCCTTTAAAGCTTTAATGCATCCATTATGTACAAGTTCTCCCAGACGTCTAAGGTCCATCTCAGATTTATCAACTAGCTCAGCATCTCTAGCTATAGCATCTAACCTGTAAGAAAACAAATATGTTTTTACAGCTCTAAAACTAGTGTTATGAATGACTCCTTCAGATTTTGAAACTGGAGAAGCAATCATGTAAGTTATCATTCACCCAAACTTGCTATGCTGTGTACAATTTTGATCCATGCAGTTAACAGCAGCTATATAAAAGAATACAGAAGCTATAAAAAAGGGTGTTTCACATAGACACAGTTTTGAGTTACATTACCACACATTCTTTTAAATAGAAAAGGAACTCATATATATAATAAGATCATATAGACTATAAATACTATTAAAGAAAACGAAGGTGGGAAATTACTGTCAAAATACAGAGTAATACAGAAAGCTTAAAATAAGAACTGACGATGAGAAAAATGCAAAACTAGCAGGTTAGTCTGTCGAAAGCCTATGGCTTTATCCACTCTATCAAACAAGAAAACTGAACGATTGTCACTAATGCAGATTAAACAAGACAGTAGGTAAAGTATAAAGAAAAACAAGCAGTCTTTCAAAATTTAAAGATTTGTCGAACTGGCTGTCTACATACATACCATATATGAAGAAAGGAAAAAAACCCAATAATTTAAATTCATGTTATAGTCAAGGCAAAAGATTAGGCACACTATTTTCTCTTCAACCTAAAGTTTCTTGGTGTATTGTTCTAATTTTAATGAAAACAAGGTTCCAAGTTGCTATACAATTATAATCAAATAAGATTACCTTTCAAGTGGGCCACCAAATTTCTTGTAACTCTTAATAAACCTAGTAACAGAAAATAATTTTGCAGTTAATTTAAAAGTGTATTTGTAAAGTCTTAGTACAAGGCTATGTGGACAATGCAAAAAAAAAAAAGAACTAGAGAGACTAGGACAGCTTCGTATATCAAGATAATCCACATCATAAAGCCAGAGTTCTATTTGGTTTAATAACTGATGTAAACAAAACAACAGAAGATACAATTTATTTCACAAGACAAAGGATTGAGCAATGTGATGTGTCTAATTATAAAAATCAAATGTGGATTTATAATAAATATAGAATTCAGACATTATGTAAGGTGTCTCATAATAAAGAGGAGCTAGCTGCAATTTTAAGGCGATTTTAAGACTTAGGAAAACATAATATGAAAGATAAAGGAATGCAAGCACAAGAATACCCCTGACAAAAGCAGCAAACCATTATATGTTAGATGAAAAGGAAACAAGACTCTTTAAGGTTATTTATATAATCAAAAGTATTTTATAAGCTTTACAGTATTTTAGAGAAACATACTTAAATTACAGAGGCAAAGTAGCATTTCACAAACCACTCAAAGTAAAGCAAAACAATTTCTCCTCCTTCTATGAAAGAAGTATTTTTAGCACCAAATATTGATGGGACCAGCTGTACAGATTCACTTACATACTGGTTTTCACTGAGATAAAGTTAATTTTCTTCAGAGCACCATACCTGCTAATACATTTTGGATTTGTGATGAAAACAGTGTTGATAACACAGGGATGTTTTAGTTATTGCTGAGCAGTGCTTACACAGAGTCAAGGCCTTTTCTGCTCCTCACACCGCCCTGACAGCAAGTAGGCTGGGGGTGCACAAGAAGTTGGGAGGGGACACAGCCAGGACAGCTGACCCAACCGACCAAAGGGATATCCCATACCATATGACGTCGCGCTCAGCAATAAAAGCTGAGGAAGAAGGAGGGAGAGGGGGTGTTCGGTGTTATGGCATCTGTCTTCCCAAGTAACCGTTACACATGATGGAGCCCTGCTTTATGGGAAATGGGTAAATACCTGCCTGCTAATGGGAAGCAGTGAATGAATTCCTTGTTTTGCTTTGCTTGCAGACACAGCTTTTGCTTTGCCTATTAAACTGTCTTTATCTCAACCCACGAGTTTTTTTATTTTACCCTTCTGATTCTCTCCTCAGTCCCTCTGGGGGAGTTTGATCGAGCAGCTGTGTGGTGCTTAGCTGCCTACTGAGGTTAAACCACAACAAATTAACAAAATGGATTTTGTATTTTTATTTTATTTTTATTTATATTTTTAAAAAGCACCATATGACATTAATTCATTAAAAATGTCAAGAAATTTAAAAACTCACTGAACCTTTTGTAGGTATTTCCACAAAAATGTATATATTGTTTCTTCAACCTCAGTTTTTAGGTTAAATGATGGGAAGTAGAATATTTTGTTTGTGGTGTTAAAAAAAAAGCTCACCCATTTTAGAAACTGGTTTTTGAAACCACTGTCTTCAGGGGATGCAGGAAGAATAAAAGATTGTAAAACAATTGAGAACATTTTTCGAACCCAATGTTATCCCTCACCAAAAAAGGTTCAAATTCTGGACATAACAGTTCTTTATGTCAGCACCCCAAACTACACAAAGTAAAGCCTTAAATGCCTAGAATAAAAATTTTCAACTAAATTCAGGAAAAATAGACCGTTTTCCATATTTTCAAACTCTAAAATGATAAAAAAATATGCTTTGTCCCTTTTAATATGCATGTTCCCCCACATCTTACCGCCTAATCTCTGCATCGCTAAATCCTTTAATATTTTCTCGAGGAATAGTTCGTGGTCGTCCACGTTTTTTTGGTCGTTTTCTTTCTGAGATGGAGTCACTATCAGATCCAGAATATCTTCTGCTCCTACTGCGTTTCCCTTCACTTCCATTAAAGCTGATCTGGAATTTCAGATTAAGTAGTTCAAAGCTACATGACTAAAACATTTTATTAATGTGTTATCTAGCCTGTCAAAAATGGGGAGGAAGGGGGGGACAGGAGCGCCACGTGTGAAAACCACCCAACCCAAAAGTACAAGACCAAACAACAGCAACAAAAAAAACAAACAAACAACAACAAAACTATCAAAGTTAGTTGGTCAAAACCCAGAGATACCTGTTTTGCACAGTTTCTCATCCTTGGGAGCATATATATTTCTTCAAGCTCTTTTTGTCTTTCTTCCTCTTCTATTCGTCGCCGCTGGACTTCTGGAATGATATCTTCCCAGTTTCTTAAATTTTGTTCTGGTTCCAACTCAATGTCATCTTCATCCATATTGGAAAAGTTAGCCACCTTATGTATTGGAACATAAGTATTTTCACCAAATCAATACATGATTTTATTTAAACAAAGAGTCAGTATTTAATATTTTATGAAAACTTAGTTCAGAATGGCATATTTAATTTATTTATATATACACAAAATGTACACAAAATGCTTCATGAAGCACTGTCTCTAATTAAAGTATTTTCATATATGAAACACACACACTCCATGCAACATGGCTGAATATGAAGATTATAATCTTTTTCTTCTTTTATAAATTGAGTAATATAGAAATACTATGAAATGCCTCCCCAATAGCTGTGAGTGTTGTTTAATTTCCTTCAAAGCAGAAAGCAAGTCTAACTGAATGCCCGAGTTAATATGAAATTATAATAATGTAGAACTAACCAAACATTAATGAACTGTAGAAATCACAATATGTTGCAAATGAATGATTAGGAGGAAAGTGATTTAATACTCTACTGATCTAAAAAATTCCTGCCCTGCTTTAAACAAAAAATAAGCAAAACCACAACACACATACCAAACCTAAACAACAACAACAAAAAGATCCACACACACAAAAAAAAAAAACCACAAAAAAAACCCAAACCCACCACGCACAATTTGGACCCACTTAATATTTTAAGTGTTATCCAGTTAAGCATATCTGGCATTCATGTTTACATGGGGGCTTAAAGGAATTTCTAAAAGTCATCAACTAAGAAATCCAAACTTCATTCTCTGTTTTCAGAAGTACCACAGGTGCTTAACAGCATAAAGCATTAAATGAAAAACATCCTTCCCCAGTATTCTAATAATTAAATTGAAGACTAATGTATTTGTAAATCTCTTTCTTATTTTGCTAGCAAAATAAATTATGCATTTTTAAATGTTTGCACTGGCAGTATAGGTGAACCCTGTATAGGTGAAAAGACATTATATGCCAAAGAGCTGTTGCACCTGTTTCATAAGAGCAAATAAAAGATGAATAGGTGCACAAAAGAAGAAGAAGTAGCATTTCTAAAGGAAAGTATACTTAAGGAAAGAGGGAGGGAACAGAGCAATACCTTGAACTGTGAAAGCAACTCATCTCCTACAGTTAGTGGGCCTGGCTCATTTTCTCGAGTTTCAGCCCTCTTCAGGATTTCATCTATATCCATTTCCTGAAACAGAAGTTTCTCTTTATAACAACAGAATTCATACGCATTTTTAGTTTCTCTGTCCATCAAGTCTATATGCACTGTTCCATTTACCTGAGGCTCCTCCTCTTCCCCTTCAGGTTCTTTAAAAAGTTCCTCAGCACCGAACTTCAAAATTGCTGATAACTCTTCCTTATTAAAAGGTGTTGAGCTGAAATACAAAAAGTTTCAGAGAAATACTTTATCTTTGTGAATTTTTTCAAATTACTATAACTATGAGTCAATCAAACTTCCTTTTGACTTAAATAAAAGCTATATTTAATATGCAAAAAAACATACAAAGACAACATACTTTACAGTCTTTACTTATGTAACTCCTTATCACATACAAGTGAAATGACTTGAATTTTTATTCAAATACTTAGGTTTACTTAAGGATAAGTTAATATGAAAGAATGAACAAATATACCTGGAAGGAGTAGAGCCTGTATGTAGTACAGTTTTCCCTGTTGTGTCCATTCTCTGAATTACTAAGTGATCTAACACCATCTTTTTCTTGGCTCTTTCAAGAATATCTTCTTCTACTGATCCTTTTGTGACTAGCCGATAAATATTAACCTATGCATATTATTAAAAAGGCTTTATTTACATGCTCACAAATTACACATGAAAACAACATTCATATGGAGTTAACAAAAAAACCTTGAGCAACAACAGGAAGAAATGTTAGTCATAATTACAAATTTTCTAAATCTTATTGAACTAGTATTTCATATATGAAACTAGTCAATCATGTTACCATAGTCTCTACATAAATCATTTTAAAAAATAAAAGAAAGAAATTCTTAAGATCCCTCCTCTTTAAACTTCTGTGATTAGGCACAAGCATGTCCACAAGGAAAAATGTTATATCTGATTACTGCTTAAAGTCTTCTGCAAGAAAGAAACCAAAAGAGAACTACAATGTATTTAACTTCATTAACATTAAGTAAAATGGATGCGTCTGAAGTATAGCAGCTACTTTCTAGAATGACACGATGCCAATGAACGTGGGACAAGTCCACAACTCTTCTCCCTACCCATCCATATACAACGGCTGCCGTGCAACTTATAATTTTTTCTTAAAAGGCAAATTAGCATTCTTAACATTTTTAGACATTCTTGGCAAGTATTAGCTATTCTCAAAATACATAAGAATGGTGATGGCCCAGACAGACAGCTTATGGCTACCATTTGAAACCCTCCTTCAGGTTTGAAGCTTGAAAGACAAGTGTGCGCACCTGTTTCTTCTGTCCAATTCTATGGGCTCTAGCCTGCGCTTGCAGATCATTCTGTGGATTCCAGTCAGAATCAAATATAACCACAGTGTCAGCAGATGCCAAGTTTATACCTAATCCTCCAGCTCTGGTAGACAGCAAAAAGCAGAAGTCCTGAAATTATAAAATAAGAAATAGCTTTATATATGTTAGCTATAATATTCTTCAAGGAACCAATATGACACTTCTTTATATGCTCTGTGGAGCAGACTATGACCTCATACACTTCTTTAAGTATATCATAAACATATGTTAGACTTGTAATACAATAAGGTGCTTGTCATGGCTAGAGACAGTAGATTGCTATTAGAATAGAAGAGACTAGACTATTTCAGTTGGAAGGGACCTACAACAATCATCTAGTCCAACTGCCTGACCACTTCAGGGATGACCAAAAGTTAAAGCATGTTATTAAGGGCATTGTCCAAAGGCCTCTGAAACACTGACAGGCATGGGACATCGACCACCTCTCTAGGAAGCCTGTTCCAGTGTTTGACCATCCTCTCAGTAAAGAAATGCTTCCTAATGTCGAGTCTAAACCTCCTCTGATGCAGCTTTGAACCATTCCCATGCATCCTGTCACTAGAATCATAGAATCATTTAGGTTGGAAAAGATCCTTGGGATCATCGAGTCCAACCATCAACCCCACTCTACAAAGTTCTCCCCTACACCATATCACCCAACACCACATCTAAATGACTCTTAAACACATCCAGGGATGGTGACTCCACCACCTCCGTGGGCAGCCTATTCCAGTGTCTGACCACTCTTTCTGTGAAGAACTTTTTCCTAATGTCCAGCCTAAACCTACCCTGTTGCAGCTTGAAGCCATTCCCTCTTGTTCTATCGCTAATTACCTGTGAGAAGAGACCAGCACCAACCTCTCTACAACGTCCTTTCAAGTACTTGTAGAGAGCGATGAGGTCTCCCCTCAGCCTCCTCTTCCTCAAACTAAACAGTCCCCCCAGCTCCTTCAATCGCTCCTCATAAGATTTATTCTCCAGGCCCTTCACCAGCTTCATTGCCCTCCTCTGCACTCCAGCACCTCGATATCTCTCTCGTATTGAGGTGCCCAGAACTGGACACAATACTCAAGGTGTGGCCTCACCAGTGCTGAGTACAGGGGGACAATCACCTCCCTCCTCCTGCTGGTCACACTATTTCTAATACAAGCCAGGATGCCATTGGCCCTCTTGGCCACCTGGGCACACTGCTGGCTCATGTTCAGCCGCTTGTCAATTAGAACCCCCAGGTCCTTTTCTGCCAGGCAGCTCTCCAGCCACACTTCCCCAGGCCTGTAGCGATGCATGGGGTTGTTGTGGCCCAAGTGCAGGACCCAGCACTTGGCCTTGTTGAAGCTCATACCATTAGCATTGGCCCATCGGTCCAATCTATCCAAGTCTCTCTATAGAGCCTCCCTATCCGCATGCAGATCAACACTCCCGCTTAGCTTCGTGTCATCTGCAAACTTGCTGATGATACACTCCATGTCCTTATCAAGGTCATCAATAAAGATGTTAAACAGAAATGGTCCCAACACTGAGCCCTGAGGGACACCACTTGTGACCGGCCGCCAGCTGGATTTAACTCCCTTGACCACCACTCTTTGGGACCATCCATCCAGCCAGTGCTTGATCCAGCAGATCGTATGCTCATCCAGGCCATGAGCCGCCAGTTTTTCCATGAGAATTCTATGGGGGACAGTGTCAAATGCTTTTCGAAAGTCTAGGTAGACAATATCCACAGCCTTTCCCTCATCCAATAATCGGGTCATCTTGTCATAGAAGGAGATCGGGTTCATCAGGCAGGACCTGCCTTTCCTAAACCCATGCTGACTAGGCCTGATCCCCTGCTTGTCCATTATATGGCTTGTAATGGCACTCAAGATGATCTGCAATACCAGGGAGATACCAGGGAGAAGAGATCAGCACCTCCCTCTCCACTTCCCCTCCTCAGGAAGCTGTAGAGAGCAATGAGGTCGCCCCTCAGCGTCCTTTTCCCCAAACTAGACAAACCCAGCCCTCAGCTGCTCCTCATAGGACATGCCTTCCAGCCCTTCCACCAGCTTTGCTGCCCTCCTCTGGACGCATTCAAGGATCATAACATCCTTCTTAAATTGTGGGGCCCAGAACTGCACACAGTACTCAAGGTGAGGCTGCACCAATGCTTAATACAAAGGGATAATCACCTCTTTTGACCAGCTGGTTATGCTGTGTTTGATGCACTCCAGGATGCGGTTTGCCCTCTTGGCTGCCAGGGCACGCTGCTGACTCATGTTGAGCCTGCTGTCAACCAGCACCCCCAGATCCCTTTCTGCAGGGCTGCTCTCCAGCCACTCCACTCCCAATCTATACTTGTGCCCGGTGTTACTCCGTCCTAGGTGCAGAATCCAGCATTTGTACTTGTTAAATTTCATCCCATTAATCATAGCCCGATGCAATAATCTATCTAGATCCCTCTGCAAGGCCTTTTGTCCCTCAAAAGAGTCAACAGTTTGGTATCATTGGCAAACTTGCTAATGGTGCATTCAAAGCCTGCACCCAGATCATTGATAAATATATTGAATAGAACTGGTCCTAGAATTGAGCCCTGAGGAACACCGCTGGTGACTGGTCACCAGCCAGATGTATCCCCATTCACTACAACTCTTTGAGGTCTGCCCTTCAGCCAGTTCTTCACCCAGTGAACCATGTACCTGCTCATCTCACAGTAGGACAACTTGTCCAGAGGATGCTATGAGGGACAGTATCAAAAGCCTTACTAAAAATCCAGAAAAATTACATCCACCGCTTTCTCTTCATCCACTAGGCAGGTGACCTTTTTATAAGAGGAGATCAAATTATCCCCTGCTGTTGTTTAATATGGGCACCAGCGATGCAGCCAGGAGCAGCCTGAAGACAATCAAGAAAGACTATAGAGCCCTGGGAGCAGTGGTCAGGGACTCTGAGGCACGGGTAGTTTTTTCATCAATCCTCCCGGTCAAAGGGAAGGGGGTTGATAGGGCCAAGCAAATCTGGAAAATCAATAAATGGCTACAGAACTGGTGCCACAGCCAGGGGTTTGGCTTCTTAGATCATGGGACTCGCTTCAAGAAACCTAGTATACTGGGGGCTGATCAGGTCCACCTTTCAGAGGGGGGGAAGAGCATCTTTGGTCAGAGGCTTGCCAAGCTCATGAAGAGGGCTTTAAACTAGAGTTTCCAGGGGAGGGGAACCGCAATCCATCCCACTCCTACCAGTATGATGCCAATACCAGTAATAGATGCCCAGAACCTGGAGATGGGTTGCAGGTCAGCAGGAGAGCACCTGGAGTGCAGCATAAAGGAAAGCCAGCCACTCCAGCCAGGAAGCTGGAGGGCTTCATTGGGGGCCCAACTTAAATGCCTCTATACAAATGCACGTAGCATAGGGAAAAACAAGAGGAGTTAGAGACATGCACAAGCCTCCAGAGCTATGATCTTACTGGCATCAGGGAAACGTGGTGGGATGGCTCCTATGACTGGAGAGTTGGAATATAAGAATACAGGCTCTTCAGGAAGGACAGGCAGGGGAGACAAGGAGGGGGTGTTGCCCTCTATGACAAGGACCAGCTGGAGTGCATGGAGCTCCATCTGGGGACAGGTGAGGAGCCAACTGAGAGCTTATGGGTCAGGATTAAAGGGAGGGCAGGGACGGGTGATCTTACAGTGGGGGTCTGCTAAAGGCCACCTGACCAGGAAGATGGAGCAGATGAGGCCCTCCACAGACAGATAGGAACAGCCTCACGTTCACAAGCCCTGGCCCTCATGGGGGACTTCAAACACCCCCATGTCTCTTGGAGGGACAACACAGCAGGGCATAAGCAATCCAGGAGGTTCCTGGAATGCATCAATGATAACTTCCTTCTCCAAGTGATAGAGGAGCCAACGAGGAGAGGTGCCATGCTGGCCCTTGTTCTCACCAACAAGGAGGAGCTGGTGGGGAATGTCAAGCTCAAGGGTAGCCTTCGCTGCAGTGACCATGAGGTGGTGGAGTTCAAGATCCTTAGGGAAGCGAGGAGGGCACACAGTAAGCTCACTACCATGGACTTCAGGAGAGCAGACTTTGGTCTATTCAGGAATCTGCTAGGCAGAGTACCATGGGATAAAGCCCTGGAGGGAAGAGGGGCCCAAGAAAGCTGGTTAATATTCAAGGATCACCTCCTCCAAGATCAGGAGCGATGCATCCCAACAAAGAGGAAGTCAGGCAAAAAATACCAGGAGGCCGGCATGGATGAACAAGGAGCTCCTGGACAATCTCAAACAGAAAAAGGAAGCCTACAGTGGGTGGAAGCAAGGACAGGTAGCCTGGTAGGAATACAGAGAAATTGTCTGAGCAGCCAGGGATCGGGTTAGGAAAGCTAAAGCCCTGACAGAATTAAATTTGGCCAGGGATGTCAAGGGCAACAAGAACAGCTTCTATAGGTATGCCAGTGATAAAAGAAAGACTAGGGAAAATGTGGGCCCACTCAGGAAGGAAACAGGAGACCTGGTCACCTGGGACATGGAGAAGGCTGAGCGACTCAATGACTTTTTTTACTCAGTCTTCACCAGCAAGGGATCTAACCACACCACCCAAGTCGCAGAAGGCAAAGGCAGGGACTGGGAGAATGAGGTAGTAGCCCACTGTAGGAGAAGATCAGGTTCGAGACCATCTGAGGAACCTGAAGGTGCACAAGTCCATGGGACCTGATGGGATTCATCCACAGGTCCTTCGGGAACTAGCAGATGAAGTTGCCAAGCCACTATCCATCATATTTGAGAAGTCATGGCAGTCCAGTGAAGTTCCCACTGACTGGAAAAGGGGAAACATAACCCCCATTTTTAAAAAGGGAAAAAGGAAGACCTGGGGAATTACAGACCCGTCAATCTCACCTCTGTGCCCTGCAAAGTCATGGAGCAGATCCTCCTGGAAACTCTGCTAAGGCACATGGAAAATAAGGTGATCAGTGAGAGCCAACACAGCTTCAGTAAGGGCAAATCGTGCCTGACAAATTTGGTGGCCTTCTACAACAGGGTTACAGCATTGGTGGACAAGGGAAGAACAACTGATGTCATCTACCTGGACTTCTGAAAAGCATTTGACACTGTCCCACATAACATCCTTGTCTCTAAATTGGAGAGACATGGATTTGACAGATGGACCACTCAGTGGATAAGGAATTGGCTAGATGGCAGCACTCAAAGACTTTTGGTCAATGGCTCAATGTCCAAGTGGCAACGAGTGGCGTTCCTCAGGAGTCAGTACTGGGACCAGTACTATTTAACATCTTTGTTGGCAAACATGGATGTTGGGACTGAGTGCACCCTCAGCAAGTTTGCCAATGACACCAAGCTGTGTGGTGCAGCTGACACACTGGAGGGAAGGGATGCCATCCAGAGGGAACTGGACAGACTTGAGAGGTGGGCCTGTGCAAACCTCATGAATTTCAACCAGGCCAAGTGCAAGGTCCTGCACCTGGGTCAGGGCAATCCCAAGCACAAATACAGGCTGGGCACAGAATGGATTGAGAGCAGCCCTGAGGAGAAGGACTTGGGGGTACTGGTGGATGAGAAGCTCAATATGACCCAGCAATGTGTGCTTGCAGCCAAGAAAGCCAACCATATCCTGGACTGCATCAGAAGAAGCATAGCCAGCATTTCAAGGGAGGTGATTCTGCCCCTCTACTCCACTCTCATGAGACCCCACCTGGGGAACTGTGTCCAGCTCTGGAGTCCTCAACACAAGAAGGACATGGACCTGTTGGAGAGGGTCCAGAGGAGGGCCAGAGAAATGACCAGAGGGCTGGAGCACCTCTCTTATGAAGATAGGCTGAGAGAGTTGGGGTTGTTCAGCCTGGAGAAGACAAGGCTCTGTGGAGACCTTACTGTGGCCTTCCAGTACCTGAAACGGGCCTACAGGAGGGATGGGGAGGGACTTTTTATAAGGGCATGTAATGATAGGATGAGGGGTAACGGTTTTAAACTGAGAGGGGCAAGATTTAGATTAGCTGTTAGGAAGAAATTCTTTATCGTGAGGGTGGTGAGGCACTGGAACAGGTTGCCCAGGGAAGTTATGGATGCCCCTTCCCTGGAGGTGTTCAAGAACAGGTTGGATGGGGCTTTGAGCAACCTGGTCTAGTGGTTGGTGTCCCTGGCCGTGGCAGGGGGGTTGAAACAAGATGATCTTTAATGTCCGAACCATTCTATGATTCTTTTAATGTTTGTCAGTGACGCTTTTCTTTAAGTCTGTCTTCTCGTGTCATCTCCTCAAAGTATACTCCAATTTTATTGCATAGATATTTACTGGGGTTTGAAAAATTAACAGGTGTAAACATGCAACAATTATCTCTTGGTACTCTCAGTAAGCCATCTTGCTTTTCTTGCAAAATAGTTTGAAAATAAATATTTCTTTTGTGGATCTCTTAAATTGCTCTTGAATATATTGAGAATATCAAGACAGTGTCTATAAGATGTAATACAGACTAACTTCTTAGTTGTGTCAAACTTTAATACCAAATCAGTTTTGACATACGTTGCTGTACAAATGCAACTATTTGACTCAAGGGCTAGGGATGTGAGAAGCTTCTTTACTGCATATCCTGGAAGATGCTCTCTGTAGACTTTACATTGGTCTACCAACACACATGAAACTATAAACTTATTGCAGCCTTTCAGTACTTAAAGGGAACCTACAGGAAAGATGGGGACAAACTTTTTAGCAGGGCCTGTTGCGATAGGACAAAGGGCAATAAAGTTAAATGAAAAGAGGGTAGAGAAATTTTTTATGAGGGTGGTGAAATACTGGAACAGGTTGCCCAGAGAGGTGGTAGATGTTCCATCTCTGGAAACATTCAAGGTCAGGTTGGATGGGGCTCTGAGCAACCTGATCTAGTTGAAGATGTCCCTGCTCATTGCAGGGGGAGGGTTGGACTAGATGACCTTTAAACGTCTCTTCCAACCCAAACTATTCTATGATTCTAAAAGGATTCTTAAAGACTGACCAGCACTCATGGACTCTCAAGTCCTCAAAAGCAGATTCCCAGGTTACGCTGCTAAGTAGCTCCCTGAGTAGCTTAAAATTGGCTCTCTTGAAATCCAGGGTAGCAACTCTGCTGTCCTTTTTTCTCATTACACTGAAATTTTAAACTCAACCATTTCATGATCCCTGTGGCCAAGACAGCCACCTACCATCACATCCCCCACGAGTCCTTCTCTATTCACAAACAGCAAGTCTAGGAGCGCATCTTTCCTAGTTGGCTCACTGAGTATTTGTGCCAAGAAATTCTCTCCTATGAAGTTCAAGAATTTCCAAGTCCTGCTCGTCACAGCAGTATGATATTCCCAGATGATGTCTGGGAAGTTGAAATCTCACATAAGGACAAGGGCTACTGATCCAGAGATTTCTCCTAATTGCCTACAGAATAACTCATCAGTGCTTACATGCTTGGCGATGGGTAGTAGACACCCACTACAACATCTCCTTTGTTTTCCTTCCCCCTAATCCTCACCCAGAGGCTCTCCACCACATCATCGCTAACTGTAAGGGCTGTACAATCAAACCTCTCCCTCACGTTTCGTGTGACACCTCCACCTCGCCTGCCCTGCCTATCCCTCCTGAACAGCCTGTATCATTCCAATTGTGGGACTCATTCCACCAAGTCTCACTAATACCAATGATATCATAGCTCTGGGAGCTGACCAATGCTTCTAGTCCATCCTGCTTGTTTCTCATACTGTGTGCATCGGTGTACAAGCATTTCAGATATGCTCCTGAGACCTGCATGCTCCCAGGAGCAGTGTAAATGTTTCTACTAGCGTTGCCACCCTCAGGTGATGCTATGCCAACCCTTGTCTTACCTACTGCAATCCTGTTGGTATCCCCTTCCCCCATCAGTTCTAGTTTAAAGCGCTCTCAATCATTATGTTGTGTGTTTACCCTAGTAGGCTAAGCATCACACAGCCACTCGATTGCTTCTCCCTCACAACCCCAGTGGGATAGGGGAAGAGGAAAAGAAGACTAAAAGCAAGGAAACTTGGGGGTCGAGATAAAAATTGTTTAATTAGCAAAGGAGAAGTGGAAGAAGAGAGAAAGAAAACAAAACAAGTGATGCAAAGGCAATCACTCACCACCTCTCATGGGCAGGACCAATGCCCAGCCAGTTCCCAAACAAAAGATGGCTAACCTCCCTAAATCCCCTCCTCTCCTTTTTTATTGCTGAGTATGACATCATATGGCATGAAATATCTCTTTGGTTAGTTTGGGTCATCTGCCTGGTTATGTCCCCTCCCAACCTCTTGCACACCCCACAATCTATTCAGTAGGGGGGCAGAGTGAGAGAGAGAAGGCCTTGACACTATGCAAATGCTGTTCAGCAACAGCTAACACACTGGTGTGTTATCAGCATTGTTTTTATCACAAATCTAAAATACAGCACCATACGAGCTGCTATGAAGAAAATTAACTCCAGCCCAGCAGACCCACTATAAGTATAAAGCAAACTGATATCAATTTCTCTTGTGAACATTTATCAACTTCTCCGTGGTTTAAGTAAGCAGCATCCTAGAAGATGAGCAAAAGCCACTTGGGGAGAAAAAACCAAGCGAAACACTGATCAAAAATACAAACCCCCTTGTTGTTAAAGCCTCATGTTTGCCCAAGTCCCTCGTGGTTTTTTGTTAAGAAAACTAAAGTGTTTTGCGGGGGTCAATGCTCTTCAACATATTCATAAATAATATGAAAATGAGATGAGCAATGATGTAACAAAGTTTGCAGATGATACAGAGTTATTCAGGGACAACTACAAAGGACTACAGAAGGATCTTACGAGACAGGTGATAAAAAAAAGCATAAGAAATTAAAGATAAAGGGAAATAGGAAATAAATTTGTGTTTTAAATACAGTGAAAGGTAATAGCAAATCATTACTGCTCAGGAATGAGTCCTTGGAGTTGTCGTAGATATTTCCATTAATATCTTAGCTCAGTAATAGCAAAATAAAAGTATGAAGTTTTATTGATTATTAAAAAAGAAATAGAGAATAAAACAGGAAACAACTTTATTGCTGCACAACTCCATAGTTTGCCTCCATTCTTGAATACTGTGTGAAGTTCAGATCTCCCTTCATCCTAAAAACTATGCAGTACAACTACAAGGATTCCAGAAAAAGGCAATGATATCTATACTAGAAATTTAAAACAGAACTAACTTCTGTATTTAACAAACAGATGAAGTTTATGTTATAAAATTAAGTCCTTCCTCCTCAACCCCAGCAGAAACATAAGCTCAGCAGCAACTGACAAATGCTATGCTGCTAGTACTGAAAAACCCTGTCAGTGTAGGATAAAAGACCTAAGACTGTCAAAGGTATGGAAAGGCTTCCATAGTAGGAAACCTAAATAAACTAGGAATCTTAAGTGGTACACAAACAATGGCTAGAAATCAGTTCTTCAGTTTCTTCCAGGGCAAGGAAATAAGAAGCAAAAAATTAAGATAACAGAAGCCAGATTAAAGATAGTTTTCCTTCATGCAAGGATATACACAACTCAATTCTGCCCATTGCCTAAATAGGTTTTCGATGTCAAAAGCTTGTATAAAAGTTCAGTGCTCCTGTAAAAATTGCAGGATTAAGTCCTACACAACATAATAAATTAAATTCTTCAGTTTTTATATACAGTACTTAAAATTACTTTGATAAAGAGCATTGACAAAAATGTAAAAATATAACTATGTAGTTATATTAGTTAAACACCATTTTCATAAATTCTGTGCTTCCTATTTAACCTCCTCTTAGTTTTTGGGGGTTTTCTTTGGTGTTTGTTTGGTTTTGGAGATTTTTTTTTGGTTGTGGGTTTTGTGTTTTGTTTTGGTTTTTTTTTTTTTTGTATAATACATCCTTCACTTTATTCTATCTTCAGTTTTTGTGTAATATTTGTTATATTTCTTGGGGGGAGTGAAATAAATCTGAGTAGATTAAAAAACCAACCACCCACTAATACCATACCTCTGATCCTTCTGCATTAAAATGATCCAGTGCTTGTTTCCTCAATTCCCCTTTTATTGATCCATCAAGCCTCTAAAGAGATGAATAATACAGTTAAAAAGGAACTCCTACTATATTCTAATCCGAGCAACTTGAATTCTCAATTGCCAAAACAATTGGGGGGGGGGAAGTAGAGTAATGTAACACTTAATCTTTCTAATTAATCAGTCTTTTCCTGTACATAAAATTAAACTTTCATAAATCTTTCTATTAAAAGGACACTTTTCTTAAGATAAAGTGGTAAAGATCAAGGCTTCTTGGCTACTACCAGCAAAATTCTTACCTGAAAGGGAAACTGACGATACTTCAGATACTCTGCTAGGATGTCTAGCATCCTCACCATCTGAGAGAAAATCAGTACTCTGTTGCCACGTTCTCGTAGACGTATCAGTAGCTTGTCAAGAAGGATTAGTTTCCCACTGCTACGTATTAAATGCTACAAGACAAGAAAATGTGTATTGCAAAATAAGTTCACCTCAACACTAACATACACTGCAGATGGTTAGACATTCATTAACTGATCATGAAAGTTTAATAAGTATTTAGTCAGTCCTGATCTTGTAAAAACTCATTATAAAAGCATTAAGCACTCTAACTGAAATCAACAGGAGTACTGACTAGCATGTTTTTCAAATAAATGCATTTCTCATCTCTGTCTCATAAAACAGCATCTTAACATTTCATTAAGATATTAAGTAAATATACTGTGCTATGAGTTAGAGCAGTTACAGTGTAGACTCAAGTTCTTTTCTACCAAATAAACAACAGAGACTACCTGTCTACTTTAGTACTACTTGCTCCTCACTTTCTGTCTTTTGAACAGAAATAAGCATTGCTACTTGATCCTCTAAGTATTTTTAAACAATGCCTAATCAGTCAAGTTTCTCAGGCAAGATAAAAGTGAGAGGAATCTTGTTTGTAGAGGTCAGCAGACTTTAGCTAGGTTACAACGTTAAGCCTTCTCAGCTCCAGTGGGAACAACTAGAATAGAAACTCAGGTGCATGCCAAATTTAATGTTGAAAACATTAGGCCTCTTTAGCTGAAAAGGCTCAGGATAAAATTTTGGGGAATAAAAAATTTAAATTTAAGTGCTTTTATTCATTATGCCAGAAATGAGACGGATGTATCATTCATAATTAGACCTAACAAAGCTTATTCAAATGAGACAAGGAAATCATTGTTACAAGTATGCAATTATTAGCAATAATGACAGAACAGTTCTGAGGAGTTTAATTATAAATTTAAGTATTTAGAGTGTGCCAAGTTGCAAATGAAACATCTTTTAGCTTTGATAAGTACTTTATAATATACAATAGCTTGTGCAGTGACAGCTTGTGATTTCAATCTAGTAGTTTTGGAAAAGTATTTAAATTATTAACTTCAAAGCTTACAGGAAAAAAAACCCTGATCTTTAGAAACATTTATGTTGTTATAAACTGCATCAATTATAACAGTCCTTTTATTTGTTGCTGTGGTTCTCAACAGTTTTAGTATAAAGATTAGTTAACCTTTACAAAAAATAAACTATAAATCCACAACACAATCACAGACTATCTTTGGTAGTGATGCTATAACAGCAAAACAACCAGACTAAGCTTTGGATGTTTGTTACTTTTTTTTCCTTTCACTTTGGTTGTTTGAAGGCATGCAGGGAACAGTGTTTGATTACAAAAAAGCTTAAAGAGATTCTATGGATTATTTTCTGCTATCACATGGATTGTTGGTGTACCACTGTCAGTTACGTGCATTTGCATTTATATTCAATTTACCTGTTTTTTTAACAGCTTTATTTTAATCTGGGTTTAAAATAGGTCTTAAGTTTATTTATTCTGAAAATACACAGACTATTTCAAACTATTTCCCTTTTATTTTTATCATAATTCAAGCCAGGGATATTTTATTTAGTATTGATCTATCTATTATTCAGTTCTAGTTAAGAAACAAAGAAACAATATCAATTCACTTAAATGTGCATCCTGGGTTTTACAGGTAATAGAGAACTTGTTCTTTTTTAATATACTTTAACAAGAACTAATAAATTTCCAGAACACTATAAAATTACTGCGCGGATATTGGAGATGTAAAAACACTTAAAAAAAAAAAAAGGTATTACCTGTAAGGCCTCCTGTTTATTATAGAATTCATTATCATCCGGTGGTTTAATGAGGTAGCAATGGTTACAACACTTCTTGAGTTCCATCATGATGTTCAAAAAGCCTGAGGTACTGCCTTTTGAACCTTTACTCAGGGCTTTATAATTCCTGGTTAAAATCCACCTATGATATAGAATGTGCAATGGAAGTAATTTCTAACCATTTGTGGAAATACGAAGGATGTAAGCTCTCAAAATATCGGTTCAAATTGCATTATGAGAACTATTACACTTCGGTAATTTTCATATAGATATATCATTAAAATAGCAGGAATTAAAAAGTGTCATTACTTACTTGTAATATTGCTTCTGCAATGCGCTCATTTCCATCCTCAAAATTTGTTCAACCTTTGCAGGTAAAGACTTTTCTACATCTTTTTTAACTCTTCTGAGTAGAAATGGTTCAAGTTCTTTGTGAAGACTTGCATAACCAAACTCTCTCCCTTTGCCATGCTCCTCTTCAAAATCTTCCCAGGAAGAAAACCTTCAATATAAGAACAAATAAAAGTAAAATAGTGACATACCATAAACACAGACGCACAAAGACCATAAATATACCACATGCACAAAATCACATATTCTTCTTCTCCACTCCCCTCTGTTTTATTTAATAAGTTTCTGAATTTGCATCTCAATAGAAATTCCAAATATTTTGTCTGCGAATAGGAGAACGGAAATTTCCAAACTTTTGCAGAATTAAAGTAGTTGTATAGCTGGAGGAAGTGCAAGAGAACAGACCGCTTTGGATACCTTTTGCAGCTTGTATGGACTAGCTGAAACGTGATTATCCTCTGGTACGTGGTAACAGACTAAGAGAATGGACTTTGTAATCAAATGAAGAATAGGTGCCAGACAACAACCTCAGTGGCTTTGCTTGTAAGGTTCTGAAGAAGTCAATGCAATGCATAGCTCCAAAACTAATTGGAGCTACAGCATTTTGTATTTACAAGATATCTGAAAGGAACATGTGCTCTTATCCCAGATATAAACAGAGATCAGTATAGAATAGCGTCAATACAGTAAACCTATTCTATGCAAACCATAAGGGCAAATTGACTGCCTGACTTAACTACTGGATATTGGGCACTGTGGTGCAATCTTATTTTCATTCATGGTACTAACATAGAAAAGAAGACATCCTCAGCCCCATTCTATTTCCCTAGAGTAAATCCATGTGGATTTTCCTTTTAGATTAAGATGAAGCGTCTTTTCAGGGTTCTAAGCCATACATCAATCCATCTTTTTTGTGGACTGCTAAAACAGAAAAAGTGACAACTGCTACCAAAATAATTTATCAAGAGCAGCATGAAAAATACGTGCATCTATTTTATATATTTAAACAATTTCACAATGCAATTCTTTATCAATTCTCCAATCACTACAATATTCCGCCATAAGAAACTTGACCACAAAAAAAACCCAAAACAAAACAAAAAACCAACACATTCCTTACTTTTCTGGCATGATGAAGTGCAGCAAAGACCAAAGCTCTTTGAGGGAATTTTGCAGAGGGGTTCCAGTAATAAGAAGACGATGATTAGACTTAAAGTCTTTTAAAGTCTTGTACAGAAGGGAATCATCATTTTTTAAACGATGAGCTTCATCAACTCCTATAAATACCCAATTCAGACCACCAAGGAATGACTTAAAGAAATTGGGGGGGGGGGGGGGGGGGAGATGAGACATTATACAAGTTAATATATTATGCAATTTCTGACATTTTACATGAGGTTATATATACACCATTACTCCTTTTATTTTAATAACAAATGGACACCTATATGTTTTTAGTATGAATTATGTTTTTTATATTTGCTAGATTCAACAAAACACTATGCAGGCATCCCAAGTTTAAAAGGAAAGTATAAACCAAGTTTACATTTGGGAGGGGGAAGGCAAAAAGCTGATCTATAAATTTTCAGTTGACAAAAAAAAAATAATATTAAAATCCACTGTTGACTCTCTGCCTTGTACAAACAAATGAAATAGAAAGCCAATAAGCAGAACTTTTTTATTAAAATTTTCATATGCTGTGAGGATTAACAATAACTCTATGTGCTACCATCATGAAGAGTAGTAATATACATATACATAATACTGCACATACAAATACAAAGATAAAACAATAAAACATGGGTTTTCAGAGTTGTGAATCACAGGTGTTTGGGGCTAGGTGTCGGTTTGTTTTTTCAGTTCCTGGATAAGGGTCTAACAGGAAAGTAGAGATTTTTAGATGCAAAGAAGTTATTACAGTAATGTGAAGCTCAAACAAACTGAAGAAAAATAAGTTTTGCCCACTCAATTGGGGGGGGGGGGGGGGGACAGAAAGTCTCACCACACATACATAAAATCTAAAAGTTCTTAAAGAAAACTTCACTGTCATACTCCCCCATCCATTTAATGGCCCAGAACCAAATAATTGCCAACTCTAAAGGAGTTTTACATTCTACAAATTATTTTATCTCCCTGAAGAAGTAAGTGTGATTACCTTATCCTTCAGCAAAATTTCATAAGTTGTTAGAAGTATATTAAATTTTAATCGCTTGGTCTGTGGATGCATCCATTCATGAGTTCTTATCTACAAGAAGAATCAAGTGAACTATGAGCTAGAGAAAAATTGTCTTATCGATCAAGATGACTTCAGGTACTATAGCAATATAGATGTTAAGTGACATACAAGAATCTGATCATGAAAAAGGAACATAACACATGAAGGTAGTTTTTTGGGGATTTTTTAAGTTATTAAACAATGGGGGTATGTTTTTTGTTTTATTGGGGTTTTTTGTGGAATTTTTGTGTGTGTGTGGTTTTTGGTTTTTTGTGTTTTGGTGGTGGTTTTTTTAAAAAAAACTTTAATGGATAAGGTTACTTACATTCCTCCTTTCAGAAAACAAATTAAGATTATGCCTGTCTGGCTTAAATATTTATTTTATGAACCTAAATAATCACATAACAAAAGACAATTTATTTTCAAATTCAAGGTTGCATTTTTAATCCTTTTTATTATTAAGCAGGAATTAAATCTTTCACATACATTTATATTGGATCAAAATTTATGCTTTTAATTTGCATTTTAAATACATACAGTGTTTCAAATAAGCATTTGCTCATTCCTAATCAAAATATTGGAGATTAGCATAAGACAGGAACATGAAGTAAGTCTCGTTTACTACTAATCTTTTTCAATGATACAAAGAAATACTCACCATATTTCTGCTAGTTATATCTCCTAAGTAAACCACAGCATTCATCTGAGGAGCCCAAGTTTGAATCTCTCTTTGCCAAGATGTCAAGGTAGAAAGTGGCACGACTAGCAAGAAAGGCCCATACAGTTGATGTTCGTGAAACAGGTAGTTCAGAAAAGAAATCGTTTGTATTGTTTTACCCAGACCCATTTCATCTGCAAGAATACAACTATTCCCTCTAAAAAAAAATAAAAAAATAAAAAAATAAATTTATAAATACTTTCAAATTAAAACCAGCAAGACTACTTTAAGACTATACTTACTTGCACCACGAGTGAGCAAGCCAGTTCAGTCCATTTAACTGATAATCTCTTAACTCTAAACTCTCATGTCCTCCAATATAAGATGGTTGCTTCTTTAGTGCGACAAACCTCGGCCTCTGTTTTAGAATCTGTCAAAAGCAAATTGAGCATCAGTCCTACTACTAAGCGAAGTTACCAAAATGTCTTCTTATAGAAACAAAGGAGCAGATGGAATCTGTTTGGTCACCAAGTCTAGTCTTTATTCATCACAGACAACTAGGCCATATAACAATATCAACCCATTTGCAAGCTAAAATTAGTTTGATTTCTGATCTAAATTCCACAACAGAAGTGACATGAACTCATTCACAAAGGTTACTTTTAAAACAAATTAAAGTACTAAACAATTCCATCTTTGAATGGCAATAAAATAAATAGGGAACAAATATCTACAAAAGGCTATTCTTAATAGTGATACTTGCTACATATATAAATATAGCTGTCATTATTACTGTTCTGGACAACATTCAAAAATATTTTATAATATGCATCTTGGTTTTGGATGCATAAAATACATCAACTTTTTTTTTAAATTATCAAACTGTATAAATCCACTGAAATTACACACTCACCTTGCAGTCCTTAAATGGAGTGGTCTTGGATTGATTTCTGCTAAAATACTCATCAATACATGCCTGAAATTTTTTGGCAATGAGAGCACCGTCTTCCCAGCTACATTCTGAATAAGGCAGACCCTGCCATTTGCAATAGTAATCTGGATAACCAGCTGCTGATTTCTGATTTGAATGAGCTGCAGAAATGCATCAGAGATACCAGATCAATATTTTCCTTCTGTATTTTAAGAAAGCACTCATTTCAGGTGATAAGACAACACGAACTAGTTTCACAGCAAAGACAGTATGACAACTTTTCTCTTTTTTGTTTTACCTTAAGATGTTAGGGATATTAATAACCTAAATTTCTTAACTATAAATTCAACATGCAAGCAATAAACTTGTAATATTCTCAACACTGTTTTCCATCTGGAAGTTTGTCACATACCAATTATCCTTTCCACTATTTGATACTGCTTATGTAGATCATCTGTAAGTTCCTGCTGGCAGTTATAATATTCCACATCTTCCGGAGAAGCATTTTTCAGCCTGAAATGGGAATTTATTTGCAGCACTTATTACATTGTGTAGTTCTAAAACTAAGAAAATCTGGCAATTTTAAAGCTCTGAATGTAAGCACCATAGGAATGCTGCTTAGAGAGCTTCTTTGAAGAAGCTACAACTTTGAAATTCCTGCTATAGAAGTGTTGCATCTGGCCTAGGTACCTCATCACTGATGACTAAGAAAGCTTATCAAGAGACATTACTATCAGCTACAGCTTGTTCTAGTCACGCAGATCACGTTTACAATATCCATTCTCAACACTGAGTAGTGGTATTTTCACGGAACAGCACTGATGTCTCACTATAAGAATCTATCTTATGAGTAGGAGTCACTAAAAATCCCACCACTATTCATAGATTATATTAAACATACTAATAAAATAGAATACCAAAACATAGCACTAAAACATAATGATTTTTTTCACTTCTTGGTTCTGAGGCTTTAACAGAAGTTTGAGCCAAGAAAACTAAATGCTGTAATGTTTTGAGTGCTTTAGCCATTCCTGATTTTTTTAAATCTCTGCAGCAATTCCCAAAGAACTCTGATCAAAATACAATCAATAAATGACAAAATTAGTAAAAGGTAAGATTTAAAACAAAACCAGAAAACCCACCACCCATCTTGTTAAAATTTCATATTTAACAGACACATTAAAATCTAGGTGCAGAAGCTGCTTCCTTAAAGGCATGATTTTACAAGATGTGTGAGTATTCTCACTTGCTCAAGTTGGTATGCTCAGAATCTTACAGGATCATAAGGTGTTAGGGAAGCTTCAATTTTAAAACTTTTGTCTTCCTGTTGTATAGGCAATAAAACATCTATATTATGACAAAAAAATATGCAACATGGAAGTAGCTATAAAGATACTTACCAGCGTTTTGTTTCCTGATCCTTTTTCTTATAGTTGTCTAGTTTCTTCATTCCTTTAACATTTTGTTGCTTCAGTGTTTCCTCAGTTTCCCAAGTATTATGGATGTGTGACCAACCTTTCCATTTAATAAGATACTGTACTTCTCCTAGCTCCTTTGACTTTTCAAACCCAGTATTTGGGTCACCATCTGCCTCAACTGCATAGATGGTGGTTGCAGCACCAGTGGCTGATAAAGAAACCACACCATAAGGCTTGATTAAGCGTGCACTACCATAAATTAACAAGTAAAAAACATACTGCAGAAAGCAATTTGTGATGCTCTTATATGAGCATATAACTTGACTAATTATATCTACAACTCTTATGTCACTCCTCTTATTTGAAGAATTATGAGATAGCTATATTAACACATGCACAAGTATACCAACGAGATTCAAAAAAGTAACCAAAAAAATCTACATCTAACCTATAGTATCTCATCTCAAAAATTTTCTTAGAATTTCTAGTTTTTCTAGTGATCCCCAGAGAATGCTCCACTAACACTGCTTGCTGTCATCTTTGCTATATCCTGCTCATCTCTGAGTATAACAGATATTTGACATTGTGCTTAATCAGCCTTGACACTTGAATAGCCTACTATTCAATTATTACTATGGATGCTATAAATCCAATTCACAGACTTGAAGAATAGTTGAGGTTGGACAGGACATCTGGTCCAACCGCCATGTTCAAACAAGGTCACCTAGAGCCAGCAGCCCAAGACCATGTCCAGATGTCTTTTGAATATCTCCAAAGAGGGAAACTCCACCACCTCTCTGAACAACCTGTTCCAGTGCTCAGTCACCCTTACGGTCAAAAAAAGTGTTTCCTGATGTTCAGATGGAACCTCCTGTGCTTCAGTTTGTGCCCATAGCCTCTCATCCCGTCACTCGTCACCGCTGAAAAGAGCCTGGCTCTGTCCTCTTTGCACCCTCCCTTCAGGTATTTATAAACATTAATGAGAACTCCCCCTGAGCCTTCTCTTCTCCATCCCAGCTCTCTCAGCTTTTCCTCATAGGAGAGATGCTCCAGTCCCTTCATCATCTTCGTGGCCCTTCATTGAACTCTCTCCAGTAGTGCCATCAGTCTCTTCTACTGGGGAGCCCACTCCAGAAGCGGCCTCACCAGTGCTGAGCACAGGGAAATGATCACCTCCCTTAACCTTGCTGGCAATGCTTTGCCTAATGCAGCCCAGGATACCGTTAGCCGCCTTTGCAGCAAGGGCACATTGCTGGTTCATGTTCAACCTGGTGTCCACCAGGTCTCCCAGGGCCTCTTCTGCAAAGCTGCTTTCCAGCTGGGCAGCCTCCAGCATGTACTGCATGGGGTTGTTCTCCCCAGGTGCAGGACTTGGAACTTCCCCTTGTTAACTTCATGAGGTTCCTATCAGCCCATTTCCCCAGCCTGTCAAGGACCCTCTAGATGGCAGCACCACCCTCTGGTGTATCAGCCACTCCTCCCTGTTTTGTATCATCTGCGAACTTGCTGAAAGTGCACTCTTCCCTATAATCCAGATCATTAATGGAGACGTTGAACAGGATCAGACCCATTATCAACCCCTGGGGTACACCACTAGTTACAGGTCTCCAACTAGACTTGGTGCCACTGTTCACCACCCTCTGGGCTGGGCTATTCAGCCAGTTTTCAATCCACCTCACTCTCTGCTCATCCAGCCCATACATCAACAGCTTGTCCATGAGGATCTTAAGGGAGAGTGTCAAAGGCCTTTCTGAAGTCCAGGTAGACTATATCCACTGCTCTCCCCTTGTCTACCAAGCCAGTGACTTCGTCGCAGAAGGTTATCGAGTTGGTCAAGCGTGACTTCCCCTTGGTGAAGCCATGCTGACTACTCCTGATGACCTTCTTGTCTTTCATGTGCCTGGAAAAGGTTTCCAGGATTAGCTGCTTCATCACCTTCCTAGGGATCGAGGTGAGGCTGACCAGCCTGCAGGTCCCTGTGCCCTCCTTCTTGCAGACAGGAGCGACAGGCAAACTGGTAACAACAGACAAGGAGAAGGCTGAGGTACTCAAGAGCTTTTTTGCCTCCATCTTCACTGGCAACCTCTCTCTTCCCACACCTCTCGAGTGGATGG
Source organism: Rissa tridactyla (assembly GCF_028500815.1). Taxonomy (NCBI): domain Eukaryota; kingdom Metazoa; phylum Chordata; class Aves; order Charadriiformes; family Laridae; genus Rissa; species Rissa tridactyla. The sequence goes on from NC_071496.1 coordinate 19,847,137, forward strand.
ACTGCAAGACAGGGACTGGGGGAGCAAAGTCCCTCCCACTGTAAGAGAAAATCAAGTTCGAGACCACCTGAGGAAGCTGAACGTACAGACGTCTATGGGACCTGATGAGATGCACTCCAGAGTCCTGAGGGAACTGGCTGATGTAGTTGCCAAGCCACTCTCCATGATATTTGAAAAGTCATGGCAGTCAGGTGAAGTCCCCGGTGACTGGAAAAAGGGAAACATCGCACCCATTTTTAAAAAGGGTAGAAAGGAGGCCCCTGGGAACTACTGCCCTGTCAGCCTCACCTCTGTGCCTGGGAAGATCATGGAACAGATCCTCCTGGAAGCTATGCTAAGGCACATGGAGGACAGGGAGGTGATTCGAGACAGCCAGCATGGCTTCACCAGGGTCCTGCCTGACCAACCTAGTGGCCTTCTATGATGGAGTGACTACATTAAGTGGTCAAGGGAAGAGCTACGGATGTCATCTATCTGGACTTCTGTAAGGCCTTTGGCATGGTCCCCCACAACATCCTTCTCTCTAAGTTGGAGAGATACGGATTTGATGGATGGACTATTTGGTGGATAAGGAATTGGTTGGATGGTCGCATCCAGAGGGTAGTGGTCAACAGCTCAATGTCCAGATGGAGATCAGTGACAAGTGGTGTCCCTCAGGGGTCCATATTGGGACCAGTACTGTTTAATATCTTCATCAATGACACTGACAGTGGGATCGAGTGCACCCTCAGCAAGTTTGCAGATGACACCAAACCGAGTGGTGCAGTTGATATGCCTGAGGGATGGGATGCCATCCAGAGGGACCTGGACAAGCTCAAGAAGTGGGCCCGTGTGAACTTCATGAGGTTCAACAAGGCCAAGCGCAGGGTCCTGCACCTGGGTCAGGGCAACCCCCAGTATCAATACAGGCTGGGGGATGAAGGGATTGAGAGCAGACCTGCAGAGAAGGACTTGGTGGATGAAAAATTGGACGTGAGCCAGCAATGCGTGCTCACATCCCAGAAAGCCAACTGTATCCTGGGCTGCATCAAAAGAAGCGTGGCCAGCAGGTCGAGGGAGGTCATTCTGCCCCTCTACTCCACTCTGGTGAGACCCCACCTGGAGTACTGCATCCAGCTCTAGAGCCCTCAGCACAAGAAAGACATAGACCTGTTGGAGCAGGAGCAGAGGAGGGCCACAAAAACGATCAGAGGGCTGGAGCACCTATGCTATGAGGACAAGCTGAGAGAGTTGGGGTTGTTCAGCCTGGAGAAGAGAAGGCTCTGGGAAGACTTTATTGGGGCCTTTCAGTACTTAAAGGGGGCTTATAAGAAAGATGGGGACAGACGTTTTAGCAGGGCCTGTTGTGATAGGACAAGGGGTAACGGTTTTAAACCGAAAGGAGGGTAGATTTAGACTCGATATAAAGAAGAAATTTTTTTACGATGAGGGTGGTGAAACACTGGAACAGGTTGCCCAGAGAGGTGGTAGATGCCCCATCCCTGGAAACATGCGAGGTCAGGTTGGACAGGACTCTGAGCAACCTGATCTAGCTGAAGATGTCCCTGCTCATTGCAGTGGGGATTTGGACTAGATGACCTTTAAAGGTCCCTTCCAACCCAAACCATTCTATGACATTTGTTTTCCTCCAGTCCTTGGGCACTTCTCCCAGTTGCCATGATCAGTCAAAGATTATCAAGAGCGGCCTCGCAATGACATCTGCCAGCTCCCTCAGCACTTGTGGGTACATCCCATCAGGGCCCATGGACTATATCCAGTTTACCTAAGTATTCCCTGACCTGATCATCTTCCACCAAGGGTAAGTTTTCCTTGCTACAGACTTTCCCCCTGGTCTCTGGGATTCCTGAAGGCTAGTCTTGCTAGTAAAGACTGAGGCTAAGGCAGCATTCAGTACCTCAGCCTTTTCTCTGTCCTGTGTTACCAGGATCCTGCCCCATTCAGCAGCATGCACACATTTTCCCTAGTCTTCCTTTTGTCACCTATATACTTATAGAGGCCCTTCTTGTTGCCTTGGACAACCCTTGCCAGAATCAACAGAATCAATACCAAGTGTGCTTTGACTTTCCTAACTGCATCTCTGCATGCTTGGAGAGTGTCTCTGTATTCCTCCCAGGTTACCGGTCCCTGTTTCTACCTTCTGTATACCTCCTTTTTGGTTTTGAGTTTTGCCAGGAGCTCCTTGTTTATCCATGCAGAACTACTGGCATTTTTGCCTGACTTCCTGCTTGTTGGGATGGGCTGCTCTTGAACTATTTCTTCCTAAACTTGTTTTGCTACTATTTGTTTCCCCCGCCTTTGGAACCTTATGTGGGGTATTTTTTAGTTAAATACAGTCAGTATTACAGCTGAAGCAAATTAGCAGCAGGAAACAGGCTCATTTCTGTAAGGAGAGCCAAATAGGGAAGTAGACCCAACCAGATGCAGAGGACAGATACAGCAATAGAGTGTGGCATTAGCAAAGGACAGCACAAGCAGTAACAACATCTGGGCATGCACAATATAAGAAGCCTAGTTCAAAAGGCTTTTAACACAGCAGTGACACTGTGAATTGGAGTAAAGGGCTAGAGTAACACACTGGAATTTAGGACAGTATAGGAAAAGAAAATTGAGAGGAAAGAGAGTGCAAGCTCTGAGATAGGTGAGAAACTCTGTAAATCAGGTATGGAAAAAGGAAGTTCTGAAGTGTGAGTAGGCCCAAGTTTTCTATAATCAGAACTCTAATTTGCAAGCTAACACCCCTACCATCATACATAAAGTTACTTTTGGAAGTGCACATACAAATACACCATTGAAATTTTAGATTCCAGCATCCATTGCATCAGATTGAGACTATTTGTACAGGAATAACTGAAATCACAATCTCAGTGGTTCAGCTTTCCCAACATTGTACTTCAGCATTCAGACTACTGGTTAGCTGTCCTATCCAGTCCACTTTTTCTCTACCCCCCTATATACAGTTTATATCTATCAGGTAACAATAAACTATACAAATAGTAATGTAACAGTATGGTATGCATTTATTCAATACGGAGCTATATTCACAAAATCACAGAATGATAGAGGTTTGAAGGGACCTCTGGAGATGATCTAGTCCAACCCCCCGCCAGAGCACTTCATTTTTTCTTTCTGCATTAATTAGTTAAGTTCTTCTATGTTTTACTTTATATGGCTAACAAAAGAAACATCCTTATGAGTATGAAAAATAAAATAAGATTACTTTCTGGTGTTTTTAAACTTATTCTTTACAAACATCACAGGTTACCTACAGCTAAGAACAATTGCTGTTTACATTGCACCACAATGCACTGCAGCATCTTAAGAACACTGATGAAAAAAATACCTCCTTTTCGGCCAATTCGGCTATCCATAAACTTCTCTATAGTTTCAAATTCATCTTCTTCAGGCTGTGGGACATCTTCTCCACAAACTTCCAACAAGTCATCAGAATCTGTCTTGGTTTCTTCAGCTTCTTTATAACTAACATTGACTGTTGCCTGGCGACGTGATCCTCTCTTGTCATAGTCATCATCATCCGATGAATCAAGCTGCCTCTTTTTCTGTCCTGCAATCTTTTTGCCACTTTTTGTCTCAATTCTTGAAGACAATAAGATACAACACAAAAGTGGGGGTTCAACATGGACAACTACAAGCCTTCTGTATTTGTTTCTGAATACATATATTTCATGACTGCTCAGTTACACCACTTTCAGTTGGAGCAGACAGGAAAGAGGTATTCAACACAAACCACTGGTATGGTAACATCTTTTGTAGCTTAAAAAAAAACTTTAAGTTCTGTAAGAAATATTAATATTTTCATTTGCCTGTATAGTAGTACAATACCTGATTACAAATTAGAAATAGTACCAAAGTACTTCTTACCTGCTTGGAGGTTTCTGGCTTTTGACCTTGTTTTTTGGCTCATAGTCAGATTCACTATCTTCACAACTGCTTTTCACTCTATCTTCCTCTGATTCAGAATCAGAGACAGTTCCTGATACTGACCCTGACCCAGACATTTGCCAGTCTTCACTGTACATATTGAGAGACAAAACAGTAACTCATATTAGTTTTTTGGTTTTTTTTTTTATTTGTTTTGCTTTTAAATCAGGTATTCAACACAGCCTTGCTGCTTTAATTTCAACGTTCTTCACAGAAATAAAAGTGTTATAATAGCCATTTCAGCTGGAAGGACATAAACTTATCATCAATGGATAACAGGTAAAAACACTCAATGGCTTCAAAGGGAGCTGAATTAAGTTTTCTGTTATCAAGAGGTAGATGTAAAAAACAAATCAAACCAAAAATCTGGATTTCTCTATAAATTACAGTTTTAATAATTGAGTTAATTTGACATCAATAAACCTAAAGTCCTTAGCAAGACTTTAGCTAGAAAGATACATATTTACTGGAACTTACCTATGCTCAAATCATAAAACCCTATAATATTATATTTTGCAGAATTCAAAATTCTCTAATAGCTATGTTCCCTGTGCCTCATGTGAATTCAGCACAGGAACCTAAAATAATGCAGAATCAGATTTGAAAACCACACAGAAAGACTTGAACCATAGCAATCTGAGAGGCATTGGCTTCCAGTGCTTCACACCCATGCAAGATACTATGAGTAAGGCACTTGTGACTCCCAGTAGCAGTATCTCCGTGCTCCTGCTTAGCTGAAATGTTCTATTTTGCAACAGAAAAGATGTATTCACTGATCAATGGTATCTTACCTCAGACTCTATTTGTACAGAGAACTTTAATCTTAACGGGGGGGGGGGGAAGTCCGGTATGCTGTGGTGGTGCAATCCCTCCCTCCTTTTAGGCTGCTTGGTGCAATTTCCCCACACACACCTGGGCCACATAACAATACAATGGACCAGAACGTTATGTCAACCCATTAACACCTGGGACACATAATGGGAAAGACATATGGCAACCCCTTAGTGCACCTGGCTCCCGTGACTCCTATTGCTTGGAAAAAATAATGGTAATCAATCACTCCTGACAACATATGGATTGTGGCCCAAAGAGGGTAGTGATACCAGAACTTCAAGATCTAGCAAGTTCTGGGCTTGCACAACTGGTGGAAAGTACCAGAATATTCCATTGTCTGAGTTGGGCTGGAGTGGAAAAATACCTGATGAAAGTCAACTGTCTTGGACCCTATAAGTAGCGATTCTAGTGAGACCCTTTGAGCTCTTCTGGATTGCAGTGGGTTGTGACCAGCATCTCCCCTGAGTCAGGACACTGCTCTGGCAGATACCTCAAGGATTAAAAGGCCAGGGTGAGTCAACCCTCTCAAGTCTCAATTATTGCCTGCTGAGGAATGCTGATGCATTGTGATTATTTACTCCAAACTGGAGAAGAGGGAAAATTTTAACTATAGGCTAGCCTCTCTTTCATCCACCTCTCTATCCGTGTTTTTCTAATATATGCATTAGCTCTTACAAGCGTGGCTGTTCTTATATCTTATATATGGATCCAAATATATTCTGTCCATTTGTCTGTGCGCACATAAGGAGTCAAAAGGGACACCTATTGTCTCACTGGAGTCGCATGCTGCAAAGGGATCTTTTGGTCCTAGCAGTCAGAACTTGGGTGTGTGTGCATGTGACTCCTTGAGTGGTATGTGTTTGTATGTTTGTGTTCATATGTGTATGTATTGATTTGGGATACCTTATAGCAAGTTAGTGTGAATCTTGTCATTTTCAAATCTGTAATTAAGTTGCTGTTCAATTACTTTGTTAAATCATCTTGTAAATCCTTAAATCAGTTAATGATTAAGTGCTGCTAAAATTCAACCTCTTGATCTTCCTCAAATCATTAATAAACTTTGAATTGCTGCTAAATCTTAAACGTGTCAAATATTTCCATCCATGACACATCCATTCTTGAAAGGTTGCTAAATCTTTATACTGCCATCTATTCTCAGGTTTAGGGGTCTTTGATCAAGATGCTCAAACAGTACTAACATCCTTCAAAGGTGGAATATTACTCAAAGACCTTTTAATTAAATTTCAGATCAGGAAGCCTAAGAATCAGTGTTTTGACACTTCTTTCACTTAAATATGCATTGGTCCTAGAAGTTATGTTTTCATTGTGGTTAATACATCTGTGTGTCTTGGAAATACTATAGAATCATCTGTCTCCTTAAAAGTGTTTGGTTTTTTTTCTGCAAGCAGTAAATTAAAAAACACCCAAACAACAACTCTCCCTCTCCAAATAAAAACAAAAAAACTCCACCCCAAACCAACCAACTCCCATACCCTATGCAAATCCACAACCAGTATTTATTTGGAGATATAGACAACATCAAACACCATACTCTAGGGCTTGGATCCTGTACTAAGTTATATGTAGAGAAATCTGATCTGCATGTCAGATAACAACTGCAAACATACTTGTTAAAAATAGGTATAAATCAAAATTGAAGCACTATATGAAGTTATTTGGTTACTAGTTTCTAAACTTAAATATCTTTCCTGTAACAGAGCACGTTATTAGGTGTAATCACATTCTTAAGTAACAGAAGACTGAATAACAATACATCACTAGAATGAGGCTATTTTGCATAGCAAGCTTTTCTGCCCCCCCATTTCTTGAAGATATTATATTGGCAACTCTGAATATTGAGATGATTCAATTAACTGCAGAGGAGGAAAGAAACATTCAATTTCTATACACTGTTCATAAATCAAACAAACAAAAAAACCCACCACAAAAAAAACCCAACCAAAAACCACAAAACCTCAAACAAAACAAAAACACCCCCCCTACATACACACAGGTCACTACCAATGAGAAGGTATAACCTTTTCCACAAACTTTTTCGTCTACAGCTTAAAACCAGCTCAATTTCAACTTAGCTTTATTGACTAGCCAAGACAGTTTATTACTGTCAAACTTGTAATAATTTTTTGTGGGTTTGCCTCTGAAGTGTTTAAAAGTTTGACATGAACTATGGGATTCCAACTTAAATTTTATCTGAGACAACCTACTTAAGTAGTTTCATATTTCGTCAATAATTTTCGGGGAGGATCTTCAGCTGAAAAATATGCTGCAAATAAGACTACTTTAAAAATAAAGAGTGCTGATGAATGTTTTTCAATAACACTGTAGGTAATACAGTCTTTTGTTCAGAAATTAAGTGTTATATATGTTCCTTTGAGAGTATTTTTTTTTAAATATTCCAAAACGTTAATCAAAATTGAGAAACACAAGATTATGTATTTCAAGTACAGAGAAGTGAAGCCTGAGTAATTATGGTTATGTCACCATAACAAAAAATTATATTATTTATGAAAAACATCTTACTCTCTATGTTTTTTCTTCTTGGTTTCACCGGAAGAGTCATCTGCAGAATCTTCACTGCTCGATGAATCCTGCAGATGAAGAAAAGAATATATACGATTCGTTACCACAAAAGGAATGATATATTTTTAGTATTAAAAAGATAATTCAGCTCCCACTTTCAAACTGAAATCATATTCTTCATGTCTTATCCTCTTCATCCCCCTCAGCGTACCCACTGATATTGAATAAGATCAGGATCGCTATTGATTTTGTATTTCTCCATCTATGAATATACCATGTCAGCAGAACTCTAGAAAAATCTACAAAAAACCTGTCTTAAAATATAATCATTGTGCCTACATATAGTCAGAGTTTAGACTGCTGCAAGTTAATAAATCAAGATGAAGGTTCTATCAAAAGCCTAATAAAATCTCCTGCCCTTTGAGAGCTCTCACCCCTCATATCCTCTCACATTTAAACACCACTAAGAAATTTTTGAGAATATGTTTCTTCACTCCTAAACAAAAAATAAATAAATCAATGAACCCTCTTAAAATTATTTCCCTAAAACCAATCTCATAAAGATTAAATTTAGATCATTTTTATGCTGAAAGAGAGTCTTCAGGAAAAGAGTACTTAGCAACAGCTATAAATTAATATTTTAACTATATATGATTGACTCCTTTGTTTAGTTTTAATGATTAGCAGCTAAATCTGACTAAAAACAAGACACCCAGAGTAATGATTAAAGACTTGTGATCACAATGCTTACTTTTTTTTTTCTATAAAGAAGGAAATATGAAAGTCTGCTTTTAAATAAATTCTAATTCACAGTCACTAGTGTCCTTAAAAGATATTCCTACTGTACAAAGTCAACTTTTGTTTAACCTATGGTTTAGGTTTTAAAAATCTCTAAAATGTAAGCAAGGTTCTTAAAATATAAGAATTTTTTATAACTGTTACAAAAGTTGCAAAATTCTAGCTTTCTACTCCATATAAGTGTTTTTGAAAACTGCAGCAGCTACCTTTATATAGAAACAATAGTGGAAATGTCTTTTAGTATTTTTAACTGTCTTTATGGAACTCAGAAGGCAGAAATACAATGAAAGTTAATACTACGTGACTTGAAAATTTTGTCCATGGATCACAGAATATCTAGCTAAAAATATAAATCTAAACTGCTATCATTTTGGCACAACTCGCCTGAAAACATGAAACTAAATATTCCCCCCCTCCATGTTTCCTTATAAACATGTCAGTTATTTGAACATTACTTTTATAGACTAAAACCAGACTTTTTAAACACACAGACTTAAGAGAACAGAACTTGGTTCTATGTAATTTTACTCTAACATATGGGGTAATGACATGCGTGTTTACATTTTATTTACTAACTTATATGTTATTCACCTCTTCCGAACCACTGTCTGATGAGGCTGCCTTCTGCTGTTGTTGCTTCTTGAGCGCTGCTGATCTCTGCACAGCAAGTATACTTGGACTGGACTTCCAAAACTGAATTGGAATTCAGATACAGGAGTCATTTAAACTTATTGAAACTTCAAAGTTTACCACATACTTACTTTTCTTAAGATGAGCAGCATCACTATTAAGATGGATCTCAATTTTATTAATAATAAAAACCTCACTATAAAATACTGCATGCATTAATAATACTGGATAGCGTTTTAAAGTAGCGAGACTTCTTCAGAAAGGAATGTTATATGAGAATTGCTGGCACAATTTTTACAGTAAGTATAACAATAGTTGTGCAAGCCTCTATTATTAAGATAACTTTTTTTTTAAAAGTAAATTTTTAAACTGATCTAGGTAAGTCCTTTCAGGCCACTTAGCTGATATATTTTTGCTTCATATGGGAATACCAAAGTACATAGAGCAATAGAATATCTCAAGTTGGAAGGGACCCGTAAGGATCATTGAGTCCAACTCCCTGCTTCTCGCAGGACTACCTAAAACTAAATCATATGACTAAGAGCGTTGTCCAGATGCTCCTTGAACTCCGACAGGCTTGGTGCCATGACCACTTCCCTGGGAAGCCTGTTCCAGTAACCAACCACCCTCTCAATGAAGAACCTTTTCCTAATGTCCAATCTGAACTTCCCGATGCAGCTTCATTCCATTTCCTCATGTCCTATCGCTGGTCACCAGAGAGAGGAGATCAGCACCTCCCCCTCCGCTGCCCCCCTTGAGGAAGTTGTAGACTGCAATGAGGTCACCCCTCAGCCTTCTCTTCTCCAAGCTGAACAAATCAAGTGACCTCAGCCGCTCCTCTTAAGTCTTGCCCTTCAGACCTTTCATCATCTTGGTCATCCTCCTCTGGACACACTCTAATAGTCTGATGTCCTTCTTATATTGAGGCGCCCAAAGCTGGACACTGTACTTGAGGTGGGGCCACACCAGTGTAGAGTGGGACAATCACCTCCCTCAACTGGCTATGCTGTCCTGACCCCAGGACACAGTCGGTCCTTTTGGCTGCCAGGGCACACTGTTGACTCATATTCAACTATCCATCAACCCAAACCCCCAGATCTCTTTCTGTGGGGCTGCTCTCCAGCTTCTCATCCCCCGATTTGTATGTATAACCAGGATTACCCCATCCCAGGTGGAGAATCTGGCACTTGCTCTTGTTAAATTTAATAAGGTTGGTGATTGCCCAGCTCTCTAGCCTATCCAGATCTCTGTAAGGCCTCTCTATCCTCAAGGGAGTCCACAGCTCCTCCTAGTTTAGTATCATCAGCAAATTTATTTAATGTACATTTGAATCCTGCACCCAGATCATTTATAAAAACACTGAACTGTCCCTAATATTGAGCCCTGGGGAACCCCACTGGTGACAGGCCACCAGCCTGATGTAACCCCATTTACTACAACTCTTTGAGCCCAACCCATCAGCCAATTGTTCACCCATCGTATTATGGACTTGTCTAGCTGTGTGATGGACATTTTGTCCAGAAGGATACTGTGAGAGACAATATCAAAAGCATGAACATGAACAACACCAAAAAAAAAAACCCCACAAAAAAAGAATCCTTAACAGCCTTTGAATCCTACGGTAGGAAATATTTTATTACCTTTCATATATATCATCCAAATTAAGGCCATATTACACAGAGAAACAGAGGAGAGTTCAGGTAACTTTCATCCATTGCATTTAAGAGATTTCTAAACACTACTACTTTTTTTTTCTTTCCTAAATTTGGCAGACTTTTTCCCCATACAGAACAGAAGACAAGCCATATCTAAGTCTGAGATTGTCATACAATCATTTATTGATATGAAGAAACTAAGCATTAGAGAGGCAATTTTAAGAAATTTTAGAAATAACAACATTATGTGTGGCTTTGTCTTCAAAAATATGCAATAAGTTAATAGGTACTTTTGCATGATAAAATTTAGGTAATTGTCTAACTGTAGGTATTCACAGAGATGAGAATTTAAGAGCCCAATGTTTGTTATGAGAGCTAAGCATGTGCATTCACTAACCCAATCAAGTTAACATTCTAAGTAAAAATTATGGGGGTTTTGTTTATTTAAATTAAAACTGCTCTTGTAACTACTCTGCAGCGTTTTTTTTTTCCCACAAAGGGTTAATTTCTATGTTTTGATTTACCTCAGATCCATCAACTTTTGGTGGTGGTTTAGCTTGAACTTGTTTCTTCTCTCTAGATGTGTCAGACTCTGATTCTGATTGACTGCCTGACTCTGAACCAGACTCAGAGTCACTGCTACCTGATTGACTGCTACTTCCATCACTACTGCTTACAGAGCTTGAATCAGATCCAGAAGCTGATGCTGACCCAGAATCATCATCCGATTGGCTGCAATTAGAAGTTAACAGGATATTACACAATGGCTAATTAAATAAGATTTTTTTAAAAGTCACACTAAAAAGACTTTAGCTTCACCTATAAATAAATTGTTAGGTTAGCCCAGACACATGGATAGCATACAAATTAATGCACTGGATTAAATAAATCAGGAATGAAAAGTCAGAGTTTAATCAGATACTTTTCACTAAACATTAAAAGGAGAAAGAAAGAGAAAGAGAAAGGAGAATATTAATCATTAATGTAGAGGAGTCAAACAAGGGTATTTCTCACACACCCAAACCCTTACTTAGCTCTATCAAACCCCACGTATTTTTGTGTATACACACACACAATTGTTTTAAGTCTTTTTAGATCGGCAGTGTGTATCGTCCCCCCCATTTTTTTTTGAGCATGCATTTCTTCAAAGCAAATGTTTTGTTTCCCTAGTTTTACTTTTTTCATAAACACAATAGGGGAAAAATTATCTTTAAGGAAGTACTTGCAAACTATACTTCATGTTGTGATTTGGACCAACTATATACAAAATACTAACAAACACTTGATTAAATAAAGTGTTTATAAAAGTAACTGGAAAACCAGAAGTGTGTTGTCACACATAATATAAATCCACGCAGACCATCTTATACTGTTAAAATAACAACAGTAAAATTCCCCACACAGACAAACTCTGAATTTGTCACTGATTATATGACTTGTGTCAAGTCATATAATCAGTGACCTTAGCATATTCTTGAGACACTGGATTATTCCACCTGTACATTCATTTCACACTAGACTTAAAATATTTAAACAGAATAATATTTAAAGTTAAACATTTATTTCATGACTATTAAAAAACATAGAAACATTTGGGTTTCTAAAACAATTTTACAAAGGAACCGAGTTAAAACTTTAATCAAATTCCTCATTAGGTTAAATACTACCATACTTTAGAGATATTATGAGGGAAAACATTGGAATTACAACACCACACAAGCAAAATAATTTTAAATTATGTACACTTGAGTTGTAAGCATTTAAAAAGAAACAAACCCCCAGCAAAGATAATACTAAAATCCCAAACAGTAAAAACCCCAAAGCTGATATCAAAGTCTAAGCCTATCACTGCCAGCACAATTCATCTGTCTGTCAGCCAGCAAGGGTGTGCATGTGGGGGGTGGTGATGGTAGTAGGTTGATCATCTTCTGTGCTAGAACACACTTAACTGACAACATTTAAAGCCACAAAACAGAACCACTACTCTCCCTGTTGCTAACACCAATTTAATTGTACTAGTAAGGGAAAAAAAAATAAATGAATGAAGCTATTCACAAACTGATTCCTGTAGACAGCACCTCAACCAACCATCTGCATCTGTTGACTTTGAAAGAAAGAAACAAACTATGAAAAAGCTTCCTTATTTTGAAGTGGGGGATATGAAGAAATATGACTGCTGGGTTTACTTACACTTGCTGAGGAGAAAACTGGGGAACAAAAAGGATGCTTCCAAACTTCCAGTTCCTGTCATCAAGGGCCTACTTCAGGCATGATGCTATAAACACTAACATATTAGCCTGACTTGAAAAATAAAAGCAAGTCACCCACTGTAGAATATGACTGAAGTTTAAACTATTTACCAGAAATTAAGGGCAACATCCACCATGATTCACCAAAAGATATTTTAAATACAATAGTATTATTGTACATAACTGTTACCTTATCTTTAGTGTTGGGTAAATTAGAGCGTTATAGCATTTCTCAGCATAGCACAATGACATAGGTAAACGTCACGAAGACTGTGGAAGATGGTACATGAAGAGAAGAAAATTCAGCAAGGAGAAACCTTGAGACACAAAAAAATACCTGCCAGACAAGCCCCTGTGACAAAATGCCACCAAAAATGCCAAATCCTACATTTAGTCAAATAAGCAAAAATTCTGTCAGTAAGATTCACGGTTGATGGGAAATTTAAAAAGTTTAATGTTTTTCAACATAGAAAGTCGCAAATTGAAAAACAAAAGGATTGTGAGATAGAAAGAAAAAGTCTAATAGATATTGCAAGTATTTGCTCAGGAACTAGATGTAAAGAACTCGACTAATTCCAAATCATTTTCTTTATTAAGAGATCAACTAGCTATCTTCTATGCTCTCCATTAAGCAATACCAATCCATCAACAGATGTGGATAATACAATATTCAGTGTTCAGACAAAATACATAGATTCCTTATCTTGGCAACACTGCCTCTTAACAATGGCTGCCTGGGAATGGATTCCCCACTGGGCTTAGCAGGATCAGCAAACTAAAACTTATCTCATCATCCCTGCTTCTCACATTAAGATGGGGAGGGAGTCTTTATCAGGGAGTGGAGCGATAGGATGAGAGGTAACAGTTTTAAACTGAAAGAGGGGAGGTTTAGATTGGATATCAGGAAGAAATTCTTTACTGTGAGGGTGGTGAGACACTGGAACAGGTTGCCCAGGGAAGTTGTGGATGCCCCATCCCTGGAAGTGTTCAAGACCAGGCTTGATGAGGCTTTGAGCAGCCTGGTCTAGTGGGAGGTGTCCCTGACCGTGGCAGGGGGGTTGGAACTAGATGACCTTTAAAGTCCCTTCCAACCCAACCCAACCCATTCTATGATTAAATTGACCCAATTTGGACACGAGGAGGGTAATATGACCACACTGCATATCAACTAATAGTAACACCTGAAAAAGAGTAAAAATTTAAAAAAAAAAAATTCAACTAACTTATTAATAAACACAAGATTATAATACAAATCTGTAGCTAGAAGCAAGAGGGATGGGGAGATGAAGAAAGGAAAATACAAGAAACAATGAAAAAAAAAATCAAATAATAAAGTTCACCATAATTGTTTCAGGGCTACCCTAGTGAAACCCTCTATGAGGAAGAATGAAGGATCACTACTGTAGACTAACAGCTAATTTGTACTTAGAATAAAGAAAAGACAGAAATATAAAGTTCAAAGACCCTAACATCCACAAGGTCTTACTAAGCTGTTTTATCCCACAGTGTTAAATCAGCACAAGAAGAAAATGGGAAAAAGCAAACTGAGCATCAACAAGTTTTTTTGAAAACAACGCCTTGCTAAAACATTTATCAAATCTTGAGATGCTATGGCAGTGCTCATACATGCTTTAAAAAGTTTCAAATTCACTGGTAAAAAGTACCTATGGGAGTTCAAGCACAGAGGACTAGTGCATACTGGGCAGAGTTTACTTCAACTCTAGTCATCCAAATTAATGCAGATGTGTGAAACTACACTAGAGTTTCTGTCTGTATACCCTCTTATATGTACCACATATTCACAGAGGTCTTGATGTAACTACAGCACACACAAAAAACAGACAAGTTGAATAGCTGTGACTTCATTTTTACCGAAGTGTGGAGAACTTGCCTATTCACTGGCGACAGGATGACCAGCTGTGGAAGGCTCTGAGGACTACCAGCACACATTTAATTTATCATGTGTTCTCACTGAGGGGGAGGTCCATTTCTACCCTAAGCTTCAGTAGAACTTTGACTTGGAGACACAACCCCTACAAGGTCAGTATTATAACCCAAAACTCAAAAGTTTGTATCTGCAAGAAGGTAGGAAGCAAGGCAACATATGAGTACATTCTGCAATGAAGATACACTATAGATTGCTAAGACCGTACAAGCAGCATTGCATGACATAATACTTTTAAAACTCAAGTAGTTGCAACAGTCTGTATATCAAAGGACTTTCCTCTGAGAAATATAATGGATTTAAACCAACAGTAACAGTGATGAGGAACCCTAGACAAAACACACACTATACAGTAAATGCTACAGGATAAATGCTCAATTTTCAGCATTAAAAAAAACCCACACCACCAGCCCCCCTCCCCCAAAAACACACACAAAACACAACTTTTCCAAACATCAGAGAGAAAATTTATATTTTTTTTTATTTCTACCACTGAGATCACTGTAGTCTAAGAGCCAGAAGAGAACAAGTTTATGCCAAGGCAAATCACTAGCTGTCACATATTTCCAGGTGCAGACTGTGTCCTTGTTTTTCCTGTACTCCGGACAAACCTTAAAATTATTATTTTTTTAAACATTCCTTCTTTCACAAAGTGTAAAACTGATATGACAGTATTTCAAACTATGATATTCAACTGACTTTTTTTAAATAACAACATAATACTAGCATCTTTCAAATACAACATCACACAAACATAGGTGTCATAAAAAGGCTTAAGAACATGGAACTCAGTTTAGCCACTCCCTCTATCAAACTTACTGCCTCTACTCTCTCATACAAATAATTTTTTTCTTAAACCTAGGGGAAAAATATATATATTTATATTCACACATATACATACACACACACACACGAAAGTAAAATGGAAAACTGCGAACAGGGTGGGCAAACAGGGATCGAGAGGGTGACGCAGTTTGCGCAGCAAGGCATGTGAGAAGGGCCGTGCATCCTGCTTGTAGGCCCGCAGCCCAGTGCTCAAGGTCTCTGCCAGGATGGTGAGCACTCGCCTCAGAGTTAAAACCAGTGTTTCTACAGAGAAAGCCCCTGAGATGTCTGATGCTTCCACCCAGACGGAACTGGTAAGGAAGTACAGACAGTATATTGCAACTAGTGCCCAGACCCTTCTCCTGGAGAAAAGGAAAGTACCTGCAAAAGCTGTGCACTGGTTGATGATCTGTTGTGTCAGGTGGCCAAGTTGCAGGAAACAGTTAAAAGGCTGTGCAGTATTAGAGGGGCCGAGATGGAGATAGATAAGTGGTTTCAGAACCACGCTCCTGTGGCAGACACCACAGAGAATGAGGCACCTTGTGACCCACAAAAGCAGAACTCTGCCTCAGTCCCCACCCTCCAGCATTACAACCAAAAACAGATATGAAGCTTTAACAGCTGTAGACATCCATGAGCAAGGTCTGCAAGGAGAAACTGTACCAGCAGCACACACTGGATACCGCAAAAAGAAATGACGAGTGCTCGTAGTGTGCGACTCTGTTAAGGGGCACTGAGGAGCCCATCTGCCGGCCTGACAGGAAGTCACTTGAGGTATGCTACCTTCCGGGAGCACAGTGGTCCAAAGTGGCAACACCCACGCCACTGCAACCAACTGGGGAATAAGCAAGGCCAACCAGAGCAGCAACAAATGTCCCTTAGCTGCCTCCCAAGATGTGAACCAGAAGACCAACCATTTCAAGTGTATGTATACCAATGCATGCAGCCTGGGGAGCAAACAGGAGGAACTAGAGCTCCACACCCAGTCAGAAAGTTATGATATCATAGGAATAAGTGAAACATGGTGGGACAACTCACATGACTGGAGGATCGCAACGGATGGCTATAGGCTGTTTCGTAAAGACAGGCAGGGAAGAAGAGGAGGAGGAGTCGCACTCTATGGTAAGGAGAAACTTGAATGTATAGAAGTCAACTACAGTGATTGTGGAAGCCCTATCGAATGCCTCTGGGTCAAGATCAGAGGGGTCATCTCCAAGGGGGATCTTACAGTAGGCATCTGCTACAGACCTCAAAACTAAGACAATAAGGCCAATGAAGCAATATTTGGGTCACTTAAGCAAGCTTTGGGTCAACAGAACCTGGTTCTTATGGGTGACTTCAACTACCCGGGCATTTGTTGGAAGAACAATACAGCAGCTCACATGTCATCCATCAAGTTCCTGGAATGCGTGGAGGACTGCTTCCTCATACAAATGTTAGATGTGCCAACCAGGAATGGGGCACTGCTGGACTTGCTACTCACAAACCAAGAAAACCTGCTTTGTAGTATCTTGGTTAGTGATAGCCTTGTCTGCAGTGATCACAATATTGTGGAGTTTGGGATCCTGCTGAGCGCACTGAAGGTTACTACTAAGACAAAGGTTTTAGATTTTAGAAGAGCCAACTTCAGCTTGCTCAGAGCTCAATTGGGAGGGATTTCGTGGGAAGCTTCTATGTAGGATAAAGGAGCTAGCAAGTGCTGGGAGTTTTTCAAGAACGCTCTCCTGGAAGCACAAAACCAGTTCATCCCCTTTAAAGGTAAGGGAAATAGGCAGAGCAAGAGACCCCCTTAACTGTGAGCTTCCGAGTCTGCTCAAAACCAAGAGAGAAGCGTACCAGAGATGGAAAAGTGAACGAACACCCATTGAGAACTACAAGGGCATTGCCAGGGCATGCAGAGATGCAGTTAGAAAAGCAAAAGCTCAGCTCGAATTGAAATTGGCCAGAGATGTCAAAAACTACAAGAAAAGGTTCTTCAGGTACGTAAACAACAAGCAGAAACAGAAGGAAAATATCAGCCCGCTGTTAAACAGGAGAGATAAATTAGTCACCAACAACGCTGAAAAGGCAGAGGTTCTCAACACTTTCTTCACCTCGGTCTTTACCAGCACTGTTGGGCCCCAGGCCTTGGGAACAAAAATCTAGGCTGATGCAAACACAGACCTATCGCCAGTGAAGGAAGAGCTGGTATGTGAACTATTACAGGAACTTGACCCCTAAAAATTGATGGGCCCTGATGCTATCCACCCAAGGGTGTTAAGAGAGCTGGCTGACGTCATTGCAAGGCCGCTCTCCGTAATCTTTGAGAAGCTGTGGAGATTGGGGGACATCCCAGAAGACTGTAAGAAGGCTAACGTCACCCGCACCTACAAGAAGAGCTTAAAGGAGGATCCAGGAAATTATCAGTCTTACTTCAGTCCCTGGGAAGATTATGGAATGAATCCTCCTGGGGGCTATCACAAGTCAAACGAAGCATGTGATTGGGAAAAGCCAGCATGGATTCACCAAGGGCAAATTGTGCTTGACAAACCTGATCGCCTTCTACAACAAAGTAACCTGCTCGGTTGATGTGGGGTGGGCAGTGGACATTGTCTACCTGGATTTCTCCAAGGCTTTCGATATGGTTCCCCACAGCCTCCTCCTAGAGAAACTCATGCGTTACAGTCTAGACAAGTGGTCTGTGTGGTGGGTGGGAAACTGGCTGACAGGCCGCACCCAGAGGGTGGTGGTAAATAGCTCCTTTTCAAACTGGCAACCTGTCACAAGTGGGATCCCCCAGGGACTAATACTGGGCCCAATGCTGTTTAATATCTTCATAAGTGATCTGGATGATGGGATCAAGTGTACCCTGATAAGTGGAAGGCGTCCCTGCCCATGGCAGGGGGGTTGGAACTAGATGATCTTTAAGGTCCCTTCCAACCCAAACCATTCTATAACTCTATGATTCTATGAAGTTTGCTGATGATACCAAACTGAGTGGGGAAGTGGACACTTTGGAAGGGAGAGCCACCCTGCAGGAAGACCTGGACAGGCTGGAAGAGTGGGCTAACAAGAACCTTATGAAGTTCAACAAGGACAAGTGTAAGGTCTTGCACCTGGGAAAACATAATCCAGGAGTACAGCACAGGCTGGGATCTACCCAGCTGGGGAGCAGCTCTGTGGAAAGGGACCTGGGGGTCCTGGTGGACGACAAGCTCAATATGAGTGAGCAGCGTGCTGCTGCGGCAAAGCAAGCCAACAGGATGCTGGGTTGCATCAACAAGGGCATCACCAGCAGAGACAAAGAAGTCATTATCCCACTCTACTCAGCGCTTGTCAGGCCACACCTGGAATACTGTGTTCACTTTTGGTCCCTGCTATGCAAAAAAGATGCAGACAGGCTGGAGACAGTCCAGAGAAGGGCCACAAAGAGGACCAAAGGACTGGGAAGCCTGCCATATGAGGAAAGGCTGAGAGAACGGGGTTTGTTCAGCCTTGAGAAAAGAAGGCTTAGGGGCGACCTTATCACCATGTTCCAGTATTTAAAGGGTGGCTACAAAGAAGATGGGGACTTCCTTTTTACAAGGAGTCACATGGAAAAGATATGGGGTAATGGGTATAAGTTACTCCTGAGGGGATTCCGATTGGACACAAGAGGAAAATTTTTCACAATGAAAACAATCAGCCATTGGAATAATCTCCCTGGGGAAGTGGTGGATTCCCTAACATTGGACACTTTTAAGATTCAGCTGGACAGGGTGCTGGGCCATCTTGTCTAGACCGTGCTTTTGCCAAGAAAGGTTGGACCAGATGATCCCTGAGGTCCCTTCCAACCTGGTATTCTATGATTCTATGAACTCATTCCTTAACCAAGCTATTTGGAGTTTGCAGCAGTTGAAAGAAAGCATCTTTGTATCAATGCCACAAAAAAAAAGTCTCTTGCCTAACAGGACTACTTACCTATTCAAACAGAAGTTGAATGGAAATTTTCAGCCTAAGATTTATTTCTCAATTATCTTTAAAAGGTGTCCTGGTTCCGGTGGGGATAGGGTTAACTTTTCCTGGTATTCCATGCCATGTGAGCCACGCCCACCCTGAGCTGCCGGGGGAGGGGGCAGGAAGTTGCTGCTTAAAAGCGGGCTGGGGCGGCCCGGGTCCGGCCGGCGAGCGGCAGGGGAGCGGCGGTTCCGTAATCGCGTTTGTATATTCCCCTATCCGTGTTGTTGTTGTTGTTGTTGTTGTTGTTTGCCTGTTCCCTTTGCTGTTCTATTAAACTGCCTTTGTCTCAACCCAAGAGTCTTGCCTTTTCTTACGATTCTTCCTGTGTTTGGAAGGCACGAGCGAGCGGCACGTGGTTCTTTGTTGCCGTCTGAGGCTAAACCACGACAGTCCTTTTTGGCGCCCAACGTGGGGCTCGAAGGGTTGAGATAACGACAGAATCCAACTAGAACGTGGAAAAAACGGTTTTGGGTTTTTTTTTGTATGCATTTATTTTATTAGGTAAGTAGTCACTGGTCATCATGTTGCTTGGTTTGTTCTCATGGCTGTGTTACATAAATTCCTATATGGCTTATGTACTCCCTGCGATGCTGTTTACCGTGTCTGGAACAGGGATGAGGATTATCATTCTGCTGTCCTGTGCGATATCTGTTTATGATATAATAACATCACTGTTCAGACGGCTATTTTGGGGTGTTTATGTGGTTTTGCTGTCCTGTCCGTACATTGGGCACCGTCTCTCAGAATTTGTTAATAATTTCCCCAGCCCTTTTGCCTCCCTTTTCTCCTTCGGGTCAGGTATGACAGCTTTTGAGAATTTTGAATATCCTTGGAATACTCAAACTAGCGTGTTCCTAGTGCTATGTCTCCTGAATACGTTCCAGGTCTTGTTTAGGGTTAAGCGACTATTTAAGACTACCACCCGGAGATCTGCTCCGAGGCTGGATAGTCAGGGGTGGCATGGCATGTGGGAGAGCATGGGCAGGTACCTAGAGAACTACTCACCTCCAATGGTCTGGGACTTCACCCCTGAACAATTACAGGACCCTGATAAAGTGGTAGAATATTTGAAGGGAAAATGCTGTGGCTATTCTAGAGAGGCACAACTCACCGCGCTGTGCTGGGCCCTGGCCAGTATCTACCAGGCACTGCTCAGAATTATGCAGCACCCTCAAGGGGAAGAGATGGAAACCAGACCTGCAGCCCCTGCGGCTGCGGCAGCCCCTGCGGCAGCCCCTGCGGCAGCCCCTGCGGCGGCCCCTGCGGCTGCTGCAGCCCCTGCTGCAGCCCCTGCGGCGGCCCCTGCGGCTGCTGCAGCCCCTGCGGCGGCCCCTGCGGCTGCTGCAATCCTTGCGACGGACACTGCGGCTACTGCAATCCTTGCGACAGACACTGCGGCTACTGCAACCCCCGTGGTAGCCACTGCCACTGAACCAGGGAACCAACCCATGCCAGTATCAGTTGCCCCCATACAGAAGAAGAAGTACACAAAGAAATCAGTTCGCTTAGTAAGAGATGATGATGAACCAGGGCCATCACGAGAGCAGGAGGAAGAGGCAGAACCAGAGATAATTACTCGATCCCTATCCTTGAGTGAGCTGCGGGATATGCGAAAAGATTTTAGCCGACTTTCAGGCGAGCACATTGTCACCTGGCTGCTCCGGTGCTGGGATAATGGGGCCAGTAGCCTGGAATTAGAGGGTAGGGAGGCCAGGCAGCTGGGATCCCTGTCTAGGGAAGGCGGCATTGACAAGGCGATCGGGAAAAAGACCCAAGCCCTCAGCCTCTGGAAACGACTCCTGTTAGGCGTGAGGGAGAGGTACCCCTTCAGCGAGGATGTTGTATGTCAGCCAAGCAAGTGGACTACCATGGAAAGAGGTATCCAGTACCTGAGAGAATTAGCCGTGCGGGAGATGATTTATTATGACTTGGACAATGCAGACTTACCCACAGACCCTGATGAGGTGCGATGCACAAGGCCCATGTGGCGGAAGTTTGTACGGAGCGCACCATCGTCATATGCCAACTCCCTGGCAGTAATGGAATGGAAAGGTGAAGAGGGACCAACGGTGGATGAGGTAGCTGGCCGACTCCAGCAATACGAAGAAAGTCTCTCTTCCCCCCTTGTCTCAGCTGTGGAGAAACTGTCGCGGAAGGTCCAGCAACTTGAAGAGAATATGTCCTACTCCCCACCTGCACGGGCCAGTATCTCAGCTATTAGAAGCAGGCATTTCCCCACTCAAGAGAGAGAGTACAGAGGGTACACACCACGAGGCACCCTGTGGTTCTACCTGCGGGACCACGGAGAGGACATGAGGAAGTGGGACGGACAACCTACTTCGATCCTGCGGACACGGGTACAGGAGTTGCAAGGAAGGACAACCACAAAAGGGGATCCCTCCAGGAAAAGTGCCGCCCCAGTTTCCAGTGGGCCGTTCCCCAGACAAAGCAGAAGGCCTGATCTTGCTTCTGATCCTCTTGAAGGAACTTCCAAGTCATTTCTGCAAGAAGTGAGTAATGGATACTATGACCAGTATTAGGGGGGCCCTGCCTCCGGCCAGGTGGAGGAAAGGGACAACCGCGTTTATTGGACGGTGTGGATTCGATGGCCTGGCACATCAGACCCACAGGAGTATAAGGCTCTAGTGGACACGGGTGCGCAGTGTACTTTAATACCATCAAGCTATAGAGGGGCAGAACCCATTTGTATTTCTGGGGTGACAGGGGGATCCCAAGAGTCGACTGTACTGGAGGCAGAAGTGAGCCTAACTGGGAATGAGTGGCAAAAGCATCCCATTGTGACTGGCCCAGAGGCTCCATGCATCCTTGGTATAGATTACCTCAGGAGAGGGTATTTTAAGGACCCAAAAGGGTACCATTGGGCCTTTGGCATAGCTGCTTTGGAGACAGAGGAAGTTAAACAGTTGTCTGCCTTGCCTGGTCTCTCGGAGGATTCTTCTGTTGTGGGGTTGTTGAGGGTCAAAGAACAACAGGTGCCGATTGCTACCGCAACGGTGCATCGGCGGCAGTATCGCACTAACCGAGACTCTCTGATTCCCATCCATGAGCTGATTCGTCAACTAGAGGTTCAAGGAGTGATCAGCAAGACTCGCTCACCCTTTAACAGTCCCATATGGCCGGTGCGAAAATCTAATGGAGAGTGGAGGCTAACTGTAGACTATCGTGGTCTGAATGAAGTCACGCCACCGCTGAGTGCTGCTGTGCCGGACATGCTAGAACTCCAGTACGAACTGGAGTCCAAGGCAGCCAAGTGGTATGCCACGATTGATATAGCGAATGCATTCTTCTCAATCCCTTTGGCAGCAGAGTGCAGGCCACAGTTTGCTTTCACTTGGAGGGGCATCCAATACACCTGGAATCGACTGCCCCAGGGGTGGAAACACAGCCCCACCATTTGCCATGGACTGATCCAGACTGCACTGGAACAGGGTGAAGCTCCAGAACATCTGCAGTACATTGATGACATCATTGTATGGGGAAACACAGCAGAAGAAGTTTTTGAGAAAGGGAGTAAAATAGTCCAAATCCTTCTGAACGCTGGTTTTGCTATAAAGCGAAGTAAGGTCAAGGGACCTGCGCAGGAGATCCAGTTTTTAGGAATAAAATAGCAAGATGGACGCCGTCAGATTCCAATGGATGTGATCAACAAAATAGCAGCTATGTCTCCACCAACTAGTAAAAAGGAAACACAGGCTTTCTTAGGTATTGTGGGTTTTTGGAGAATGCATATCCCAGATTACAGTCAAATTGTAAGCCCTCTGTATCAAGTAACCCGGAAGAAGAATGATTTTAAATGGGGTCCTGAGCAACGACAAGCTTTTGAACAAATCAAACAGGAAATAGTCCATGCAGTGGCCCTGGGGCCAGTCCGGGCAGGACAAGATGTTAAAAATGTGCTCTACACTGCAGCCGGGGAGAACGGCCCTACCTGGAGCCTCTGGCAGAAAGCACCAGGGGAGACTCGAGGTCGACCCCTAGGGTTTTGGAGTCGTGGATACAGAGGATCCGAAGCCCGCTACACTCCAACAGAAAAAGAGATATTGGCAGCATATGAAGGGGTTCGAGCTGCTTCGGAAGTAGTTGGTACAGAAGCACAGCTCCTCTTAGCACCTCGACTGCCGGTGCTGGGTTGGATGTTCAAAGAAAGGGTCCCCACCACACATCATGCAACCGATGCTACATGGAGTAAGTGGATTGCACTGATCACACAGCGAACTCGAATGGGAAACCCCAGTCGCCCGGGAATTCTGGAAGTGATCATGGACTGGCCAGAAGGCAAGGATTTCGGAATGTCACCAGAGGAGGAGGTGACGCGTGCAGAAGAGGCCCCACCATATAATAAACTGCCAGAAAATGAGAAAAAATATGCCCTGTTCACTGATGGGTCCTGCCGTATTGTGGGAAAGCATCGAAAGTGGAAGGCTGCTGTGTGGAGTCCTACACGACGGGTTGCAGAAGCCAGTGAGGGACAGGGTGAATCGAGCCAGTTTGCAGAGGTGAAGGCTATTCAGCTGGCTTTGGACATTGCTGAGCGAGAAAAATGGCCAGTACTTTATCTCTACACTGACTCATGGATGGTGGCAAATGCTCTCTGGGGGTGGCTACAGCAGTGGAAGCAGGGCAACTGGCAGCGCAGAGGCAAACCCATCTGGGCTGCTGACCTATGGCAAGATATTGCTACGCGGATAGAGAATCTGGTTGTGAAAGTACGCCATGTAGATGCCCACGTACCAAAGAATCGGGCCACGGAGGAACATCAGAACAACCAGCAGGTGGATCGGGCCGCTAGGATTGAAGTGGCTCAGGTGGATCTGGACTGGCAACATAAGGGTGAACTATTCATAGCTCGGTGGGCCCATGACTCCTCAGGCCATCAAGGGAGAGATGCGACATATAGATGGGCTCGTGACCGAGGGGTGGACTTGACCATGGACACTATTGCACAGGTCATCCATGAATGTGAGACATGCGCTGCGATCAAACAAGCCAAGCGTTTGAAGCCTCTTTGGTATGGAGGGCGATGGCTGAAATACAAATATGGGGAGGCCTGGCAGATTGATTATATCACACTGCCACAAACCCGTCAAGGCAAGCGCTATGTGCTCACAATGGTGGAAGCAACCACTGGATGGCTGGAAACATACCCTGTGCCCCATGCCACTGCCCGGAACACTATCCTGGGCCTTGAAAAGCAAGTCCTGTGGCGACATGGTACCCCAGAGAGAATTGAGTCGGACAATGGGACTCATTTCCGAAACAGCCTCATAGACACCTGGGCCAAAGAGCATGGTATCGAGTGGGTGTATCACATCCCCTATCACGCCCCAGCCTCTGGGAAGATAGAACGATACAATGGACTGTTAAAAACTACACTGAGAGCAATGGGTGGTGGGACTTTCAAACACTGGGATACGCATTTAGCAAAAGCTACCTGGCTAGTTAACACCAGGGGATCTAACAATCGAGCTGGCCCCGCCCAATCAAAACTTCCACGTACTGTAGAAGGGGATAAAGTCCCCGTAGTGCACATGAAGAATATGCTAGGGAAGACAGTCTGGGTTAGTCCTGCCTCAGGCAAAGGCAAACCCATCCGTGGGATTGCTTTTGCCCAAGGACCTGGGTGCACTTGGTGGGTGATGCAGAAGGATGGGGAAGTCCGATGTGTACCTCATGGAGATCTGATTTTGGGCGAGAATAGCCAATGAATCAGATTGTGTGCTGTTAATTGCTAAGTAACACTGTCACTGTATGTCCTCATTGCTATAATTGCTATCAGTTGTACTACAAGTAAGGCACAGGGATGATGGGATAAGAACTGATCTCAGCAGCCGGCGCCCAGGAGTTTCCTCAAGATCTACATCTTCAGCCTACAGACTGCGTGCATGAGCCACACCAGGTGCACCAGTCACAAGCTCCGAAAAATACAGCATGCAACAGACCAGCACCACCCAGCATCTCACCTGCCCTGAGAGACTGTTCTAACAGATGGAGCCCAAAGCCGTGGATTAAAAGAACTCAACGGACACTTTGGAGGGATGACCCATAAACTAAGGGTATTATATGTGTGTATATATATATATATATATATATATAACAGGGGAAAGTGGTGGCAATTCATTGGAACCTGCTGGGCATGGCATAGATGGTATGGAATAAGGGGTGGATAATGTCCTGGTTCCGGTGGGGATAGGGTTAACTTTTCCTGGTATTCCATGCCATGTGAGCCACGCCCACCCTGAGCTGCCGGGGTAGGGGGCAGGAAGTTGCCGCTTAAAAGCGGGCTGGGGCGGCCCGGGTCCGGCTGGTGAGCGGCGAGGGAGCGGCGGTTCCGTAATCGCGTTTGTATATTCCCCTATCCGTGTTGTTGTTGTTGTTGTTTGCCTGTTCCCTTTGCTGTTCTGTTAAACTGCCTTTGTCTCAACCCAAGAGTCTTGCCTTTTCTTACGATTCTTCCTGTGTTTGGAAGGCACGAGCGAGCGGCACGTGGTTCTTTGTTGCCGTCTGAGGCTAAACCACGACAAAAGGTAACTACCTACATATTAGAATATGTAGGTAGTATAAGAAACACATCAGCATCAGCCAGATTACCAATTTGCATGATCAGCTTCCAAGATAAAGCAATGCCTTGCTTGTTTTTGAAGTAATACTTGTAAGAAACCAGCAACAACAATGATAACAGATCTATTTAACTTTCTAAAAAAACACTGCAGAACTCATTACACTGCAACATCTACCAGCATCAATGTAAGTTCAGAGAACTTGTTTGCCACAGTTTTAAAAATCTAATTGTTTGACTTTTTTTGAAGCTCGTAGGAAAGGACATACAAGATATAGAAGTTTCATACACATTTCTAGGAGCTCAGATGACATTGTCTTGACCTGCTAAAATGAATACTGTAACAGCTATTATAGGGCAAAACCAATCATAATCAGCTTGGAAAAGTTCACATTCTTTTGAGAACTTGAAAGACAAGCAATCTCTCACTCCAACAACTTCTATCAGCAGATGCCAGAAGTGGTTTAATCTTTCTTGAGGTTGAAAGGGAAAGGAGATACAGTTTAAGACAACATGTATATTTTCTAGAAATAATCGTTGCAAGCTACAAGTGACAGCATTTCAGACTATACCAAAATTTGACTTTTAAGATAGCTGTTCTATTAGGGGAAAGAGAAAACACACACACCCACCAAAACACAACACAGTTTCATGATAGCAAGACTATTTCCTTTCATCCTTTTATTAAAAGAAGCTAAGAACCTAAGTTCTTTCCCAATGGATTCACCCATGGATTCCCCCTGTGGATTCACCAAGGGGAAATCATACTTGACCAATCTGATAGCCTTCT
Organism: Rissa tridactyla; assembly: GCF_028500815.1. NCBI lineage: Eukaryota > Metazoa > Chordata > Aves > Charadriiformes > Laridae > Rissa > Rissa tridactyla. Next base: position 19,873,898 of record NC_071496.1, read on the forward strand.
ATGATGGCATGACTGGATGGACAGATGAGGGGAGAGAAGTGGATGTGGTCTACCTTGACTTCAGCAAGGCTTTTGACACTGTCTCTCATAACATCCTCATAGGTAAGCTTAGGAAGTGTGGGTTAGATGAGTGGACAGTGAGATGGACCGAAAACTGGCTGAATGGCAGAGCTCAGAGGTTCACGATCAGCGGCACAGAGTCTAGTTGGAGGCCTGTAACTAGCGGTGTTCCCCAGGGGTCAGTACTGGGTCCAGTCTTGTTCAACATATTCATCAGCGACCTGGATGAGGGGGCAGAGTGCACCCTCAGCAAGTTTGCTGATGATACAAAGCTGGGAGGGGTGGCTGACACACCAGAATGCTGTGCTGCCATTCAGCGAGACCTGGACAGGCTGGAGAGCTGGGCAGAGAGGAACGTAATGAAGTTCAACAAGGGCAAGCGTAGGGTCCTGCAGAGAGGGACCTGGGAGTCCTGGTAAACAACAAGTTGACCATGAGACAAGGTCCAGCGTGGCTCCTCTCCTCAACCATTTGGAGAAAGAAGTTGTCATCGACACATTCCAAGAACTTCCTGGATTTCTTGTGCCCCGCTGTGTTGTCCTTACAACAGATATCAGGGTAGTTGAAGTCCCCCATGAGGACCAGGGTCTGTGAATGTGATGCTGCTCCTATCTGTCTATATATCTGCTCCGTCTTCCTGGTCAGGTGACCTGTAGCAGACCCCCACTGTAATGTCACCTGCCCCTGTGTTCCCTTTAATCTTGACCATTGTCAAAAACAAATAAAATTATGGTGGTGACACCAGCCACAGAGCCATGTATGGACAGACTGAGCACGTCTGCTTCTTTCAGAGTCTCTGCCTGTAACTGGGAGAAGAGAAGAAAAGATAACCTGCACCCTAGGTTAACCTTATTAACCTTCCCAAGGCCCTGAAGTCTCTTTTGGTTGGTTTTGGGCTACCTGTTGCCACCCCCATGGAAGAGCAGCAGTGGGTAATAGTCCAAGGGCCGAACCAGGCTGGGAAGTTTCCTAGTGATGTCCCTGGCCCAGGCACCAGGGAGGCAGCATACTTCCCTATGAAGAGGGTCTGACTAGCATATTGGACCCTCTGTTCCCCTCAGAAGGGAGTCACCCACAACTACAACCCGCCTCTTCTTCCTTGTGGAGGTGGTCGTCAAACAGGGGGTAGGCCTTTCCAGTCCTGGCAACTCTTCTGGTGTAGTCAGACCGTCTTCCATATCATCCATGGGCTGGCCTACCTCCTTGAGAGCCTTGTACCTATTATACAGAGGCAGCTGGTTAGGGGAGGTGGGCAAGGAGGGCATTCGCTTGCTGCCCCTAGCACAAACTTGCCTCCATTCACAGCTCTCCTTTTGGCCACTGCCTTCAGTCTGGCAGGGGGAGGGTACCAGATCTCCTTTAACTTGGGGTTTTCTTTTTGTGTCTGTTCTGGTTTCTCTCTCAGGGAGGTCAGAGCCTGATTCCACCAATCTATTTCTTTGTCACACTCCCTGATGATCCACAGTCTTTCTACTTCCTCTTTTAGCTCTGCCACCAGGCTGAGTAGATCATCCACCTGATTGCACCTCACACAATGGTCATCCCTTCTACCATCCATTAGCTGTGAGAGGTTGTGGCACTCCCTGCAGCCAGAGACCTGGGTGGCTGCATGCTTCCATGGGAGGTCTATCTGTGTGGCTACATCTGCTCTGGCAAACAGAGGACACAGCTTTCTGCCAGGTAGATAGCATGGCTGAGCTCCCTCTCCCCAGCTGAACTCCCCTCTTGAGCTTTCCATGCCCTTCCATGCAAACTGCTGCGCCACGCCCTGTTTGCAAGCAAATGTTCTGTCACAGAGTCACTAGTTCTTTTCAGTAGTCTTAGGTTTAAGAGGTAAGCTAGTGAAGCTAAAACAAGGTCCCCCTGATCAGAACACACAACTAGGAACAGTCAGCTAATTTATACAAGGCACTAGGAAGAGAAACTTCAAGACAGAAAGCTACACAAGCCATGCTGCAAAACCACTGTTAGAGCATTTAGACTCCTGTATAAGGTCTAGGTTGATAAAGGACCCAAGAGAGGATGGTTTATCACTGCTGATTTAGAGGGCATTCATTACATTAGACTGCCTTAACAATCCTCTAATTTAAGAACAACAGGAAGCAGAATATCAATTTGAGCAAAATAAAAGTTTAACCCATTAAAACCAGAAAAGATTAATTTCTGCGAGGTCTTTGAAAAGCATCTGAGATGACAGTTCACTGTTATTTTAATAAATCAGAAGTCCAGGAAAGGTCATGCACTTGAATATGAAGAGCCCTTTCCAGAATGAATAGAAGTAACAGACACTAAAGGACAAATTCTTTAAGTTCATAGGTAAGTTTATTTAGGCAAATACAATGCAAGTGGGATTTTTTTTTTTATTAAAGAAAACTGAACTACTCAATCTAATTTAGATGTGTAAAAGAGATTCAACTTATTCATCACCACTAAAGCAAAGGGAACAAAGAATATTAAGTTCAGGCTACCAAGAAGTGTTATTTCCCATCCTCATCTATTCTGAAACACAAACTCTATTCCCTTTTCCTGACTTAGGCTGACAACTCAAATTAATTTATTGAAAATTAAAAATAAAGTAGGATGGTGTTCTGGTTTGAGGTAAAACAGAACCAACTTTCTGTTCAGTAATTTTACTTCTTAGCTAGGCCTCTTCTAACTCTCTGAAATTAACAGCATATTGTGCAGAAAATGGTTCATTCTCAGAGTGATAAGACCAATATTTACAGTTTGTGCCAAGGAACGGTATGCAGAGAGGGTCTTGATTATACTTATTGCTATAACAACCAAGGTCAGCTAATTTCATTATTTGCCCCATTGGAGGGTCAGAAACAGAAAGGCATAGAGGGGTCACACCTGCAGGGAGGAGCGGACAGGCCAGGTGACCCAAAATTGACCAACAAGGGTATTCCATCCCATCTGCCCCATGCTCAGTATAAAAGCTGAGGGATCAAAAGGTCAGTCTCTCTTTCTTCAATGGCTGATGTCTGAGGAGGAACCTGTCTGTTCATCTGCCTTTGATCCCGATCCATGTGTTCCTGACTCCATCTGTGGAACCCAGTTCCCACTTGTTGCTGAGTCCAGTCTGGGACTTCCCCAGTGCCTGCCAGTGATGTCATCCTGGGAGCTTAATATGGTTTTGTATATACTGTATCTATTTCATTATTTCCTTTTTATCTTATTATTAATATTTCATTGGAGTAGTTTAGTTCCTTCTAAACTCCTAAATCCCCTCCTCCTCTCCTTTTGCGAGAGGCGGGGGGAGAGCATCTGTCGCTGGCCATTGGCCAATTTGGCCAAAACCACGACAGATGGTAAGACACAAAGACAAAACTAAAACACCTTCCTTCCTCTAACCCCCTTCTTCCCAGGCTCACTTTAACTCCTTCATTCCCAACTATCTACCTCCTCCCCCCATGGGGGGGGAGAGAACGTGGAATGGGGGGTTGCAATCAGTTCATAACAGCTCATCTGCTGTTCCTTCCTCCTCACACTTTTCCCCTGCTCCAACATGGGGTCCCTTCCACAGGACAGTCCTTCAAAAACTGCTCCAGCATGGGTCCTTTCCACGGGGTGCAGTCCTTCAGGAATGGACTGCTGCAGCATAGGTTCCCCAGGAGCTGCAGTTCCCGACAGAAAACCTGCTTCTCTGTGGGCTCCTCTCCATGGGCCACAGTTCCTGCCAGGAGCCTGCTCTAGCATGTGCTCTCCATAGGCTGCAACTTCCTTCAGGGCACATCCACCTGCTCTGGCATGGGGTCCTCCACAGGCTGCAGGGTGAATATCTGCTCTGGAGTGGTCTTCTCCACAGGCTGCAGGGGAATCTCTACTTCGACACCTGGAGCACCTCCTCCTTCACTGACCTTGGTGTCTTCAGAGCTGTTTCTCTCACATTCCCCCCCCCTCCATACACACTCTGCTGCACAGCATTTTACCCTTTCTTAAACGTTATCACAGAGATGCCACCAGCTTCACTGATTGTCTCATGTTTGGCCAGTGGCAGGTCCATTTTGGAGCCAGCTGGAACTGGCTTTGTCCAGCTGGTCTCTTCTGACAGAGGCTGCCCCTGCAGTCTCCTCACTACCAAAACCTTGCCACATAAACCCAATACAACTCTCTCTATACATAGATACTTTTTCCTTTTATTTTTTCCTAATTTGTATTACCTATTTCTACCAAAAAGAAACCAACAGATCAGAATACTTCTGTAATTATGCTTGGGGAATCTTTGTTTTAACTCCCACTTGGGTTTCTTGAAAGCAGGAACTTAGAATAGCGGCTTTCAATTTATCTTTTTAATCTTCTGTGGAAGGTATGAGTTTATACAGTAAATTCAAGCTTGCTGAAGAGCTGGCTTTACTTAACTATCTTTTGTGGTCCCTGGACTATTAAATCAACAAAGCAAATTAAATCCACAGAAATTACAGTCTTGTATTAACATCAGCTTTCAAGAACATAAACAGTGGTAAGGGACCTTGGTGCAAGAAGACGCTTTCTGCTTACTGGAAAAAGGAAGTACAAAGCAACCCAGCCAGCTACTTTCCAGATAAGCTTTACTGAGCACACCCTTTTTTACCTACAGAGAAATAAGGTCTGCTCAAATGCTCCATGTCTTGTTCTACAGGAAACATAGGAAGAGCAAAGAGATGGGAAAACAGACTGCTATTCAATTGGCACCAATGTTTCACTTCTGCATTCCCTGTTCTACCTGGAGCTTGTGTTGCATTTCAGCTATAACTGCCCTTCCTTGTTCATTAAGCTTCCTTAATGCTAGCTAACTAACATGTATTTACTTCTATTCAAGTTTGCAACAGAATGCTTTCAAGAACACTACACAAAAATGCTTTTCTTAAATTTAAGAGTCAGTTTCTCAGAGCGTTGCTATAAAGTTTTTGTGCTTATACTTGCTTGCTATCCAGATAATGTTTATCTGTGATATTTCACCTAGAACTACTGAAAACATTCCAGAGCAGTGATTTCAAGTAAATAAAAACTGGAGAGTAGACTCCACTGTAATTATTACACAGAAATTCTAACATCAAACAGCAAGATTACATGATAATGTTTATGTCGGTCTACAACCTTCACCGTGCTTGGCACTAGCACAAATTTATAGCTTCAGAGGTTGCTAACATGGACAAGGAAAGTCCAAACAGTGCAACAACAAGTTATTAAACCATGAAAATACAAGAGATTCGCTTCTACTTGTGGCCAAACAGAACCTCAGGCTTGGCACCTGCATCAATGGAAAGATTTCTGGTCATCTCCCAGCCAGATGAAGAGACTCAACAGTGGAAAGGAACACAGGAGCATGACAAATTGGCTGTTTTTTTCCCCCACATGCTTCAGAAATGCTTCTTCACAGCCAGTCACAGGGAATAGAAGACTGCTACAATTCCTTACCACAGTGCTAGCCAGTGTATACAATCTAAGGTTTCCAGTTAGCCCCTTCTATAGCCCTCCTATTGCTGAGAATACTACAGGCTTTCCACAACTACTGCAATTCACAGTAAGAGTTTCTTTAAAACAATATAAAGCAGTATCCATGAGGTTGTGTATTTCTGTAAAGCCAGCCCTGATCTATTGCTTTTCTTTACTTTCCAAAGTAATGATCGTGGCTCCCCTAGATCTGGCTATATTTAATTGAAGTCAGGACTGTCACACCAGAGCAACAACCATGGAAGCTTACACAGACATCAAAGAGGGAAAAAACGGCCTTGCTACATTTGTAAAGTGTCATATTTTTAAAGTGACATACTTTTCAAAGATTCATTGTCGTTACTACCAACTGTATCACCAATGCTGCTGCCTAGAATTGTCACTGTATCTACCTTCATCTCTCCTTTTCTACCTACTTCTGAAAGTCTGACTCTCTCTGCAGTTTCTTCCCAGCAGCAATTCTCAATTTCTTTCTCAACTTGTTTTGCTTCTCTTCCTAGCATTTTGAATGGAACAGGATCACTCTAAAAGCCCAGCAATGATAATTTGCCATCAATAGTAGCTATTACTGATTTTATTTCCATTCTGTAGAATTCATATTTCCAGACCATATTTTGAAGACTAAATGCAGCTTCACTACTCTGATTACAGTTAGATATCTGTCTGCAGTTACAGCTAGCTTAAGGAATTTTCCTCCTAGTGAAAATCATTTAGAGTTCGGGAAAACGTGAAGAAGGGGGGAGAAGACATAACACCAACAAACAAAAACCACAACAACAACTGAGGCAAGTCATACTAAGGTACCCCATAAGCATCAAACACCTTTCACAATAATTATTTTAATAATGAAATTCAGCTGGACAGAAAAAGGGCTCAATTCTTTAATATTGGAAGCATTCACCCTTCATTTACAGTTTCCTGATAGCAAATGGCAGGCATACAAATAGGTTTTCTGAGATCTGTCTGTGAATTAGGCTACAGGGTTAATGACTGATACAAGCCTAGGGGAAAAAAAGTTTAACATTTTAAAACTTTTTTAAAGCTTTAAAATGTGCTCAGCAGCACATTTAAGATGCAGAACAGAGTCTCACTTCACAGGCAACTGTTTTAAGTAATTTGCATCTTCCTGATATTTACTTATAATAAAGTTGTCTGGATGCTTTTTTGATATTTAGTTGATTTAGTCTTATGGTAATTGTTACAGCTTTTGAATAACTTGGATATACTGGTGGATTCAAAACTGGTTGAAAGACAGAGCTCAGAGGGTCGTGATTAGGGGCACAGAGTCTAGTTGGAGGTCTGTGACAAGTGGTGTTCCCCAGGGGTCAGTACTGGGTCCAGTCCTCTTCAACATATTCATCAATGACCTGGATGAGGGGATAGAGCACACCCTCAGCAAGTTTGCTGATGACACAAAGCTGGGAGGGGTGTCTGACACACCAGAAGGCTGTGCTGCCATACAGAGAGACCTGGACAGGCTGGAGAGTTGGGCAGAGAGGAACCTTATGAAATTCAACAAGGGCAAGTGTAGGGTGCTGCACCTGGGGAGGAATAACCCCATACACCAGTACAGGTTGGGGGCTGACCTGCTGGAGAGCAGCTCAGCTGAAAGAGACCTGGGAGTCCTGGTGGACAACAGGATGACCATGAGCCAGCAATGTGCCCTTGTGGCCAAGAAGGCCAATGGCATCCTGGGGTGCATCAAGAAGAGTGTGGCCAGCAGGTCGAGGGAGGTCATCCTCCCCCTCTACTCTGCCCTGGTGAGGCTGCACCTGGAGTACTGTGTCCAGTCCTGGGCTCCCTGGTTCAAGAGGGACAGGAAACTGCTGGAGAGGGTGCAGCAGAGAGCTACCAAGATGATTAGGGGACTGGAACACCTCTCTTATGAAGAAAGGCTGAGGGATTTGGGTCTTTTCAGTCTGGAAAAAAGATGTCTGAGGGGGACCTTATCAATGCTTATAAATACTTAAAGGCTGGGTGTCAGGAGGATGGGGCCAGGCTCTTTTCAGTGGTGCCCAGCGACAGGACAAGAGGTAACAGGCACAAACTTGAGCATAGGAAGTTCCATCTCAACATGAGGAGGAACTTCTTTCCTTTGAGGGTGGCAGAGCACTGGAAGAGGCTGCCCAGAGAGGTGGTGGAGTCTCCTTCTCTGGAGACATTCAAAACCTGCCTGGACGCGTTCCTGTGCAACCTGCTCTAGGTGACCCTGCTCTGGCAGGGGGGTTGGACTAGATGATCTCCAGAGGTCCCTTCCAACCCCTGTCATCTGTGATTCTGTATTTACAAGTGGTCATAGTTTGATACATAGCATTATTCCTACATTATCTTTAGCTAGGTGGCTCGTTTCAAGTAGTAAAAAACTTCATAAATACAAAGTCATCAGAGTTGTCCCCGATAAGTTAATGTTTATTGGAGGTCTTATTTATAACTCTCTAAAAGTTCAGAAGACTAGCTTTGTTCACACTTTTTTATTTTGTTCATATTCCTCTACTCAACTGACAAGGCTTGTTTGGGGTTTGGTTGTGGGTATTTTTGTTTGATTTTTATTTTTTTTTTTAATATAAGTAATCAGGAATATTTTTCCACTTACTAGAAGAAACCCAAAATTTGTTTGCTAACTAGACAAGTACCATCTTTACTGGAAGCAGAAATCTAACAAAAAAACAAACCAAACCAAAACAAGCTTACAAATTATTCACAAGATTCAAAGTTTACCGACTTTCTAGAATATTTCTAGGTATGACATGGAAGCTTGACATAAAAAAATGCACAGAAGTTGTTAAAGTTTCTTTAGTTTTACTGCTCATAGTAGAGATTTGCACCTAATATCACCTAAACACTTCTCTCTTCCCCCTTCTTCCCACCCCATTACTCACTATGCTACACGCAAGCTTAATGGCCAGCACATGCTGAATGATCAGCTGGCCATTATGTTGTTCTTGGATTTCTTCACTTGGCAATAATTTAGATCTATCCCCTCTGTCCATCTGGCTGTTTTCATAAAGCCCACAGAACTCAGTTTTCTTTGTGACCTCTGACTGATGGAATCAACTAACAGGTTCAACAGACTGTGATCAGAAAGAGGAGACAGACAGACAGACGGGTAGACTGACAGCATGATCACAACTATTTCTATTTGTAAGTTTGCTGTCTTCTTAAATCTGCAGTATCCATCATATTCCCAGTTTTAGAAATATTAACTTCTTAGTGCAGTAGATACTTGTTGAACTTAGAAGTGTTCTAGAGTAAGAATTTAATTCCACCCCTACAAGTTCATTGTTATCCTCATCTTGCAGCAGGGAAGTTCTAACCAGGCTTTTCCAACCAAGTGAACCATCTACACATCCTAGAATGCCAGCAATCGACATTAGAGGGGTGGATTTTTAATTTTTTTTAAAATTAAGAAAACAGCTGGGAAAACTGTACTTTCACTTTGGAAAACAAACATGAAGTTAACGCTTTCCATTATACTGCTTTGACAACTCAACAAAAAAAGGAAACCTCAATAGAATTAACAGTCCACTGTTCCAACTTTAGAGATAGCCTAGTTCAGGGTTTATACAGCACATATTATGCATGCATGCCCTGCACTTCATAGGCACAAGTTTTACTTTAACATTTCAATATCTAATCTGTTTCAGCTTTTGACACTTCAGACAACTTTTGAGGAAAGAGTAATGGGTGCTGTTAGAGCTTAAATAGTATTAAAATTGTATGTACACATGATTTTTACAGTTATTAAATGAAGCTAACCGATTCTAACAAGCAGATTAAGCATCTGTAAAAAAGCATGGCTGGTCCTCCTAAATAACGGTCTACTTGCTCACCAGGAAACTTTGGCACAAAGTTAAAACGTAAACCAGTTCTAATAAACAAAATACAGGAGAATACGTAGCCAAGGACTGAAAGTACTTACCTTGACTCTCCACTACTGTTTCTTACAATGTCTTCATCACTGTGCCCATTCATTGTAAATATTAAGAAGTTTAAGAGAAGTCCACTCAGGAGGATATCAAGAATCTACTTGGTACTCTGTTTTCCAGGTGACTTGTTTACTCAACTGTTCTCTGCAGGTACTGAAGATTTTTCCCAAATTACCTAAAGCAGTAAAGGAAAATGTTGACATACTTTGAAATATTTGATGGTTACAACTGAAAGATACTGAAAATAACCTGTCCTGTCACAACAGCACTGAAAGTGAGCATCTATCACATTTGATATCTTCTTTTTAACTGAAAAATAGCTTTTGGTATGCCATAGTACTGTCATAAGAACAACCAGATCTAACTTTTAACAAAACACATAAATATAAATTATGGATATTAATGCTCTAAGATCCAATTAGCAAAATTATTTCATGCACAAAACAAACATATCAGAAGCATTTCCAGACACAGTCATAATGTTTACATCCAGTTGGGGGTAGAGGCAGGAAAATACTGTCCCATTTTAAAAAACTGGCTCAACTACATCAAGCTAACAAGATCCCACAGATGGAGTGATTGTTATTTTGTATACATGAACATCTTCAATCAGATCTCTACCGTGTCAGATGCACCTAGAAAAAGTTTAGGCTCACTTTAAATGGAGTGCAAGTACGAACTCACTGATAATCAGTTAAAGAGCAGCTCCTCTCACAGATTTAGTGGTGTGAAAGCGATTAGGGGCTTGCCTGCAGGTTGCCTACCTCGAGGTGCTCTCCTCTAATACAGCCCAACCTACAGCTCATGATGGAGGCGGGGGCCGCCTCGTTCCGGGACGGAAAAAACCCTGCGCTCAGGCACCATATCAGACACCAGGGCCACTCCAGCCAACAAACAAAGGCGATGACGGAAGAAAAGTGATAGGAAAGAGCCCCGTAACCCCAGAGAGGCCGCGAAGCGAGACTGGGGCCCCCGCGGCGGCGAGCCGAGCAGCTTGGTGGTTCCTCGCGGATCGGCCGCTGCTACCCAACGAAGCCAAGCTCCGCGCTGTCTGCCCTCCCGCGCCCAGGGCGCGAACACCCTGCCGCCTCCGGGACCGGCACTCCCTGGGCCCAAGGAAACATCTTTAGCGGCCACGAAACTCTCCTTGTCGCCCGCTCCCTGCTCCGCGACGATCCTCCCCGACCACCCACACCGCGCTCTCACGGCCTCCCGTGATTGACCGCTCCCAAGGAGAGACCAGTCCAGGTCTCCCTCCCTACCTCCCGCGGGTTCACCTCCCGTCTCCGGAGACGGCCCTCTGCTGGTGGCGCGACCCGCACAGGCGCCGCTCCCGGCCAAGGCTCCCTGGCAGTATTGCCGAGGCGGCCGCTATCCTCCGTGCTCGCTTCTCCCAGCGCCCCCCCATGGCCAGAGAAGAGCGAAGGCCGTACTCCTTTCTCCCAGCCGGTTCGTCACAGGCTCCCCCCGCAGGAGCCAGCGAAAGAGGTTCAACCCCGATTGCCTGCCTCAGCTCTCACAGCTCGCTCCCTCCCTCCCTCTTCGGAAAACAACGAGCGGGCCTAGGAGCCCAGCCTCGCGCTGGGAATCCAACCCCTTCTTCTCAACACCAGTCGCCTCCCCATCCATCTTCGAAAGCGACAGCCACCGCACAACTCCGGACCAGGGAAAGGGAAAAAAGCCACGGTGGGCCTCTGCCTACCTGCGTGCGTGCGCCCAGCCCGGCCTCCCTAGGGCTGCCCTGGTCCGAGACGGTGCTACACCCCACGAAAAGGTCTGTGCTGTAACCTAGGACCGGAGGCTGCTCCTGCGGCCGCCTCAGGGCCTGGGCCGCTGTCTCCTTATAACCCCACGCGGCGGGCTAGCCTACAGCCTCCACCGGCTTGAACAACAGGCCCCCAAAACGAGCAGGGAGAAGCCTGAGGAGTAGGTGCTGTGTCGCTCCGCCGCCGTTTCTTAAGTCCTTTCGACCACCGCCATCACGCTGCTACTCCGCTCAACCTCCTCCTCCTCCCCCTCCCTTAGTCGGATAGAAACCCTGGACGTGATGTCAGTCCTGCGCCCTGGGACAGAGCGGGGAGGAGGAGGAGCAACAGCCGGGAGGGGACAGCGCCGCCGGGCCATGGCGGCAGGAAAGGCCGCTTGGAGGGGGTGGCGGAGCCAAAGCGGCCTCCTTGCTACGCCGGATACTGCCGGGAGCAGCAGGCACGCGCCCGCCCGCCCGCCGCAGCAGCAGCGGCGGCGGCGAACGGGCGCTGGGGCCGGGACCGCTCCTGGTGTCCGCTGCAGCTCCTGTGTGAGGGGGCAGGGCGCGGCCCGGCCCAGCGGGCGCCCAATGACCCGCTCAGCATGGCAGGGAACCTGGCCTAGGCCACACGTTACTGTAGTGTAGTGTGGTGGGTTTTTTTGTTTCCGGTTTTTCCTGTCTAAAATCAGAGCCCCCTAACAAACACACATGCATTTCATAGTCTTCCTATGTAGTTTCAAGTGGCACTAGAGCATATTTAGGGAGGATTGGCATGCAGCTGCACAGCTTGCCTCCATGAGGAAGGCATCCCCCAGCTGGAGGCAGAGTACTCCTTTCTTCCTCTTGATATCTAACTCGAGTTGTTTCAAAGTGATTAACGAGAAAGCTGTTTGTTTAAGGTGGCTCACGTTCAGAAAAAAAAAAATCATGTAAATCGTACTACTGCTGGAGTCTACATGTTCCCAGAGTGGCAAAAGAAAGTAGTGGCTGCTAAGTGAAAGACTGTGCTCTGAGCAACACAATTAGCCAAATGTGTTAGAAAGAGGAAGTGATTTACTTGCTTTCTCCTCTTTGGATTCTCACATATGCAATTACACTCCATCATGCTAGGGAGGATTGTGGGGTCATTACTGACCGGGATGTGGTACCAGACTTGGAATTTTCTTCAGCACCCTGCAAGAGTAAAAGAGGTTGAGATTAACATGGAAACACAGTTTGCTCATGAAGAAAGGAAAGGCTTGAAAGAAGAGTCATTGCATGGGTATACCAGAGCAAGGTGGCTACAGTAGCTGTCAAATCAGTTCATACTTGAAGAGTTATGTTGGCCAGGAGCCAGCATCTGAGCCACAGTCAGTCATCTAGAGATGTTGGCCTAGGGTTTATCTCATGGCTGCTCCCCTCAGGGTGAGCAAAGCTGGGCAGCCAAGGCATCTGCTACTCCCTCAGCAGAGCTGCAGGGGTTTCCTGTGGCTGCTCCTTCAGCCCAACAAGTGTTGGGATCAGCTGTTACACACAGCAACTCCATCTCCATTTTGGAACCAGACTGAGGCAGCAGAGGCTAGGTGAGGCACTTCCACTAGTCCATCTCTCAAGCACCATAGGAAAAATACCTCAAAATCTCAGGAGTTAAAGATAGAGAGAATAAACATTTTTACCCCCTGCTTAGAATTAAAAAGAAAAAGCATAAGAAGGTGTTCAGACAAGAAAACAGCTTCAAAGCCTACAAAAAAGCTGAATTAGACTATGTTCATTCCTGAAGGACCTAAGTTTGCCTAAGTGAGCTTAAGGGAGAATACTTCATTGTGATAGACAAAGATGCCACAAGATCAATGGATTTTAAATTCAAGAATGTCAGAATGAAAATAACTGCTTTAAATTAAATTAAAATTGAAAATTTTAATTTAAAGTAATTAACACTGAAACATTTTACCAAGGTGTACTGGGTGTGGCTGGGATGGAGTTAATTTTCTTTGTAGCAGCCTGCATGGCACTGTTTTGGATTTGTGGCTAAAACAGTATTGATAACACACCAGTATTTTGGGTACTGCTGAACAGTGCTTGCACAGATTCAAGGCTTTCTCTTTTTCCCATTCTGCCCCTGCAGCAAGTAGGCTGGGGGTGGGCTTGAAGGCTGGGAGGGGACACAACTTGGAGAGCTGATCTGAATTGACCAAAGGGATATTCCATGCCATACGATATCATGCTCAGCAATAAAACCTGAGAGGAGGGGGTTTTGGGGGAGGTAGCTCAGAGACTGGCTGGGCATCGGTCTACTTGTGGGAGATGGTGAGTGATTGTCTTTGCATCCCTTGTTTTGTATTTTTGTTTCTATCATTTTCTTCTTATTAAACTATCTTTATCTTGACCCAGAGTTTTCTTGCTTTTGCTCTTCCTATTCTCTTACCTGTGTTGAGGGATATTAGTTGTTTAGTGTAAATAAGTAAGTTTTAATTAGAATAAATTACTTAGGATTATAATATGGTGTGATCTGTGCTGTTTGCCTAGCTTTACTTAGCATGAGTAGCTAGATTTGCTGAAGCCTTTAGGCCACAATAGAATTATTTTTCTTAGTAATTTTCCTAGCAGCTGGTACAGTGCTGTGTTTAGTCTTTTAGTATGGGGAAGGTGTTGCTATCACGCTGATGTTTTGGTAGTCTTTTTCGCAAGTCTGGGACTCTTCAGTTCTCCATGTTCTGCCAGCAAGTGCAGGTGCACAAGGAGTGTAAACCAGAAGATAAGGAGGCTCCAACCCTCGGCTGAAACTGCAAATCAACAAAATAAGAGCCTGCCTGCCCAGACACAGAAAAAGAATACAATAAGATGTTAGAAGACCCCAGACACTTAGACACACACAGGTCTATGGGTCCGGATGGGATCCACCTGAGGATAATGAGGGAGCTGGCGGAAGCGCTCACCAAGCCACTTTCCCTCATTTATCAGCAGTCCTGGCTAACTGGGGAGGTCCCCAGTTGACTGGAGGTTAGCACCTTCATCTACAAGAAGGTCTGGAAGGAGGATCCAGGGAACTACAGGCCTGTCAGTCTGACTTCGGAGCCGGGGCAGGGTATGGAGCACCTCATCTTGAGTTGCCATGACGAGGCACGTACAGGATAACCAGGTGATCAGGCCCAGTCAGCATGGGTTTATGAAAGGCAGGTCCTGCTTGACAAACCTGATCTCCTTCTATGACAAGGTGACCCGCTTGGTGGATGACGGAAAGGCTGTGGATGTTGTCTACCTGGACTTTAGTAAAGCCTTTGACACCATTTCCCACAGCATCCTCCTGGAGAAAATGGCTGCTCGTGGCTTGGATAGGCATACTCTTTGCTGGGTCAAAAACTGGCTGGATGGCCGGGCCCAGAGAGTGGTGGTGAATGGAATGAAATCCAGTGGGCGGCCAGTCAGAAGTAGTGTTCCCCAGGGCTCAATATTGGGGCCAGTTTTGTTTAATATCTTTGTCAATGATCTGGACGAGGGGATTGTCCTCCTGTACTCTGGCACTGGTGAGGATGGACCTTTAATACTGTGTCCAGTTCATTTAGTTAATGTCACTCAATTATGACATCAACTATTATAACATCAGTTTTATAACTCTAGGTTTAACTTCCTTAGGACTATAAAATGCATAAAGCAAAAGTATAAACTATAACTTGTATTATACATTTGGTTAATAACCACTTCATATAGTTGGGTAAAACTGGTGTTTAACATGAAATTGTATACTCACTTTAATAGCCTGTTGTAGTATGCTAAAATACATATATTTTTAAAACTTTAGTCTAACATTTGCTACTAAGTTTTTAAACATTAATAAATATATGAATAAGATGTTGCAAGGTGTGGTCTCATCAGTGCCAGAGTACAGGAGGACAATCACTTCCTTAGTCCTACTCACCACACTATTCCTGATACAGGCCAGGATGCTATTGGCCTTCTTGGCTACCTGGGCACACTGCTGGCTCATATTCAGCCAGCTGTTGACCAGCACTCCCAGGTCCTTTTCCACCTGGCAGTGTTCCAGCCACACTTCCCCAAGCCTGTAGCGTTGCATGGGGTTGTTGTGACCCAAGCGAAGGACGCAGCACTTGGCCTTGTTGAACCTCATACCATTGGCCTCGGCCCATCCATCCAGCCTGTCCAGATCCCTCTGTAGAGCCTTCCTACCCTCAAGCAGATCAACACTCCCACCCGACTTGGTGTTGTCTGCAAACTTCCTCAGGGTGCACTCGATCCCCTCGTCCAGATCATTGACAAAGATATTAAACAAAACTGGCCCCAATATTGAGCCCTGGGGAACACTACTTCTGACTGGCCGCCCACTGGATTTCATTCCATTCACCACCACTCTCTGGGCACGGCCATCCAGCCAGTTTTTGACCCAGCAAAGAGTATGCCTATCCAAGCCACGAGCAGCCATTTTCTCCAGGAGGATGCTGTGGGAAATGGTGTCAAAGGCTTTACTAAAGTCCAGGTAGACAACATCCACAGCCTTTCCGTCATCCACCAAGCGGGTCACCTTGTCATAGAAGGAGATCAGGTTTGTCAAGCAGGACCTGCCTTTCATAAACCCATGCTGACTGGGCCTGATCACCTGGTTATCCTGTACGTGCCTCGTCATGGCAACTCAAGATGAGGTGCTCCATACCCTGCCCCGGCTCCGAAGTCAGACTGACAGGCCTGTAGTTCCCTGGATCCTCCTTCCAGACCTTCTTGTAGATGAAGGTGCTAACCTCCAGTCAACTGGGACCTCCCCAGTTAGCCAGGACTGCTGATAAATGAGGGAAAGTGGCTTGGTGAGCGCTTCCGCCAGCTCCCTCATTACCCTCAGGTGGATCCCATCCGGACCCATAGACCTGTGTGTGTCTAAGTGCTGTAGCAGGTTGCTAACCATTTCCCCTTGGATTATGGGGGCTTCATTCTGCTCCCCATCCCTGTCTTCTAGCTCAGGGGGCTGGGTACCTGGAGAACAATTGGTCTTACTATTAAAGACTGAGGCAAAGAAGGCATTAAGTACCTCAGCCTTTTCCTCACCCTTGGTCACTATGTTTCCCCCCACATCCAATAAAGGATGGAGATTCTTCCTTTTGTTGCTAATGTATTTATAGAATCATTTTTTAAGTTCTAGTTGGGCTTTGGCCCTTCTAATTTTCTCCCTGCATAGCCTCATGATACCCTTGTAGTCCTCCTGAGTGGCCTGTCCCTTCTTCCAGAGGTCATAAACTCTCTTTTTCTTCCTGAGTTCCAGCCAAAGCTCTCTGTTCAGCCAGGCCAGTCTTCTTCCACACTGGCTCGTTTTTCAGCACATGAGGACGGCCAGCTCCTGTGCCTTTAAGATTTCCTTCTTGAATAATGTCCAGCCTTCCTGGACTCCTTTGCCCTTAAGGACTGCCTCCCAAGGGACTCTGTCAAGCAGGCCCCTATAAAGAGGCCAAAGTCTTCCCTCCAGAAGTCCAAGGTAGCAGTTCTGCTAACCACATTCCTTACTTCTCCAAGAATCAAAAACTGTCATTTCATGATTGCTATACCCAAGTTGGCCTCTATCCATCACATCCCCCACAAGTCCTTCTCTGGTCGCAAACAACAGGTCCAGCGGGGCACCTTCCCTAGTTGGCTCACTCACCAGCTGTGTCAGGAAGTTATCTTCCACGCACTCCAGGAACCTCCTAGACTGTTTCCTCTCTTCTGTATTGTATTTCCAGCAGACATCTGGTAAGTTGAAGTCCCCCACGAGAACAAGTGGTAGTGATTGTGAGACTTCTCCCAGCTGCTCTACAGAATATTTTGTCTGCCTCTTGATCCTTGTTGGGCAGTCTATAACAGATTCCTACCATGATATCTGCCTTGTTGGCCTTTCCCCTGATTCTTACCCTTTTCATCACCAGCATTAAGCTCTAGACAGTCAAAACACTCCCTAACATACAGGGCTACCCAAATGCCTTTCCTTCCTTGCCTATCCCTTCTGAAGAGTTTATAGCCATCCACTGCAGCCTTCCAGTTGTGCGTATTGTGCCTCCATGTTTCCATGACTCCAACTATATCATAGTTTTTCACCTGCACAATAGCTTCCAACTCCACCTGTTTGTTTCCGATGCTGCGTGCATTGGTATAGATGCACTTCAGTTGGGCTATTGATCCTGCCACCTTTTTGGGGGGAGAAGCCCTAATTCCTATGTGACTGTTTTCTGGTGCTTCCATGGTTTCTAACGCATCTACAGCCCTTGCTTATTTGTAATGAAATATATACAATATATACAAAACCGTATCAAGCTCCCAGGATGGCGATCACATCACCAGCAGGCACTAGGAAAGACCCAGACTGGACCCAGTGACGGACAGGAACTGGATTCTGGATCTGGATTGAGGAACACACTGATCAGGATCAAAGGCAGATGAACAGACCTCCTCGGACGCTGGCCATTGAAGAAAAGAGCCTGACCCCTTTGATCCCTCAGCTTTTATACTGAGCATGAGGCAGATGGGATGGAATACCCCGTAGGTCAGTTTGGGGTCACCTGTCCTGTCTGCTCCTCCCCGCAGGTGTGAACCCTCTATGCTTTTCCACTTCCGTCCCTCCAACGGGGCACATAACAAAGTTAACTGACCTTGGTCGTTATAGCAATAAGTATACGCAGGAGCCTCTCTGCATACCATTCCTTGGTATTAACTATAAACATCAGGTCTTAGCACTCTGGAAGTGGACACTGTCTGAAAAATATGCCATTAATTTCAGAGAGTTCAGTGAGTTAGAAGAGACCTAACTGAAAAGTAAAATTACTGAAAAGAAAATTGGTTTTGCTTTATCTCAAACCAGGAGAGCACATTAGTACAGGGACATTTCAAATGTACTCCAGTGTACTCAGCACATTCTGGAACAGACTGAAGGACCTCGCTAGCACAGCATCCCTCAAACATTAGTGTGCTGCCCCCAGGCTTATCTCTAGGGAGCCTGATTTTATCCCTTTCCTCCTTCAAATCTAGTTTAAAGCTTTCAATGAGCCCTGCTAACTCATGCACCATGATCCTTTTCCCCCTTTGAGACAGGTGTACCCCATATGTTGCCAGCAGGCCTGGTGTTGTGTAGACCAACCCGTGATCAGAAACCCCAAAATTCTGACAGTGACACCAGTCAATCATTTTTATTATTATTATTATTACTACTACTACTATTATTATACTAATACACTATACTATATAGATTGTTAGGAAAATCTCATTCCCTAACTTGTACCAATTAGTCTTTATAGTATGAAATTGTATGAACTTTCTTAAGAGAGAGAGATACATATAGTTTTCACTGTATACTGCATAGTCATGCTTAAGTCAGCATGACTAAAGGACCCCAGCTCATTGCAAGGAGGAGAAGGACAGCCTCACCCTGAAGAAAAAAAAAGGATACCCCTGGACTAGCAAGATAGAGCCAACATCCTAGCTCCTCTAACACCTCTGTGAAACCTTCCCATTATCTGACATCATACATAACTGCAACAAGACTGACTCCAGGGACATCTTGATCAAGAAAGAAGCAGATGGATGATGACACCATAGAATTATAGTTGCTTTGCAAAACAGTAGTATGTGTGTGTTAAGTAGTGATTGGTCAAATCATGTTGTATCTGAACGCTTGAAAGGCATAAGAACCATGCTTTCTCCTTTCCATTGTCTTTAGCCCTCTCTTGTTCGCTCTCGTGTTATCACTTTGCCTTGCTGTTGTGCTCTTGCCTTGTTTTGTGCTCTAGTCCTCTCCTGCTCATTCTTGTACTCACGCCTTGCCTTGCACTTGCTCCCTCATTTGCTCCCTCTAGTGCTCTTGCTTTGCCTTTCGCTCGCTCTTGTGCTTTTGCCTTGGCTTGCACCTCCCTGTTGTGCTCTCTCCTTGCCTTGTGCTCTAGCACTTTCCCTCACTCACTCTCATGCTCTAAACTTTGTACTCACTCTCACACTCTTGCCTTGCCTTGTGCTTGTTCTCGTGCTCTTGACTTGCCTTGCAATTTAGTCATCTTGCTCGCTCCCATGTTTTCACCTTGCTTTGCCCTCTAATCCTCTGTCACTCACTCTTTTGCCGTTGTGACTTGTGCTCTAGCCCTCTCTCTCGTTCTAATGCTCTCACCTTGCCTTGCGCTCTAGCCCACTTTCACTCCCTCTCATGCTGTCATCTTGACTTGCAATCAAGTCCTTTCTTGCCTGGTCTCGTGCTCTTCTTTCCTTATGTTCCCTCTCACGCTCTTGTCTTGCCTGATATTCTAGCTATCTTTGCTTGCTCTCATGCTCTCGCCTTGCCTTGTGCTCCCTCTCATGCACTGCACTTGCCCTGAACTCAATTCCCCCTCTTAACTTGGTGCTTGGTCTAGCATGCACGCCCTTCCTTGTGGTCCATCTGGTGCTCTCGTCTTGCCTTGAAATCTAGCCCTTCCTTACTCACTCTCATGCTCTTGCCTTGCCTTGTGAGCAAGCCCTCTCTAACTTGTTCTCTTGTGCTTGCCTTGCCCACTCACCCTCTCACTCTCACGCTCCTGTCTTGCCTTGCCCTCTAGCTCTCCCTCCCTCCCTATCGTGCTCTCACCTTGTCTTTTGCTTGTTCTTGTACTCTTGCATTGTTGTGCGTTCTGGTCCTCTCACTCACTCTCATGCTCTCACCTTTCTTTTGTGGTGGAGTCTCCGTCTCTGGAGACATTCAAAACCTGCCTGGATGCATTCCTGTGCAACCTGCTCCAGGTGAACCTGCTCTGGCAGGGGGGTTGGACTAGATGATCTCCAGAGGTCCCTTCCAACTCCTATCATTCTGTGATTCTGTCTCTCTAGCCCTCTCTTGCTGGCTCTCATGTTATTACTTTGCCTTGCACTCCCTCCCTGCACGCATGCTCTCACCTTGTCTTGGAATCTTGCTAGATCTCATGCGCTTCCTTGCTTTGCATGAGTTCTTGTGCCCTCATCTGGCCTTTTGCACACTCTTGTGTGCCCTGGCCTTTGCATGTGCTCACTCTCATACCCTTGCACTGTTCTGTGTGTGCTCTCTCTCAATCCTTCAGCTTTCCTTGAGCACATTCTCATGCCCTGGCTTTTCCTTCTACACACTGTCTTGTAGGAATGTATCTGAGAGAAAATGGTCATGTGAGCCAGCCTCCCTACTATGAGAGATTAGATTAAGGGCAAAACAGGTGGTAGAAGATGGAATTAGTACATGGGAAAAATGGGAACCGAGAAGGTAGAAAATATGTTGTGCTGATGACTAAGCAATTTACTATGTGAATTCTTGTAACCAATCTGATGTGTGAATGAACTGCATGGACAGTGCGCGGACAGTGTAACTAGCTAATCAGAAATAAGCGAGTCGCGTGTATGGCTACAACACAGGGTATAAAAGATGATGATCTGTGCTTAATAAACGGCTTCTGTTGATTCACATTGGATCATCTGGAGTCCAGTTATTTCTCCTCACTGTCTCTTATGCCCTCACCTTGTCATGCACATGCTCTTTCCTTGCTTTGTGCGTGCTCACTCTTGTGTCCTCACCTTACCTTGTATGAAGACACTCTAGTGTCTTCTTGTGTGCGCTCTCCCTTTTGCACACTTGCTCTCTTGCCCTTGCCTTGCTTTGTGCTCCCTCACTCTTGTGCCCTGGCCTTGCCTTGCGTGCACGAGCTCGGTCTCCTGCCCTGCCCTTACTTTGCGCTTGCTCACTTTTGTTCCTTGTCCTTTCCTTTTTCATTATTTCGGCTTGCCTTCCGTGCATTTGCTCTCATTCCCTTGCCTTGCTTTGCACATGCTCATGCTTGTGCCCTTGTCTTGTCTTCTGCATACATGCTATCATATCCTGGATTTCCTTGCATATGCTCACTCTTCTGCCCTTGCCTTGTCTTGCATAGAGTCACTATCATGCTCTTGCCTTGACTTGCACAATCTCACACTACTGTTCTGGCCTTGCCTAATTCACATTTGCTCTCCTACCCTCTCCGTGCTTTGCTTGAGCTCTTGTGCCTTCATCTTGCTTTACACATGCCCATGCTCTTGCCCTGGACTTGCTTTCCACGTGCTGGCTTGCATGCCCTCTCCTTGTGCGTACTCATTCTTGGTCCTTCACCTTTCCTTGTGTACATTCACTCTCATGCCCTTGCATTGCCTTGTACCCACTCACTCTTGTGCCATTGCCATTGTTGGCATGAACTTGCTCTTGTGCCTTCATCTTACTTTGCACATGCACACTCTTGTGCCATGGATTTGACGTACATGTGCTCACTCTCACGTCTTTACCTTGTCTTGCTTTGTGTGCTTGATCTTTTGACTTGGCCTATCCATGCAAGTGCTCACTCTTGGACCCTCGCCTTGCCTTGCACGCACTAGCTCTCATGCTTTTGGCTGGCCCTGCTCCTGCTCACACTTGTGCTGTTTTTTCCTTCTGGCCACTTGTGCCCTTGTCTTGCCTTGCATGTGCTTGCAAGACCTTGCATGGCTTGCGTCGCGGCCTCCACTGCAAAGCTGCTATTTAGCCATTTTTAAGTAATCCTATAACAAAATGTGTACATCCATGTTTCTGTATTTTATTTTCTTTCATATAAGACTCTGAATTTATGAATGTTGTGATCTCTGTGTGTGTATCTCATTCATTGGGAATTTGGACCTTAGCCTGCACACTTGCTACCCTCAACCTTAGAGATCCTGTATGTGTAGGCAACATATGAACTAATTTTCCCAAATGAGTTAATTTTTGCAGTCTCTCTGAGTGGCTCTTAGTCACATGCAAAAGTCCTATGCATAACACCTTGCAATGACATCAGCCAGCTTCCGCAACACTTGTGGGTGCAACTTATCAGGCCCCATGGCCTTATGAATGTTGTTTGTTTAAGTGCTCCCTAACCTGGTCCTCCTCCACTGATGGTAAATCTTCCTTGCTCCAGACTTTCCCTCTGCTCTCAGGGGTCTGGGATCCCTGAAGGCCAGTTTCACTGGTAAAGACTGAGGCAAAGGTGGCATTGAGTACCTTGGCCTTTTCCATGTCATGTGTCTGTTTCCCTGCCCTATTCAGCAGTGGGACCATGTTTTCCCTAATCTGCCTTTTGCTGTTCATGCGCTCGTAGAATCCTTTCTTGTTGCCCTTCACATTCCTTCACATTCAACTCCAAGTGGGTTTTGGCTTTCCTAACCCTATCCCTGCAAGATTGGACTGCAACTCTGTACTCCTCCTGGATCACCTGCCCCTGCTTCCACCTCCCTTTTATGTCTGAGTTCGGTTAGGAGCTCCTTATTCATCCATGCAGGCCCCCTGACACCTTTGCTTGATTTCCTACTTGTTTGGATAGACAATTCTTGAGCAAGGAGGAGGTGATCCTTGAATATAAGCCAGCTCTCCTGTTCCCCTCTGTCCTGCTTTCATCTGGGATAGAAATAATTTTCTTTCCAGTGGTTGCTGTGTTTCAGATTTGGTATGGAAGGAATGTCAATAATGCATATTGTTTTAATTGTTGCTAGGTGATGTTTATACTAGTCAGGGACTTTTTTCAACTTCCCATAGAAGCTGAGACAGAGCATAGGCATAACAATAGAATGGTCAATGGAATATTCCATACCATAGACATCATGCTTGGTGTATAAATGGAGGTTGGCCGGGGGGGGGGGCAGGAATCCGCGGTCACTGCTCAGGACAAGCTGGGCAACCAGTTCATGGGGTGGTGAGAGTGACTTGTGTTGTGACTTGTGC
Source organism: Rissa tridactyla (assembly GCF_028500815.1). Classification (NCBI taxonomy): domain Eukaryota; kingdom Metazoa; phylum Chordata; class Aves; order Charadriiformes; family Laridae; genus Rissa; species Rissa tridactyla. Next base: position 19,896,759 of record NC_071496.1, read on the forward strand.
CTCTGGCCAGGTGGAGGAATGGGACAACCAGGTTTACTGGACTGTGTGAATTCAATGGCCTGGCACATCAGACCCACAAGAGTAAAAGGCTCTGGTGTACCCTAATGCCATCAGGGTACAAGAGAGTGGAACCCATCTGGCTTTCTGGAGTGATGGGGGATCCCAAGAGTTGTCTGTGTTGAAGGCTGAGGTGAGCTTGACAGGGAACGAGTGGCAGAAGCATCCAACAGTGACTGGCCCAGAGTCTCTGTGCATCCTTGTATAGACTACCTCAGGAGAGGGTACTTCAAGGACCCAGAATGGTATCAGTGGGCTTTTGGTGTAGCCACTGTGGATACGAAGAAGACTGAACGGCTGTCTACCTTGCCCAGCCTCTTGGAGGATCCTTCTCTTGTGGGGTTACTGTGTTGAAGAACAGCAGGTGCCAATTGCTACCATGACGGTGCACTGGCGGTAATATTGCACCGAGACTCCCTGGTTTCCATCCATGAGCTGATTTGTCTATTTGAGAGCCAAGGAGTGATCAGAAAGACTCACCTTTTAATAGTCCCATATTGCCAGTACGAAGTCACACTGCTGTTGAGTGCTGACATACCGGACATGCTAGAACTCCAATACGAACTGGAGTCAAAGGCAGCAAAGTGGTATGCTATAGTTGATGTTGCCAATTGAGTAGTTCATTGATTTAATTCATGATGCGCTGCATGTACTCTAGTTCTAGACAAGGGAGAAGGTAGGAATGGGCAGTGCCAGAACTGAGAGAGATCACACCTTTTAATGGAAGCACCAGTTTATGCCATGTTAAATCAAAGTCATAAGTAATTCAGCGTGAAATACTAGTGTTGAGGTGTTCATCAAAAATTTGATGTTATTTATGACAAATAGGACAGACTATTGCAAGTTTGTCCTTACCAACAAGGAGGAGCTAGTGGGGAATGTCAAGCTCAGGGGTAGCCTCGGCTGCAGTGATCATGAAATGGTAGAATTCAAGATCCTTAGGGCAGTGAGGAGGGTGTGCAGCAAGCTCACTACCCTGGACTTCAGGAAAGCAGACTTTGGCCTCTTCAGGGATTTGCTTGGTAGAGTTCCATGGGATAAAGCACTGGAGGGAAGAAGGGCCCAAGGAAGCTGGTTAGTATTCAAGGATCACCTCCTCCAAGCTCAGGAGTGAAGCATCCCAAGAAAGAAGTCAGGCAAAAACACCAGGAGGCCTGCATGGATGAACAAGGAGCTCCTGGACAAGCTCAAAAGCAAAAAGGAGGCCTACAGAGGGTGGAAGCAAGGACAGGAAGCCTGGGAGGAATACAGAGAAACTGTCTGAGCAGACAGGGGCCGGGTTAGCCAAGCTAAAGCCCAGATAGAATTAAATCTGGCCAGGGACATCAAGGATAACAAGAAAAGGTTGTTATAAGTATGTCAGAGATAAAAGGAAGACTAGGCAAGATGTGGGCCCTCTCCGGAAGGAAACAGGAGACCTGGTCACCCAGAATATGGAGAAGGCTGAGGTACTGAATGACTTTTTTGCCTTGGTCTTCACCGGCAAAGGCAGGGGCTATGAGAATGAAGAACCGCCCACTGTAGGAGAAGATCAGGTTCGAGACCATCTGAGGAACCTGAAGGTGCACAAGTCCATGGGACCTGATGAAATCCATCCACGGGTCCTGAAGGAGCTGGCAGATGAAGCCACTAAGCCACTATCCATCATATTTGAAAAGACATGGCGGTCTGGTGAAGTTCCCACTGACTGGAAAAGAGGAAACATAACCCCCATTTTCGAAAAGGGAAAAAAGGAAAACCAGGGGAATTACAGACCCATCAATCTCACCTCTGTGCCTGGCAAGATCATGGAGCAGATCCTCCTGAAAACTATGCTAAGGCACATGGAAAATAAGGAGGTCATCAGTGAGAGTCAACATGGCTTCACTAAAGGCAAATCGTGCCTGACAAATTTGGTGGCCTTCTATGACGGGGTTACAGCATTGGTGGACAAGGGAAGAGTGACTGATGTCATCTACCTGGACTTCTGCAAAGCATTTGACACTGTCCCGCAGAACATCCTTGTCTCTAAATTAGAGAGACGTGGATTTGATGGATGGACCACTCGGTGGATAAGGAACTGGCTGGATGGCCGCACTCAAAGGCTTGTGGTCAACAGCTCGATGTCCAAGTGGAGACCAGTGATGAGTGGCGTTCCTCAGGGGTCGGTATTGGGACCAGTGCTGTTTAACATCTTTGTTGGTGACATGGACAGTGGGACTGACTGCACCCTCAGCAAGGTTGCCAATGACGACACCAAGCTGTGTGGCACGGTCAACACGCTGCAGGGAAGGGATGCCATCCAGAGGGACCTGGACAGGCTTGAGAGGTGGGCCCACGTGAACCTCATGAATTTCAACCAGGCCAAGTGCAAGGTCCTGCACGTGGGTCGGGGCAATCCCAGGCACAAATACAGGCTGGGCAGAGAATGGATTGAGAGCCGCCCTGAGGAGAGAGAAGGACTTGGGAGTGCTGGTGGATGAGAAGCTCAACATGAGCTGGCAATGCAGTTTTCCCAAGCATCAGAAGAGAAATTAGTCCTGTGTCGCTCAAACCAGGACACCCAGCAATGTGGACTTGAAGCCCAGAAGGCCAACTGTATCCTGAGCTGCACCAAAAGAAGCATGGCCAGCAGGTTGAGGGAGGTGATTCTACTCCTCTACTCTATTCTCGTGAGACCCCACCTGGAGTACTGCATCCAGCTCTTGAGTCCTCAGCACAAGAAGGACATGGACCTGTTGGAGCAAGTCCAGAGGAGGGCCACAAAGATGACCAGAGGGCTGGAGCACCTCTCCTATGAAGACAGACTGAGAGAGTTGGGGTTATTCAGCCTGGAGATGAGAGGGCTCTGGGGAGACCTTATGGCAGCCTTCCAGTACCTAAAGGGGGCCTACAGGAAAGCTGTAGAGGGACTTTTTATGAGGGAATGTAGTGATAGGATGAGGAGTAATGGCTTCAAGCTGGAAGAGGGGAGATTTAGATTAGATATCAGGAAGAAATTTTTCACTATGGCAGTGGTGAGGCACTGGAACAGGTTGCCCAGAGAAATTGTGGATGTCCCATCCCTGGAAGTGTTCAAGGCCAGGCTGGATGGGGCTTTGAGCAACCTGGTCTACTGGAAGATGTCCCTGCCCATGGCAGGGGGGTTGGAACTAGATGATCTTTAAGGTCTCTTCCAACCTAAACCATTCTCTGATTCTGTGATTCTAAGTTTGGAAATCAAAAGTCTTCCAGAAGCTTTGTAGGTAAATATGGCATTACTATGGGTTTCAGAAAACATAGGCAACAGACACCTAACAAAGGCGTTTTTATTGATACAACATCCAGATATTTTGACTTGAAAATTCATATTTGTATGAGTTTCTTCCTCATGAATTTTTCCATTTAGAGAGTAGCCAGACACTTGTGCGTGTCTCCTTAAGATCTTTACACAGAATACCTTATAAAAGCTATTCAGAGCGTTTTGGTGATACCTCAGAAAATCATTGTGGAATAATATTGCTGAAGAGAAGACTTCAGAGAGAGGAACCCCTCCTCATACTTTCTGCAAAATGGAGAAGAATTTAAATTGAGGCATAGTGAGATTCTGAAAATTATTGATTAAAAAGTTTTAAGTCTTTTTGTTTTAGGGAAAAACAAAGTTCTTTGGGTTTCTTAGCACTGTTACTGTAGTGTTCTACTGCTACATCATAACACTTCATTCCACATATCATTTAAAAGACTTCAGTTTTGTTGTTCTTGTCAGCTTGATTTTTTGCTTGGATTCTGGCAATCGTTTCTTCAAATTGATTACTCACTTTTTCATTTTTCCTGTTCACATATAGTTTCTCTTTAAGAGCTAGAAGGTGGTTCGTGTGGGTTTTTTTTGGTTTGGGGTTTTTTGAAGTATTGACATGTCGTATGAATCACAAACACTTGTATTTCCCCTTTGTTAATAATGCTAATACTTTTGATGTTACTAAAAAGGAAAAGAATGAAACTTAATGTTTATAGTCTCTTATGCTCTTTAGCATCACTAAACCACATCTCTAAGCACTATGTCTACCCGTCTTTTAAATACCTCCAGAGATGGTGCCTCAACCACTTCCCTGGGCAGCCTGTTCCAATGCTTGATAACCCTTTCAGTGGAGAAATTTTTCCTAATATCCATTCTAAACCTCCCCTGGCACAGCTTGAGGCCATTTCCTCTTGTCCCATTGCCTGTTACTTGGGAAAAGAGACCAACCCCCACACTGCTACAACCTCCTTTCTGGTAGTTGTAGAGAGCTATAAGGTCTCCCCTCAGATTCCTTTTCTCCAAACAATCCCAGCTCCCTCAGCCATTCCTCATAAGACTTGTGCTGTAGACCCCTCACCAGCTTCGTTGCCCTTCTCTGGACACGCCCCAGCACCTCAATGTCTTTTTTGTGGTGAGGGGCCCAAAAGTGAACACAGTACTCGAGGTGGGGCCTCACCAGTGCCAGAGTACAGGGGGACAATCACTTCCCTAGTCCTACTCACCACACTGTTCCTGATACAGGCTAGGATGCTGTTGGCCTTCTTGGCCACCTGAGTACACTGCTGGCTCATATTCAGCCAGCTGTCGACCAACGCCCCCAGGTTCTTTTCTGCCAGGAAGCTCTCTAGCCACTCTTCCCCAAGCCTGTAGCATTGCATGGGGTTGTTGTGACCCAAGCGAAGGACGCAGCACTTGGCCTTGTTGAACCTCATACCATTGGCCTCGGCCCATCCATCCAGCCTGTCCAGATCCCTCTGTAGAGCCTTCCTACCCTCAAGCAGATCAACACTCCCACCCGACTTGGTGTTGTCTACAAACTTACTGAGGGTGCACTCGATCCCCTCGTCCAGATCATTGACAAAGATATTAAACAAAACTGGCCCCAATATTGAGCCCTGGGGAACACTACTTCTGACTGGCCGCCCACTGGATTTCATTCCATTCACCACCACTCTCTGGGCCTGGCCATCCAGCCAGTTTTTAACCCAGCGTAGAGTACTCCCGTCCAAGCTATGGGCAGCCATTTTCTCCAGGAGGATGCTGAGGGAAACTGTATCAAAGCCCTTACTGAAGTCCAGTGTCCTGGTTACAGTGGGGATAGGGTTAATTCTCCCTAGGACACAGGTAATCCTTCCCATGTGAACCATGCCCATCCTGAGCTGCTGGGGGAGGGGGCAGGAAGTCCTGCTTGGAGCGGGCTGGGGCGTCCCTGGGTCCGGTTGGTGAGTAGATGTGTCAGTCAAAATCAACTCCTATAATAGAGTTGAGGCAATGGGCACAAACTGATACACAGGAGGTTCTGTCTGAACACCAGGAAACATTTTTTTACTGTGAGGGTGACTGAGCACCGGAACAGGTTTCCCAGAGAGGTAGTGGAGTCTCCCTCCTCAGAGATGTTCAAAAGCTGTCTGGACATAGTCCTGGTCACCTGCTTGAGCAGGGGGGTTGGACCAGATGACCTCCAGAGGTCCCTTCCAGCTTCAACCATTCTGTGATTCTGTGTTTCTTTGAATACCCTGTTTGCCAACTTTTCCCAGGCAAAAGCCTGAGCAAATATGTAGCATCAGCACTGTTCAGTACTAATTTAACTCTTACCATAACAGGTTTGGTAGCTTGGGAACCTGAACTCAAAGCTAGAAGTTGTTTTACACATAGCAAAAGACTTAATTGCCCTTTTGTGTTGGTGATGATGGATAAGGAAGAGTAATTGGATATTCCAGACAACCTTGCTCATATTTACTTTTATGTTTTGCAAATGATGCAACATCTTGCATTTAGTTTGGAAATTATGTGTATTCCTTTTCTTCTGCAACTATTCACTTGCTATTTTAGTAAAGGAAGAGAGAAGAATATTCAAACAGTAAGTGTCTGGGAAATCTTTTCATTTAAATCTGTTATAACTATTTAGAAAAAAGACATGTCAATGCATTAAAGAAGTGTAAAAAGAGACCATCCAAATCTTCTAGTTGTCTTTACAGAACATTAAACATAAGTTCCAACTGAATCTGTCTATCTATCTGTTTGTTTATCAGTTAGGGAATTAGAGATCGCTGTGATGGCAGTGTTTAGAAGACAGACAAATCTTGGAATGTCTTTGTAATTTGGAATGTCTTTGTACTTTAATGGCAAATATAGTTAAGGAAGAGAAACAAATAGGTAATTCCCATGTGGTTTAAAGTCCAAAACTTCACTAATCAGTTATTGCAATGTACAGTTATTTGAACAGCTACCAAAAGGGAAACTTTCAATATTTGTGCAAAACTTGAAAGTGAGTATTGGTTTAGTCTTAATGTTAAATGAGAGATTTTGTCTTTCCCTAGATGTAATCTTGTACTGGGTCTGGCTGGGATGGAGTTAACTTTCCCCATAGCAGCCCTCAGTGTTGTACTTTGTATTGGTAGCTAGAAAGGTGTTGATAACACACCAGTGTTTTGGCTACTGCTGAGCAGTGCTCCCACAGCATCAAGTCTGCCTCTCCAACATTCCTCCCCCTCACCCCACCTAAAGGCCAGTAGGCTGGGGATGGGCAAGAGGTTGGGAGGGGACATAGCCAAGACAGCTGACACAAAGTGACCAAAGAAATATTCCATACCATATAACACTGTGCTCAGCAATAAAAGCTAAGAGAAAGGAGGAGGGGGGGTGTTCGTTATTAAGGTGCTTGTCTTCTGGAGCAACCGCTACGCGTACTGGGGCCCTACTTCCCAGAAAGTGTCTGGACATCACCTGCTGATGGGAAGTAGAGAATAATTTGTTGTTGTTTCCTTTGCTTCCATGTGCAGCCTTTGCTTTTCTTCGTTAAACTGCCTTTATCTCGACCCACAAGTTTTTAATCTTTTCTTCCCCCTGTCCCGCTGAGGAAGGGAGTAATAGAATGGCTTGCTGGGCACCTGGCAGCCAGCCAAGGTCAACCCACCACAAATCTTCCTCTATGATACCCTAGTAAACCATAGATTTTGACGTATTTTGTGGAAAATATACTTCTGTTACATTATTCATGGCTTGCAGAGCAAATGCATTTATTCTCTTCTTTTTCCCATTCTCAAGATTTCATTTTCAGATATCCAGAAGAGAACTATGAGTCATTCCCATTGTCAGAATCTGTACCTCTGTTCTTCCTTCCTATGGGAGTTACTCTTTATTGAATGCTGGGACCCTCAGACCAGATATCCACTAGCAGTATTTTCAACATTTGTACTGATCCGCTCTTCTGCAGAAAAGGTATGATTGAGCACTGTCAACTTTTACTTTAAATCACTAATATTGAGATAAAATAGACATTGTTTCTGCAGCATTTGATAAACATTGTGAAAGGAATTGTTAAATACTGCCCTCATAAAAATGTGCATTGGGCCATTTTCTGTCTAGAGACTTCTAATAAGGCATAAGCAAAGCTGTACAGAAAATAACTGGAAGAGTTTGTGATGTTTAGTCCTATGCTTAGTAACGCTAAAATCACAAGGCCTGGATTTTTCTGTTCTTTCAAGCAAGAATTTTTTAGTAATAGAAATTTAGCCTATTTCTAAAGGGGTTAACAACATGTATTAATGTTTAGCTTTAAGTTCTTATGAGCTTCTGTCGTGGTTTTGGCCAAATTGGCCAATGGCTGGTGACAGATACTCCCCCCCCCCCCATGCACGGAGGGGAGGAGGAGAGATAAAGAGATTTACGAGTTCAGAAGAAACTAAACTTCTTTAATGAAATACTAATACTAAGATAAAAAGGAAAATAATGAAATAGATACAGTATATACAAAACCGTATTATGCTCCCAGGATGACGTCACCAGCAGGCACTGGGGAAGTCCCAGGCTGGACTCAGCAATGGGTGGGAACTGGGTTCCACATATGGAGTCAGGAATGGTTGGATCGGGATCAAAGGCAGATGAACAGACAGGGTCCTCCTCAGACATCAGCCATTGAAGGAAGAGAGTTGACCCTTTGATCCCTCAGCTTTTATACTGAGCATGGGGTAGATGGGATGGAATACCCTTGTTGGTCAATTTTGGGTCACCTGGCCTGTCCGCTCCTCCCTGCAGGTGTGACCCCTCTATGCCTTTCCGTTTCTGACCCTGCAACAGGGTAAATAAGGAAATTAGCTGACCTTGGTTGTTATAGCAATAAGTAGAAGCAAGAGCCTTTCTGCATACCATTCCTTGGCACAAACTGTCTTATCACTCTGAACGAACTGTTTTTGACACAACATGCTGTTAATTTCAGAGAGTTAGAAGAGGCCTAGTTAAAAAGTAAAATTACTGAACAGAAAGTTGCTTCTGTTTTACCTCAAACCAGGACAGCTTCTCATGATTCCTTGTCCACTACCAAATGGGAAACCAAGCCATTTCTCCATGATATGAATACTACTTTTGCAAGGATGAATAAAGTATCTACCAATCTTGCTCATAAGTAATGGTATTCATCACTCTAATTTTTTCCCCTTTTGCAAGCTTTACAGTATAATTTCATTCAAGTGAGCAAGCATCTGTGTGGGTGCTTAACTGTTAGCCAGGGCCAACCCACCACAGTGTGATAAAGGTATGGAAATACTGATGAACACAAGCATTTCCTGACATGATTTGGCTAGTATAACAGTTAATGGCTAGTGTCCTGTCATAGCAAGCGGCTTTGGGTTCCTTCCTTTTCATTTTACTTTGAGAAAAATGCTGTGAAAGAAGAGGAAGGCAGGCAGAAAAGAAAGTTCAAAAGCTTTAGCATTCTTTTTATCAGGATGCTTTATTTATATATAAATATATGTCTTAACATAAATAAGAAGTATCTCTGGGAGCTTACAACAAAAGCACTACGGCATGTGTGTGCAGTACAAACACACGACTGAAGAGTGCTTCTAGAACAGTTTAACCCAACCTTCTGTTTAATGTGTGCTCAACATTTTCTTATCTTTCAGATCTATGGTGCTACTATTCAGCTTTATAAGACATCCCTGCGAACTGCTAACAGAAAAGCAATGATTGCAGCTGGGTCTCCTGACAGCTGTAGAGAAGAAAGTGGTTAATTCCAAGTTAATAAATTCTAAGAAATGCATTTGTCTTCTCTCACACTGGCCTTTCTTTGAATCATTTTTCAAATTTCTTATGTTCGCCCACAAACTCTGTTTCTAGCTTCATCATCTTCCCATTGAAAAGCACGTAAAACATGCTTTCAAATTGTTTCAAGACACTTAGCTCAAAAAGTGGGGTGCTTATACATGTGGCACTTTCTTAGCTGGTGTATTTGCTCCATCCTCTTGCTTATACTACATAACTTATACTATCCTGACAGAAATTATTTGTTGCTTCTGCTTAATGGCATTGGCTTTGTAGTGCTATGAGAGTGAGATGGATTTTCCCCCACTCCTCTGTTTGTCAAGCCTGTTTACCCTTTCCCTTACCAGTGGCGGATATAGAAAATGACTGGATTACAAGGCACGTGCTAATGTTTGCAGTGCTGTATTTTAGTCAGTTAAACATAATAACAGAGGGTATGTGTACTAAAAATGAATATGTTTCTGTTTCTAATCACTGTAACTGATACAGATTGGTTGCCGAGACATGTAACTTTGCAGAAAATAACATTCATCATATGGAGCCCTGCAAGATCACTTTATGACATGGTGCTAGGAATAGCATTAAACTTTTGTAATGAAGCTCAGTAGCCCAGACTTTGTCTGCCTTGGATTTTAGATGACCTAACTAAATACAAGGAAGTCAAAGTCTGCACTACTGAGTTTCTGATGAAGTTTAGCTAAAAGAAACTGTCTTTCATTACCAGAAGTCTAATGCTATTCCTAGCACTATTTACAGAATATGGTACCAAGATTTATTTACTATTTTTATAAATCTAAAAGCCTATTTATGCAAACAAAGGAGCTCCACTTACCCATTTTCAATGTGTGAAATATTAGGAGATTTAGATATGCATGCAAGAAACGAATGTGGAGTCATTTATACAATTCTTTATAGTAAATCACTTTCAATAGAGTAGTTTGGGTTTTTTTTAAATGGGGGGAGAAGTTGTTTGCTATACTTCAAATTGACTTTAGAAACCATTTTTCAATATATCTTTTCAGGTACATATCCCACTTTATGCACAATATACCTTTCCCTTCACCACAAAGGCCAAGAATCCTTGTGCAAGTAAGAAAAACATCTACTTCCATTTTTGGTTATGATTGTGGAGAATACTCTTTCTCAGTTCTGAAAACCTGGATTTTTCCTTTAGGCTTTTGACTCAGCTTTATAATTCTTCTGCTGGGGAGGGGGAAGGGGTAAAGACAGACGGGATGGCCTTTGTAAATTTGGAGCAACTTAAAATGAAGAGGGGAGCTATTTCAGATTTCAGGTGGTGTAACTGGCAGCAGAATGTTCCTTTGTGCTTTTGAAATTTGTCATATACTTGCTCTTTTCATAGGCACTATTTACATTGCCTCAGTGGGGGTTGTTTTGTATGCGGGTTTTTGTTTGAGGGGGCAGGTGGGTGGTTCACACTTGTCCACTCACTAGTACAGGTCAGATGTCACAGTCTCCTGAACAATTGTCTGTTGTGCTCCTCTGTTTAATCACCTTATAGCAGTTACACGTTGCGTTGAGTCACAGTCAGTTTCCTGTAACTTCTGATAATCATTTCAGTGAATAATATAAGGTCTGTTGACCTGGTGAACAGAAACTCCAAGGATTGTCTCTGATTAACATCTCTCGCATGGCATTGTGACTGTCCTCAGTCTACCAGGCATTTTATTAGATTATTTGGATATACATTTAGATCGGAATATTATACTGTATTAACTTTAAATTTTCCTTATCAATCATTAATATTTTTATATGTTTCAGCTTTCTGCCCATGATGCCTTAATATTGTCTCAGCCAGTTTCTACACCCTTACCATTAAGGCATCATTATTATTGTTTTAAATGTATACTACTTGAGGAATTAAGAGGCAAATGGGAATGAAGCACACAAGAAGGTGAAACGTTACAATATTATTAGATCTCATAAACATAAAAACTCAATATGTATTTATAATATTATACAGTGCTGCCTTTTTGTCAATAATAGTCTCTTAACTCTCTCCTATATGAGAGAGTAATATGTCTGGACTGCAGTGAAGACAGCCTGCTGAGTCTGTCTATACTCTTCAGAGTATAGAAACTCTGAAGAAAGGTTAGGCTGTGAATATATATATACACACACATATCTATATTTTTTAATTAGGTGGTATTTTGGAAACTGTTGTAAACAACTGTTTTGTTTACAGCTTGGACTGAAGAATGTTATTCTACGTTTTTTCTCCTACAGCCTTGTCTCCAGTGGTTCTGTGAAATCAGCCAATGCACAAATGTGCAAACATGTTAGAAGTCAAAAACGTATTTTAAAATGGATATTTGCAATTTAAGGTTGCTACATTGTCTATAAATATTGTCTGTGCCTTCTCATCTGGAACTCTCTTTAAATGTGAAATGTCAATTAAATAAATCAAAACATTTCCAATCTCCCCTTTTTGCTTAGGCAGTATTTTTCCTTTTATGTTATGTAATATCTTACATGCAGAAGGACTCCAAAATTTATTCACATCTGTGACATATCAGACTAAGTGGAAAATAAGAGCTTGCCACCAAACTGTGTAATAACAGAGTATAAGTACTTTTCTAAGGACGCTGATTTACACCTCCTACTCTTAAGGACTCCATTATAATTCATACATGTTTGCATATTAGAAAAAAATGAAATGCAGAGACTAAATTGTACAGATTAAGTGCATATCTGTATCAGAATGATGTTTCTTTAATAATGGTCTTTGGATTTAACTTCTTTTTGTATCAATAGAAGTCTTGTATTGAGGTGATTGCTATTGCCTAGATAGATATTTGATTGTGTGGTAATGATATTACCACCTCTCAGCCAGTCAGTTCTTATCAGCTGTCAGAAATTCGATAGTAGCTTTTTAAAGTTTTAAATGTTCAAATCCTATTAACCTTCTTTTATCATTTAGTAGAGCAAATTTTACCATGACTCTTGGACCAGCAAACTGTTCTACTCTGTTACTCTCTGTATTACTAGAAGGTAAGATTCTCCTCCATTCTCTTAGACCAGCAGTACTGATAGGAATTGCTAAAGCTGTAGTAGCTGTGAGTACAGTCTATTCTGTACAGCAGTGATGGGAAGTCACTGCTAACTCAATAGCCTAACTCTTCATTATTGCTTCTATTCTACTCTTCTCAAATTTTGACCAATAAAATTATATTTTAATCTGATGTGTATTAGGGTTTTTCCAAGTTGAAATGATTGGCAGAAGCAATAGTCATTTTTCAAGCAATAGCATTTAGTTAAATCACCTTATTATGTGTTCTAATTGTTATAACTATTGGAATGATGACATTTCTTGCATGGATGATTAAGGAATATGCTGTAAATGTATAGACAAACTTGACTGAGCTTTTGCTAGGCTCTCAGTATTTTCATTTTAACTTGTTGCCTGTACCCGTATCATCTGGATTTATTGTACAATATCTGTTGTCCTGTTTTAATATATAGATTTAATTTTTTTTTCCTTCAGATGGTATTTCTATTTCAGAGGCAGTGTCCCTACATTCCCCCTCTGTCCTTTGTCTCTGGACACAGTGCTGAGTGTACCTGTTTGATTTATCATTGGAGTTGATTCACATTACTTTGATCTTGTGGTGGGCTCACCTTGGCTGGCAGCTAAGCCCACACAGATGCTCACTCACTCAACCCCTCCCCCCACCCCCAATGGGACAGAGGAAGAGAACAGGAAGAGCAAAAGCTAGAAAACTCATGAGTAGAGATAAAAATAGTTTAATAGGCAGAGAAATGGAAGAATAAAGAAAGAAAAAAAAAAACAAAACACAAAACAAGTAATGCAAAGGCAATCACTCACCATCTCCCACAAGTAGACCGATGCCCAGCCAGTCCCCGAGCAAAAAATGGCTACCTACCTAAAACCTTCCTCCCCTCCATTTTATTGCTGACCATGACATTTATATGGCATGGAATATCCCTCTGGTAAATTTGGGTCATCTGCCTGGTTCTGTCCCCTACCAACCTCTTGCCCACCCTCAGCCTACTTGCTGTGGGAGCAGAGTGAGAAATAACGAAGACCTTGAAGCTGTGCAAGCACTGATCAGCAATAGCTAAAATATTATTGTGATATCAACACTGCTTTGGTCACATATCTAAAACACAGCAATATATGAACTGCTATGAAGAAAACAAACTCCATCCCAGACAGACCCAGTAAAGATCTGTGTAACAGTATGTGGAAGGAGAGTGTCTGCTCCTTTAAGGGTATCTGGTCAAGCACCTTTTTCAGTGCAAAAAGGGATAATAAGAAAAGGAGGAAGCCATAAACAAGAACATGAAGGGACATAAATCTGACTGACAAATGACAAGGGAGGTAGTGATGAGAAATAAACCTGGTCGGTCATACTAATTGATAAGGGCATGTAAGAGTGGGAAAGGTATTCAGCAAGGTTATCTGATTGAGGACATGGTCGAATGGGAAACTAAGGGAAAAAGGGGAAAACCAGAAACAAAATATACAGAGACACAGACCTGACAAAACACACATGGAGACAATGACAAGAAACAAACCAACAAACCTCTCCAGTCACACTAATTAATGAGCTATCAAGAAACTACAGGCACCACTTCCAGGAAGATGAACCTGGATTTTGCAACTGATAAGACTGTAAACCAGGGGGGGGATCCCAGACTGGAAATGGTGAGGGAAGCAATAGAACTGTACAAACTCATGAAGGGACATGCATGGGGAAGAGGGAAAAGGGAGGAACAGAGTAGGGGAGTAGACAGAAAAGGGTATAAAAGGGTCCGGTCTCGTGTAAAATGAGGCCAGTCAGTATGCTTGTCTTGCTGAGCCTTGAGCCTGATCACTGCAGTCCATGCTGTTGCATGAAAAGGGGCCAAGCGGTTTTGGCAGAAGATAAACCCCCTTGCGTTCTAACACTCCTCACCGAGGTGGGAGGCTAGGTGCGGCTAGGTTTAAATTCTGAGTGATGCCCAATTCAGCACTATCAGTCCAATCGCATTTAATATGTATTCAACTATTACGATTTGGATACACTAATAGTGGACTGCACCTTCAGTCTAGTCGTGCTCCTGAACTAGCACGGCCACCTTCGAGTCTTTGGTCGTGTTCAGTGAGAAACCGAAACGACTAGCTACTTAAACAGTGCAGTTTATTTAAACAACAGATAGATAGGTTCTTTAGGATTGCCGGTGATAAATACACTGTCTGCAAAGCACGTGCAAATAAAGGTATTGTTAATTATACAAAACATATGACAAAGTTATAAACGATACAGCCTGGCTCTAAATGTAGGGTAGAGGTTCTCTAGAGAAATTTCTAAGTTTCCCGAGGAAGCACTCGGTATAATCTAAGTCTTACCCAAAGGCGTCCCTATCGGGGGGGAAGAGAGGCTCAGCCCATCGGCTGGTCCTGGAAGTCAGTGATGGAGTCCTCCTTGACTTGTTCACGATGGTGTCTTCCCTGATATCCCCCCTCTCTCAGGCTATTTTTATACTAGTTTTTTATCTTCAAGGTGGAGTTTGAGTGACTTTAGTCATAAATTCTTTTATTATGATTGGTGTACTCAAGGAGGAGTGGTCGCACCTTGGGGGCAGATAGCCTCTGGGATGGAAGTGTGTTTTGGTACATTGTAGTGAGCAAAGTTCGCACAAAGGACAGCATTTCATCAACATTTGAAGAAATGTTGGCTTGGGTAGCGAGTAGGGCCGCTTATCTGTTTCGTAGTAAGCAAGTAGGCAGCTTATCTGTTCCGTAGTACCATCTTGTTCCCATATCTGCTATTCGTCACAAGGGAAGGCCATGGAACAATCGCATTCTGTTCCATCATTCGTGTAGTTTTGCAAACAACCTTGTACAGGGAATCATGGATGTTACATTCTTTGTGTGCCAGCTGTGGCTGTATTCTACCTCAGAAGCCTCTTGATTTTATGACTTTCCTTAATGTGTGAACAATGCTGTATTTTTGTATTCTTGGCCAATTTAGTAATTATTCCACACATGCTATATTCCTATATCTTCTTATTAAATCTTTTCTTAACTATCTCTGTGCATAATCTTGAGGAGAAATAACTGGACTCCAGACGATCCAATGTGAATCAACAGAAGCAGTTTATTAAGCACAGATCATCATCTTTTATACCCTGTGTTGTAGCCGTACACGCGACTCGCTTATTTCTGATTAGCTAGTTACACTGTCCACGCGCTGTCCATGCAGTTCATTCACACATCAGATTGGTTACAAGAATTCGCATAGTAAATTGCTTAGTCATTAGCACCACATGTTTTCTACCTTCTCAGTTCCCGTTTTTCCGATGTACTAATTCCATCTTCTACCACCTGTTTTGCCCTTAATCTAATCTCTCACAGTAGGGAAGCTGGCTCACATGGCCATTTTCTCTCAGACACATTCCTACAATACCCCCTTTTTCTTCTTGAGCCAGCCAGACCTTATGCATGGCATTTTCTATCATGTCAGTCACTTTGCGGAGAACACATGAGGCTACCATAATCAATAATAATATAACCAACAATAGCACGAGCCCTTGCTTTAGTAAGTCTGCTAACCATCCCGTTATACCCCATGAGCTTAACCAATCATCGAAACCATTTTTGACCACTTTTAATTTGGACATGTTATCCTTCAGATCCCGTAACTGCTTATGAATGGATGATGAGTGATCGGAAAGGTTCATACAACACATACCTTCAAAATCTTCACATCCATGACCCTGAGCCAACAGCAAAAAGTCAATAGCCGCTCGATTTTGCAACGTAGCATGCCGAATACTATCAACAAGCTAGATATGATTTCAGTTGTAAGGTTTATCTGTTTACTTGCCCAACACCCTATCTTATTCAACATATTTAATGCCGTTGCTGTTCCTAGTGAAGGAAGAATACTTAGCCCTATTCTTTGTCCGAGATTCGGGAATGTTATATGGTCGTCACAGGATGGAGTGAAGGTATGAACTGTTCTCTTGGCTCTGTGTTTACTGTGTGCTCTGCTCACTGTGTCTTTGGCCGTAGACAGGCCTCTGCTCGTAGATCTGCCACATCTCCCCCTTTTTTGTTTAACACCAGACCATTTATTAACAAGGTCGCCATGACTTGTGCTTCTACTCGTTGTGACGCTCTTAGCAGGTTATATACTAAACACAATTAAAAACAGAATCAAAAAGAACCCTGCTAAGGCAATAAATACCCAGATTCCTAAATTTAGCCCAGAAAGCCAATTTCTTTGGATTTACCCACGAGAAATCCTTTTGTAATATTTCAAATGCATTGCGGTTCATTAAGTCTTGAATCTTTAGTATTTGAGCTTTTAGCTGATCATGGAAAGGACGAATATTTTGTTGCAACGACATGTCAAAAGCACCTTGGAGATGGTGTTTAACCATTTCCCAGCCATGTAGCAATGTATTCCAGGGGAGAGATGTAACACAAAGTCTTCGAGAGTTGTACTCCCAATCCCAATACAGAGAAAGACGTGTTTTTAATGCATTTTGCCGATTCCCTATCCATAGTACTGCTGTTTTATACCTTACTCGCGTTAAATTTACACAATAAGATTGATTACATTCTTGTATACTTGCATTTTGAGCCAAAGCAAACATGCGGATGAGAAGTACAAATCATTATAGAATTGTCTTGCTCACAACTTCTATTTGTTGCAGTGTTATCTGTGGTTAGCATGCACCCCAATTTAAGGTGCTTATAGTACACCTTCGGTTGTTCAGGACATTCAACAGTTCTTATGAAATGTCGATCTACTGCTATGGATGACAAAGAAGACATGTTTAGAAAATTTAAAACATGAGTTGCTTTATACACTCACTCTTGAGGTGTCATACCTACGGGATTCCCCCTTTTTTGTTTAGCAAGCATGGTTTTTAAAGTATGATGCATACGCTCCACAATTGCTTGCCCAGCCGGGGAATGAGGAATACTGGTGACATGTTTAATACCCCATGTCTGTAAAAAAAAAAGGCCTGTACTTTAGCGGACACATAAGCTGGTTCATTATCAGTTTTTATAGTTTTCGGTACTCCCATGACTGCAATGCATTGCAACCAATGTCGAATAACATCACAAGCCTTCTCTCCTGTATGAGCAGTAGCTACAACAAAGTGAGAAAACAAATCGACTGAAACATGTCCAAATTCCATAATGCGCGTAACATCGGATTGCCAAAGTTCATCAGGTGTAAGCCCTCGCAGGTTAACCCCTGCAAATGATGGCAGAGGAGCCAGCTGCTGACAATCGGCACAAGTTCACACAATATCATGTGCTTGTTGTTGTGTTAAAGAAAATTGCTTCCTCAATGCCTTCGCATTTTGATGAAAAAAATCATGCGACATTTTAGCTTGCTGCATAATGTTCGGAGTTGTTACCGACAGAGTGTGATAATCTGCAACTGTGTTTCCCTCAGTTAAAGGACCAAGTAAACAGCTATGAGAGCGTATGTGGAGAATAAAATAAGGAAACTTTTTCATAAAAGCAACATTAATTGCAGTAAGAGACTAAATAACAATTGGTTCTCTACTTGATTTATAAATGCTCCTTCAAGTCTTTGAACAATACCAGTAACATATTGGGATTCTGCCTACATTTAACAGTTCCTGTTGAAATAAGTCAAAAGCCTTTACTGTGTCCCTGAACCATCTACAAACACCGTACGGGTGCCAGCAAGAGGCTTTGGCCCTAGCAGGATGCGCGGCTGTAAAGGAATTTGTGAAAGTGACTGTAATAGTCTGTGCCAGGGGAAAGAATAATTTCTTTGCCCAATATAATCTACTAAGGCAATTTGTAGGTTAAGACTTTGTGATAACCAAGGACCAAGGTCATCCTTTTTGATGGGGACATGTATGTGGCTTGGATCCATTCCAGAAAGCTGCTGACGGCACAAACGACCCTGGAAAAACAATCGTGGTAACATTTCAATCATCATAGTTACTGGTTTTGAAAAGGTATGTGGCAAAAATACCCACTCTAATGCAGTCAGGCTCTTTGCGAGTGCATCATCCCACTGTCCTATCAGGGCATAAAGTTGAAATTCTTGTAGGAAGGTGTTCAGTGCGTCTTGCAGCAGTAGTAGACTATATCTTATCTTGCAACATACTGTAATGCCTTCGGAGCTGTTGGGGTTAATGAACATAGAGCTTATGGGGGGGTGGGCGGGGGCAGACACAGTGCTTCCGGGCATCCCCTGTATCTTCAAAGTGTGCTCATGTCTCTCTCCCCCTCTCTGACCCGAGACAGCCCCCCTATATCCTGCACTGGATTGAGTGGAGAAGTACAGGCTAGAGTCGCTGCATGCATGGCCAGTGCATGCAGCAAGTCCCACCAGACTCTCCTGCACTGGATCGAGTAGAAAAGTACAGGCTAGAGTCGCTGCATGCATGGCCAGTGCATGCAGCAAGTCCCACCAGACTCTCCTGCACTGGATCGAGTAGAAAAGTACAGGCTAGAGTCGCTGCACGCGTGGCCAGCGCATGCAGCGAGTCTCACCAAACTCATGATCCAGCTTTGCTAACAGCAGCTGTCTGATACGTGACTACATTGTTGTAATCCCTTCTTGTTATCTTCTTCTGTGAAGGTCAGGTTCTCATGGATACACACATAGTTTTTAGAGCAATGTATTCTACAACTCGTACAAGGGTACGACGCAAAGCGGCATTTACAGCTGATCGTATAATGCTTATTAAACACGGCAAACAGCATACTAAACATAACAGACAAATTCCTTCCACACAGGCAATGAGTATAATTTGCTTCAACCAACCCCACCCCCAAGTCCATCCAGCAAAGAGATTTCACCCAGTGGTCTCCACAAGTTGCTGGTTCGGTCGGTGCAGTTCCTGCAGCTGGGCATGGATGGATTTGGAGTGGTCACTTAGATGCATACAATACAGTCCTTTAAAATCTTGACAACCATGTCTGTGAGCTGAAAGCAAAAAATCAGTAGCAGCTCTGTTTTGCAACATCGCATATCG
This sequence comes from Rissa tridactyla, assembly GCF_028500815.1. Taxonomy (NCBI): domain Eukaryota; kingdom Metazoa; phylum Chordata; class Aves; order Charadriiformes; family Laridae; genus Rissa; species Rissa tridactyla. Next base: position 19,915,843 of record NC_071496.1, read on the forward strand.
AATACTATCTACATCTAGCAATAACTCAGAAATAGCGGTACTAGTAGCATTGTTAAACTTATCCTTGGCAGCAAGAGAGTCCTTGTTATCACGAATCCTTGGCAGCAAAAGAGTCCTTGTTAGCAAGAGCGCATGCGGACTCCCTGTTCTCGCTGGTACTGTGCTTTGATCTTCTTCCACAACAGGCCAAGATTCTCAAGCAGCTGGATAAGGTGTCTGTGAGTCCATTACAGGCTTATGTCATCCAAATGTTTTTCTTGCCAGCACCCGAGGCTGAATAACAATTGGTGTGATATATGTGTTTTCCAGCACCCAGGTGCGAGTCCCTTGAGTGTATTTACAGTCCTTCTTGCCGATCTTCCGTTGCTTTCCCATATTCCACCCCCTTGCTCAAGAGACTGCTTCTGCTGGGGTTCATTTTAGTCTCGCAGGGTATAACACAGAGCAATCTACTAAGGCATGCAATAACATAGACACATAGAGGAAAAAACCAAAAACATATCTCTATGGTACTGCTTTGAATCAGGTGTCCTATTTCTCTTTTTCTGATGCTTTCTCGTCATGTGTATGGCATACTTTTGTGCTAACGTGGCACATTTCCCATCTAATTGTTCCTGTTTGGTTTTCTTTTTTATTTCTTTTTTTTTCCTTTTTTTTCCTTTTTTTTTCTTTTGTTCTTTTTTCTTTTTTCTTTTTTCTTTTTTTCTTTTCTTTTTTTTTTTTTCCTTCCATCACTTACGACTGACATAAAAGTCTGCCTTTGCAACAAGAGCTCAGTTTCTCATTTTTCCTTAAGTTTCTCATTTTCCTACAGAGCATCCTATAGATTTTGGCTCAACTCCTTTTCCCAATCAACCATGATCTTATAGACAAACAAGAAACAAACAGCGATACGCCCTGCACGGGTGAGCCGTTCCCGAGAGCGTAAACGTGTCGGCTGGTGAAAACTCCCCCAATATTTCAGGACTTCCATCAGTTCGACAGCCCATCCTGGTGTATCTACCTGGGGCGCGCTCGCCTTACATCTAAACATTGTGTATATACAAACTTCTTCACTTGACGGAGTGTCAGCCCTAGTTGCATACGAGAACAGTACCACACCGGGCAGAACACCTGCTCAAGGGGAGTCACCTAATGACACTGCACACAACAAAAAACAAACAGTAGCACAGATGCTGATCAGCAGGTATAAGCTGGTGCCCACACACACTTACACAGCAGACATACAAAACCAGCACTTCTATCTCAGGGAGACGACTGGGGAGGGGAGGGGGCGAGGCGGGCAATGGCAGGAGCCGACAGCTCCGGCTCTGTCCTTCTCTGCTGACATTCTGCCTCCTCCATCGGCCTCAGGTGGAGCAGAGGGGATCAGCAGGGGATCGTCCCAGACCTTCGGACCCCGAAGGTCATTAGCACAACATGTTTTCTGCCTTCTCAGTTCCCGTTTTTCCCATGTACTAATTCCATCTTCTACCACCTGTTTTGCCCTTAATCTAATCTCTCATAGTAGGGAGGCTGGCTCACATGGCCATTTTCTCTCAGATACATAATCTTATTCTCTCTCACATGTGTACATGTGCTGCAAGGACTAAGAGCCAACTCCTGGTGAGCCTGTATGTGAGAGTGACTGAAAACTGGTGCCAGATTGGGTGTGTATGTGCCCCTGGCCTGTGGTGCCAGCTACTGGAGCAAGTGAGGTCTCAGTGTCAGCTACTGGAGTGGGTGGTCTCAGCCTCCAGTCACTAGGGCAGGAATGTTGTGTGACCCAAAACCCAGCTACTGGGATGAGCTACCAGCACAAGCAAGGCAAGTGAGAGGCTCTGTGCCTATGGCTGTAGCAGAGCCACAGGTCACAGCCCATATGTCTCCCTGAGTTAGCCAGACCAGCATGGGAGGAGTGAATATGTGGCTCAGCCCAACATAGAGTATAAAAACTAAACAACTGACAAAAGAATTTCTAAGAGAGCAACAGGCTTGAGCTGGCTTCAACTCACATATTCCTTCGCAGCAACTGGGGACACCCAGCATAGTGATGGTGAGCATATTATAGTAGTGGGGATCACTTGGGTATTATGATTGAGCTGTGTATTGCAAATGATATATTTTGCTAAGTGTAACTTACATTTGTATTGTGTTTTCAGTATATTTTGTATGTATGCTAAATCGGAAATCCCGTGTAACATCAAGTATCATCAAATAAGTAAATTTGATATTAAACATTACACCCTCCACGCATGTAATATCTAAAAGGATCTGGTCAGAAAGTATTAAACTCTGACAGGAGTGCATGTGGGACGAGTGTTTGCTAGCAAGCATGAAGCTGGACTAGCTGGCTAGTAGGGGACCCATGAAGCGGTAAGAGAGCCTGGGATCCAGGCAGTGGTACCAGGTGGACAGAGGGGCTGTGCTGGTACTCAAGGGATCTGTGAATGTGCATGTGCTTATGAACCTAGAGAGCATTGTGTGCGTGCCTTCACTAGTGACCTTCTATCTCTATCCACTGAAGAGGAGGAAGGGGGCTTGTCTGTCAGTGTTTGTGCTTTATGAGTCCTGTATATAGGTGCTGTTGAAGGAAGCATCTTGTCTGTGTCAATCTGTGTGACTGGCCATGTCAGTGTCCTCTGTGTGTGTATGTCTGTGTGTCTGGGATATGTGCTCAGCTTCCTGGGCTGGAGCAGCTGGAGGATGTGGCCATGGTCTTAACATCACTTAACAATCTGTATGATCCACAACAGGATGTTGTGTAAACTTGGACACAAGCATGGTGTATGTGTAAATTCTGGGTGAGTTGTTGATTTTTTTTTATTTACCTGTAGATGGAGAGATTGCTGAACTGTTCAGTAAATATAATTTAATCAAACAGTGTTGATACAGTTAAATTCCTGCCTTTGCTCATCTCTATCACTACTAATGCTTCATAAAAAATTAAAATATACTGAATCAAGGGTCAAATATTGGGGTTACTTATAGTAATGTGATATAGATGTCGTTCTGAATATAGTAAATAGGGCCACTGGCTTTTTTGGTTGTTTTTTTTTCTTGAGTTCTAGCAAGAGAGTCATTTGGGAAATGGGGCATAAGCTAGAAAAGAGGAAGAAGAGTATATATTTTGCACCATGTCTCTTCTTACACTTTCACTTTGCACCATCATGTCTGAATTTGATCTATGTGACTGTGTCATACAGCTGTTCAGTGGATATTTGCATGAAGATCAAAGCTCAGGACTCTTAAATAGCATTCGATGCTGTCTTACACTTGGGGCATCTTAACCCAGCGTCTTTGAGGTTAGAAATGTTCTAATGATATCTTCTTTTGCACTTGAAGAACTGAACTCTTGATGAGTTCTACTAAAATCAAGCAGTTTTGCATATTGCCTGTCCTCAATCTAAAATATTTTTCCCCTAACTGCTACTGGTTTTAATGTTTTTCTTAATTTGAATGTATTATATGAACAGTTACTCTATACCTTCTCAAAGTTCCTATTCTTTTTCTCTAATCTAAGTAGTGTGAAAATAAGGTGATGGTTAACCTGATAATCTGGTGATTTATCTTTCTGTTTTAGATTTTGATTATGAGTAGAAAGAAGAATCTAAGCTATTTTGAGATGTCATTAAGTACAGTCCTTTTCTCTGTAAATATATTTTACTACATCATCTCATATCACTGTTTTCCTTTTTAATTCTGGACTGATTTTTCATATTAACTAACTTCAGTCAGATTTAGTCATTTGATCTCTTGATCGGTTGAACACATCTCTCATTTTCTTTGTGTCAAAGGACATTTCCTGTGATGTTTTATTAAAACAAATGTTTCCTTCAAATTAGTGAGGCACATTGTTTTGGTAGCATCATCAGAGGAAGAAGGGAAGGGAAGGGAAGGGAAGGGAAGGGAAGGGAAGGGAAGGGAAGGGGAGGGGAGGGGAGGGGAGGGGAGGGGAGGGGAGGGGAGAGGAGAGGAGAGGAGAGGAGAGGAGAGGAGAGGAGAGGAGAGGAGAGGAGAGGAGAGGAGAGGAGAGGAGAGGAGAGGAGAGGCAGGGCAGTATGTGTATATTTTGTTTTTTTATTCTCCCTCTTCTTCTTCCACTGTCCATATTGAATACTTCAAACCTAATTTCAACCATGTATTTCAAAATTTTATACCATGAAAAGAGTAATAATGGCAGGTGTTATGAAAAGAAGACTGTACTGAAGAAACTTGACAAAGATTACTTCTATATTAAGATATTCATTTTAGTGAAAAATAACTGGATGTTTTTGTTAATATTAAAGGTAGAATGGAAAGTTGAAGACTGGGTTGCAGAGAAATCATTTTTGTAGAAGGTAGGAACAATAAGATATTTAGTAGATGGAGGTGAATGTCAAGATTCTGTTAGAATAAGTAATTGAAGGCTCAAGTATAAAACTAACTTGGCTTGATTACTGAACTAACAATATTCCACTAGCTAGATATCTTGTGAGATTTTCAACTTCAAAAATTTTAACACACAGGTTTTTTTACCTCTGATAAACCCATATTTTCAATAGTAAACTGATTTTTCATAGAATCAGAGAACGGTTTGGGTTGGAAGGGACATTAAAGATCATGTAGTTCCAACCCCTCTGCCACGGGCAGGGACACCTCCCACTAAATTAGGTTGCTCAAAGCCCCATCCAGCCTGGCCTTGAACACTTCCAGGGATGGGACATCCACAATTTCTCTGGGCAACCTGCTCCAGTGCCTCACCACCCTCATGGTAAAGAATTTCTTCCTAATATCCAATCTAAACCTCCCCTCTTTCAGTTTAAAAACATTACCCCTCGTCCTATTGCTCCACTCCCTGATAAAGAGTCCCTCCCCATCCTTCCTGTAGGCCCCCTTTAGGTACTGGAAGGCTGCTATAAGGTCACCCCGGAGCCTTCTCTTCTCCAGGCTGAACAACCCCAACTCTCTCAGCCTGTCCTCATAGGAGAGGTACTTCAGCCCTCTGGTCATCTTCGTGGCCCTCCTCTGGACCCGTTCCAACAGGTCCACATCCTTCTTGTGCTGAGGGCTCCAGAGTTGGACGCAGTACTACAGGTGGGGTCTTATGAGAGTAGAGTAGAGGCGGAGAATCACCTCCCTCGACCTGCTGGCCATGCTTCTTTTGATGCAGCCCAGGATACAGTTGGCCTTCTGGGCTGCAAGCCCACATTGCTGGGTGTCCCGGTTTGAGCAACGCAGGACTAATTTTTCTTCTAATGCTGGGGAAAACTCCACTTTTGGAAGACTCTAGTGTCTGAATTCGTGAAAATATTTAGTTTATAGCCAGCTAGGCTATGTGGGATTCAAGGTCTCAGTGTTTTTGAGCCGTGCCAGGTGCAGGGATGAGGAGGAGCAAGACCTGGGCACTTGATCCAGGCTGACCAACAGGATTATTTCATGCCATGAACGTCACGTTCAATATAAATTAGAAAGTTTACTGCATAGTCTCTCTCTCCCTTGATGGTGGTGGTCCAGAGAACTTCTTGCTCCGGTGTCAGACCCCTGAGTCCTTCCCTTCCTCCTGAAGCCATAGCGCTCGCAGCATCCAACATTTGCTGTCCACAGCTGGGAGTGCACAGCTTCCTACTGATATAATTGTCTGAGTATAATCCTTGTGTATTTTATATTGGTATCGGGATCACTGCTGGTTCTTTAGTATTATTAATGTTCATTAATTAGTCTTATCCTATTAAATCTGTTTATATTTCAACCCTCGTGTTTCCTTGTTTTTTCCCAATTCCCCTTCCCGGGTGGGGAGGGGTCATTTCATTGGGTGATAGAATGATTGTCTAAATGACAATAAATTTTTGTGAGTTTCTCAAACCATAACAGCGGGTCACATTGAGCTTCTCATCAACCAACACCCCCAAGTCCTTCTCTTCAGGGCTGCTCTCAATCCATTCTCCGCCCAGTCTGTATTTGTGCTTGGGACTGCTGTAACCAGGCCTGGTTGAAATTCATGAGGTTTGCACGGGCCCACCTCTCAAGTCTGTCCAGGTCCCTCTGGATGGCATCCCTTCCCTCCAGCGTGTCAACCGTACCACACAGTTTGGTGTTGTCAACAAACTTGCTGAAGGTGCACACAATCCCAACATCCATGTCCTCAGTCACTTGGTAAGGGACAGTTTTGGTACAGGTACGTCTGCATGGGAGTGGGGTTTCACAGCAAAAAAAGGTAAAAAGAGGGCTTTTCCCCAGCTTTCCGGAGCCGGGGAAAGGCTGGGAGAGCGCAGGCAGCCCGCGAGAGCTGGCAGCTCGCACAACGGTTACTGACAGGGTCAGGGCCAGCAGTAATGGTGTCCCCCCACTCCCACAAAAGCCAGCCCTAGGGAGCGCAGTGGCTAGGAGTGCTGCAAACAGAGTGGGCAAACAGAGCGTGGCACATCAGCCAGAGAGTGGTGCGACAGTTTGCACAGCAGTTTGCGCGGAAGGATGCTGAAGGGCTGTACCAGCTTGACCAGGGAGCCATGGTATCCACCCAGCGGAAAGCCTTGGCCTCTCCAAGCCCTGCAACCAGCAGGACTGAGGCAGCTTCCCAGACGGCCCAGGTGTCAGGCTGCAGGGTGTGCCCTACCCTTATGCCAGTATCAGATGGCAGCAGTGAGCATGCCTGTGGGAGGTGTGCCCAGGTAGAGGAACTCCTCCACCTAGCAATGGAGCTCCATGAGGAGGTGAGTAGATGATTGAGAAACATCAGGGAGTGCGAGAGGGAGATAGACTGCTGGAGTTGCAGCCTACCTCCCCTGAACCAGACCCAACAGGCAGAAAGGCCACACGATACAGAGGATTCCCTGTCCTCTCTCTGCTTGGCCAAACAAGGTAACTTAGAGGATAGGGGGCTATGGGAACATGTTCCTGACCAGCGAAGCAGGCATGTCTCCCCAGTAACTCCCCCACCTTCGCAGATACCCTTAAAAAATAGCTATGAAGCTCTGCAAGGGGAACCCGATCACGACAAGGAAGATAATTCAACGTCCATGGAGGTGTCGCCAAGGTTAAGACAAACTACACCCTGCATCAAAACATCTTCAGTAAAGAAAAAAAGACAGATCGTTGTCATAGGTGACTCCATCCTGAAGGGAGAAGAAGGCCCGATATGCAGACCAGACCCACTTCTCAGGGAAGTCAGGCTGCCTCCCTGGGGCCCGGGTTAAAGATATACAAAGAAAACTTCCCTCCCTGGTAAGCCCTTCAGATTACTACCCGCTACTAATTTTTCAGATAGGCAGAGATGATCTGTTAACAAGAAAACCAAGGGCAATCAAGAGAGGCTTCCGGGCCTTAGGATGACTGGTTAAGGGGTCAGGAGCGCAAGTAGTGTTCTCCTTTGTCATTCCAGTCACAGGGAAGGATGAGGATGATGGCTACAAACTCTTCAGAAGGGACAGGCAAGGAAGGAGAAGAGGTGGGGTGGCTCTGTATGTTAGGGAGTGTTATCAATGTCTAGAACTTAATGATGTTGACAATAGGGTTGAGTGTTTATGGGTAAGAATCAGGGGGAGGGCCAACAAGGTTGATACCGTGGTGGGAGTCTGTTATAGACCTCCCAACCAGGATGTAGAGGTAGAAGAAATATTCTCCAAGCATCTAGGAGAAATCTCAAGATCACTGGCCCTTGTCCTGGTGGGAGACTTCATCCTACCAGATATCAGCTAGGAACACAATAGAGCTGAGAGGGAAAAGTCTAGGAGGTTCCTGGAGTGTGTTTGGGATAACTTCCTGACACAGCTGGTGAGGAAGCCAACTAGGGAAGGAGCCCTGCTGGACCTGTTGTTTGTAAACAGAGAAGGATTTGTGGGGGATGTGACAGTTGGAGGCTGTCTTAGGCACAGTGACCGTGAAATGATAGTTTTTGATTCTCAGAGAAGCAAGGAGGGGGGTCAGCAGAACTGCCACCATGGACTTCCAGAGGGCGGACTTCGGTCTTTTCAGGAACCTGCTTGACAGAGTCCCTTGGGAGGCAGTCCTGAAGGGCAAAGGAGTCCAGAAAGACTGTATGTTTTTCAAGAAGGAAGTCTTAAAGGTGCAGGAGCAGGCTGTCCCCATGTGCCGTAAAATGAACCATCGGGGAAAAAGAGAGATATGGCTGAACAGAGAAATATGGTTACAACTCAGGGGAAAAAAGGAGAGTTTATGGCCTTTGGAAGAAGGGGCAGGCCACTCAGGGAGGCTACAAAGATGTTGTAAGGCTGTGTAGGGAGAAAATTAGAAAGGTCAAAGCCCAACTAGAACATAACCCGGCTTTGGATGTTAAGAACAATAAAAAGAGTTTCTTGTAGGAATGTATCTGAGAGAAAATGGCCATGTATATACTCTGAATATTTTGAAGGTATGTGTTGTATGAACCTTTCCAACCACTCATCATCCATTCATAAGCAGTTACGGGATCTGAAGGATCCAAATTAAAAGTGGTCAAAAATGGTTTCGATGATTGGTTAAGCTCATGGGGTATGTGTTGTATGTGGTTGTATGAAATATTACAAAAGGATTTCTCATGGGTAAATCCAAAGAAATTGGCTTTCTGGGCTAAATTTAGGAATCTGGGTATTTATTGCCTTAGCAGGGTTCTTTTTGATTCTGTTTTTAATTGTGTTTAGTATATAACCTGCTAAGAGCGTCACAACGAGTAGAAGCACAAGTCATGGCGACCTTGTTAATAAATGGTCTGGTGTTAAACAAAAAAGGGGGAGATGTGGCAGATCTATGAGCAGAGGCCTGTCTACGGCCAAAGACACAGTGAGCAGAGCACACAGTAAACACAGAGCCAAGAGAACAGTTCATACCTTCACTCCATCCTGTGACGACCATATAACATTCCCGAATCTCGGACAAAGAATAGGGCTAAGTATTCTTCCTTCGCTAGGAACAGCAATGGCATTAAATATGTTGAATAAGATAGGGTGTTGGGCAAGTAAACAGATAAACCTTACAACTGAAATCCTATCTAGCTTGCTTACTGATGTTGATAGCATTCGGCATGCTACGTTGCAAAATCGAGTGGCTATTGATTTTTTGCTGTTAGCTCAGGGTCATGGATGTGAAGATTTTGAAGGTATGTGTTGTATGAACCTTTCCGATCACTCATCATCCATTCATAAGCAGTTACGGGATCTGAAGGATCCAAATTAAAAGTGGTCAAAAATGGTTTCGATGATTGGTTAAGCTCATGGGGTATAACGGGATGGTTATCAGACTTCCTAAAGCAAGGGCTCATGCTATTGTTGGTTATATTATTATTGATTATGGTAGCCTCGTGTGTTCTCCGCAAAGTGACTGACATGATAGAAGATGCCATGCATAAGGTCTGGCTGGCTCAAGAAGAAAAAGGGGGTATTGTAGGAATGTGTCTGAGAGAAAACGGTCATGTGAGTCAGCCTCCCTACTGTGAGAGATTAGATTAAGGGCAAAACAGGTGGCAGAAGATGGAATTAGTACATGGGAAAAACGGGAACTGAGAAGGTAGAAAACATGTGGTGCTAATGACTAAGCAATTTACTATGTGAATTCTTGTAACCAACCTGATCTGTGAATGAACTGCATGGACAGCGCGTGAACAGAGACTGTAAGCCAATCATATAGCTGCCGCTAGCGCGTGCTCTTATTGCCTGTCTCTATCTACTCTGTGAAAACTTGAATAAAGAGAGAACGACCATACTCATATTGAGACTCCGTCGTTACTCCAGGTCCGTCTCCCACTCCGACAGTTTCTATAAATACATTAGTAACAAAAGGAGGACTCAGAAGAACCTCCATCCTTTATCAGATGAAGGAGGTAACATAGTGACAAAGGATGAGGAGAAGGCTGAGGTACTTAATGCCTTCTTTGCCTCAGTCTTTAGTAGTAGAATCGGTTGTTCCCTGAGTACCCAGACCCTGAGCTAGTGGATAGGGGTGGGGAGTAGAATGAAGCCGCGTAATCCAAAGGGAGATGATGAGGGACCTGCTCCAACATCTGGATGTACACAAGTCTATGGGGCTGGATGGGATCCACCTGAGGGTACTGAGGGAGCTGGCGGAAGTGCTCACAAAGTGCTCCACCATTTACCAGCAGTCCTGGCAAACCGGGGAGGTCCCAGTTGACTGGCGTCTAGCAAATGTGACGCCCATCCACAAAAAGGGCCGGAAGGATTATCCAGGAAACTACAGGTCTGTCAGTCTGACCTCGGTGCCTGGAAAGATCATGGAACAGATCATCCTGAGTGCCATTATGCGGCACATGAAGGACAACCAGGCAATCAGACCCAGTCAGCATGGGTTTATGAAAGGCAGGTCCTGCTTGACAAACCTGATCTCCTTCTATGACAAGGTGACCTGCTTGGTGGATGGGGGAAAGGCAGTGTATGTTGTTTACCTGGATGTTGTGGTTTAGCCTCAGACGGAAACAAAGAACCACGTGCTGCTCGCTCGGGCCTTCCCGACACAGGAAGAATTGGAAGAAAAAGGCAAAACTCTTGGGTTGAGACAAAGGCAGTTTAACAGAACAGCAAAGGGAACAAGAAAAACAACAACAATAACACGGATAGAGGAATATACAAATATGATTATGGAACCGCTGCTTGCCACCGCTCACCGACCGGACCCAGGGATGCCCCAGTCTGCTCCAAGCCCCGACTTCCTGCCTCCTCCCCCGGCAGCTCAGGATGGGCATGGCTCACATGGGATGGAATACCTGTGTCCTGGGAAGAATTAACCTGATCCCCACCGGAACCAGGGCATTATCCACCCCTTATTCCATACCATCTATGTCATGCCCAGATCTTACAGGTTCCAATTAACTGCCACCACTTTCCCCTGTCATGTATATATATAGATATATATTAATGCAGATATAATGCCCTTAGTTTATGGGCCATCCCTCCAAAGTGTCCGTTGAGTTCTTTTAATCCACGGCTTTGGGCTCCATCTGTTAGAACAGTCTCTCAGGGCAGGTGAGATGCTGTGTGGTGCTGGCCTGTTGCATGCTGTATTTTTGGAGCTTGCAGCTGGTGTACCCGGTGTGGCTCATGCACACAGTCCGTGGGCTGAAGATGTAGATCTTGAGGAAGTTCCTGGGCGCCAGCTGCTGAGGTCAGATCTGATCCCATCACCCCTGTGCTTTACTCAGTTTTTCATCAAAGTCCAATTGCCCTTAATTTGGGTGATTCTTACCGTAGTACAACTGATAGTAATTATAGTAACGAGGACATATAGTGACAGGGTTACTTAGCAATCAACAACACACAATTTGATTCATTGGCTATTCTCACACAAAATCAGATCCCCATGAGGTACACATCAGACCTCCCCATCCTTCTGCATCACCCACCAAGTGCACCCAGGTCCTTGGGCAAAAGCAATCCCACGGATGGGTTTGCCTTTGCCTGAGGCAGGACTAACCCAGACTGTCTTCCCTAACATATTCTTCATGTGCACTATGGGGACTTTATCCCCTCCTACGGTACGTGGAAGTTTTGATTGGGCAGGGCCAGCTCGATTGGTAGATCCCCTGGTGTTAACTAGCCAGGTAGCCTTTGCTAAATGTGCATCCCAATGTTTTAAAGTCCCACCACCCATTGCTCTCAGTGTAGTTTTTAACAGTCCATTGTATTGTTCTATCTTCCCAGAGGCTGGGGCGTGACAGGGGATGTGATACACCCACTCAATGCCATGCTCTTTGGCCCAGGTGTCTATGAGGCTGTTGTGGAAATGAGTCCCGTTGTCCGACTCAGTTCTCTCTGGGGTGCCATGTCGCCACAGGACTTGTCTTTCAAGGCCCAGGATAGTGTTCCGGGCAGTGGCATGGGGCACAGGGTATGTTTCCAGCCATCCAGTGGTTGCTTCCACCATTGTGAGCACATGGCGCTTGCCTTGACGGGTTTGCGACAGTGTGATATAATCAATCTGCCAGGCCTCCCCATGTTGATATTTCAGCCATCGTCCTCCATACCAAAGAGGCTTTAACTGCTTGGCTTGCTTGATTGCAGCGCATGTCTCACATTCATGGATGACCTGTGCAATAGTGTTCATGGTCAAGTCCACCCCTCGGTCACGAGCCCATCTATATGTCGCATCTCTTCCTTGATGGCCTGAGGTGTCCTGGGCCCACCGAGCTATGAAGAGTTCACCCTTATGTTGCCAGTCCAGATCCACCTGACCCACTGCAATCCTAGCAGCCCGATCCACCTGCTGGTTGTTCTGATGTTCCTCCGTGGCCCGATTCTTCGGTACATGGGCATCTACGTGACGTACTTTCACAACCAGATTCTCTATCTGGGCAGCAATATCTTGCCACAGTTCAGCAGCCCAGATGGGTTTGCCTCTGCGCTGCCAATTTCCCTGCTTCCACTGCTGTAACCACCCCCACAGAGCATTGGCCACCACCCGTGAGTCAGTGTAGAGATAAAGCACTGGCCATTTTTCTCGCTCAGCAATGTCCAAAGCCAGCTGAACGGCTTTCACCTCTGCAAACTGGCTCGATTCACCTTGTCCTTCACTGGCTTCTGCAACTTGTCGTGTAGGACTCCACACAGCAGCCTTCCACTTTCGATGCTTTCCCACAATCCGGCAGGACCCATCAGTGAACAGGGCATATTTCCTCTCATTTTCTGGCAGTTCATTATATGGTGGGGCCTCTTCTGCACGCGTCACCTCCTCCTCTGGTGACATTCCGAAATCCTTGCCTTCTGGCCAGTCCATGATCACTTCCAGAATTCCTGGGCGACTGGGGTTTCCCATTCGAGTTCGCTGCGTGATCAGTGCAATCCACTTACTCCATGTAGCATCGGTTGCATGATGTGTGGTGGGGACCCTTTCTTTGAACATCCAACCCAGCACCGGCAGTCGAGGTGCTAAGAGGAGCTGTGCTTCTGTACCAACTACTTCCGAAGCAGCTCGAACCCCTTCATATGCTGCCAATATCTCTTTTTCTGTTGGGGTGTAGCGGGCTTCGGATCCTCTGTATCCCCGACTCCAAAACCCTAGGGGTCGACCTCGAGTCTCCCCTGGTGCTTTCTGCCAGAGGCTCCGGGTAGGGCTGTTCTCCCCGGCTGTGGTGTAGAGCACATTTTAAACATCTTGTCCTGGCCGGACTGGCCCCAGGGCCACTGCATGGACTATTTCCTGTTTGATTTGTTCGAAAGCTTGTCGTTGCTCAGGACCCCATTTAAAGTCATTCTTCTTCCGGGTTACTTGATACAGAGGGCTTACAATGAGACTGTAATCTGGGATATGCATCCTCCCAAAACCCACAATGCCTAAGAAAGCTTGCGTTTCCTTTTTACTAGTTGGTGGAGACAGAGCTGCTATTTTGTTGATCGCATCCATTGGGATCTGACGGCGTCCATCTTGCCATTTTATTCCTAAAACCTGGATCTCCTGCGCAGGTCCCTTGACCTTGCTTCGTATTATGGCAAAACCAGCTTTCAGAAGGATTCGGACTATTTTATTCCCTTTCTCAAAAACTTCTTCTGCTGTGTTTCCCCATACGATGATGTCATCAATGTATTGCAGATGTTCTGGAGCTTCACCCTGTTCCAGTGCAGTCTGGACCAGTCCATGGCAAATGGTGGGGCTGTGTTTCCACCCCTGGGGCAGTCGATTCCAGGTGTACTGGACGCCCCTCCAAGTGAAAGCAAACTGTGGCCTGCACTTTGCTGCCAAAGGGATTGAGAAGAATGCATTCGCTATATCTATTGTGGCATACCACTTGGCTGCCTTGGACTCCAGTTCGTACTGGAGTTCTAGCATGTCCGTCACGGCATTCAGGCATTCACGTCAACATTCACGATAGTCTACAGTTAGCCTCCACTCTCCATTAGACTTTCGCACCGGCCATATGGGACTGTTAAAGGGTGAGCGAGTCTTGCTGATCACTCCTTGAACCTCTAGTTGACGAATCAGCTTATGGATGGGAATCAGAGAGTCTCAGTTAGTGCAATATTGCCGCTGAAGCACCGTTGTGGTAGCAATCGGCACCTGCTGTTCTTCGACCCTCAACAACCCCACAACAGCAGAGTCCTCTGAGAGACCAGGCAAGGTAGACAACTGTTTAACTTCCTCCATCTCCAAGGCAGCTATGCCAAAGGCCCAATGGTACCCTTTCGGGTCCTTAAAATACCCTCTCCTGAGGTAATCTATGCCAAGGATGCATGGAGCCTCTGGGCCAGCCACAATGGGATGCTTTTGCCACTCATTCCCAGTTAGGCTCACTTCCGCCTCCAGTACAGTCAACTCTTGGGATCCCCCTGTGACCCCAGAAATACAAATGGGTTCTGCCCCTCTATAGCTTGATGGTATTAGGGTGCACTGTGCACCCGTGTCCACTACAGCCTTATACTCCTGTGGGTCTGATGTGCCAGGCCATCAAATCCACACCGTCCAATAAACCCGGTTGTCCCTTTCCTCCACCTGGCCGGAGGCAGGGCCCCTCTAATCCTGGTCATAGTATCCGTTACTCACTTCTTGCAGAAATCACTTGGAAGTTCCTTCAAGAGGATCAGAAGCAAGATCAGGCCTTCTGCTCTGTCTGGGGAACTGCCCGCTGGAAACGGGGTCAGCACTTTTCCTGGAGGGATCCCCTTTTGTGGTTGTCCTTCCTTGCAACTCCTGTACCCGTGTCCGCAGGATCCAAGTAGGTTGTCCATCCCACTTCCTCATGTCCTCTCCGTGGTCACGCAGGTAGAACCACAGGGTGCCTCGTGGTGTGTACCCTCTGTACTCTCTCTCTCGAGTGGGGAAATGCCTGCTCCTAATAGCTGAGATGCTGGCCCATACAGGTGGGGAGTAGGACATATTCTCTTCAAGTTGCTGGACCTTCCGGGACAGTTTCTCCACAGCTGAGACAAGGGGGGAAGAGAGACTTTCTTCGTATTGCTGGAGTCGGCCAGCCACCTCATCCACCGTTGGTCCCTATTCGCCTTTCCATTCCATTACTGCCAATGAGTTGGCATATGATGATGGTGCGCTCCGTACAAACTTCCGCCACATGGGCCTTGTGCATTGCACCTCATCAGGGTCTGTGGGTAACTGTGCATTGTCCAGGTCATAAGAAATCATCACGGCTAATTCTCTCAGGTACTGGCTACCTCTTTCCATGGTAGTCCACTTGCTTGGGTGACATACAATATCTTCACTGAAGGGGTACCTCTCCCTCACGCCTGACAGGAGTCGCCTCCAGAGGCTGAGGGCTTGGGTCTTCTTCCCAATTGCCTTGTCAATGCCGCCTTCCCTAGACAGGGATCCCAGCTGCCTGGTTTCCCTACCCTCTAATTCCAGGCTACTGGCCCCATTATCCCAGCACCGGAGCAGCCAGGTGACAATGTGCTCGCCTGAAAGTCGGCTGAAATCTTTTCGCATATCCCGCAGCTCACTCAGGGATAGGGATCGGGTGATTATCTCTGGTTCTGCCTCTTCCTCCTGCTCTCGTGATGGCCCTGGTTCATCATCATCCCTTACTAAGCAAACTGATTTCTTCGTGTACTTCTTCTTCTGTATGGGGGCAACTGATACTGTCACGGATTGGTTTCCTGGTTCAGCGGCAGTGGCTGCCACCAGGGTTGGAGTAGCCACAGTGTCTGTCGCAGGGGTTGGAGTAGCCGCAGTGTCTGTCGCAGGGGTTGCAGTAGCTGTAGTGTCTGTTGGCCTGGTTTCCCTCTCATAACACTCCATAACACTGAGCAGTGCCTGGTAGATACTGGCCAGGGCCCAGCACAGCGCGGTGAGTTGTGCCTCTCTAGAATAGCCACAGCATTTTCCCTTCAGATATTCTACCACTTTATCAGGGTCCTGTAATTGTTCAGGGGTGAAGTCCCAGACCATTGGAGGTGAGTAGTTCTCTAGGTACCTGCCCATGTTCTCCCACATGCCATGCCACCCCTGACTATCCAGCCTCGGAGCAGATCTCTGGGTGGTAGTCTTAAATAGGTGCTTAACCTTAGACAGGACCTGGAACATATTCAGGAGACATAACACTAGGACCAGGCTGGTTTGAGTATCCCAAGGATATTCAGAATTCTCAAAAGCTGTCATACCTGACCCAAAGGAGAAAAGGGAGGCAAAAGAGCTGGGGAAAGTGTCCCCCCTGTTTCCCCCATAGACTGGGTGTAATTATTAATAAATTCTGAGAGACAGTGCCCAAGGTACGGACAGGACAGCAACACCACATAAAAGCCCCAAAGTAACTGTCTAACAAGTGATGTTATCATGTCATAAGCCCATATCGCACAGGACAGCAAAACGATAATCCTCATCCCTCTCCCAGAAGTAACAAATATCATTGCAGGCAGTACATAAGCCATATAGGAATTTACATAACACAGCCATGAGAACAAACCAAGCAACATGGTGACCAGCGACTATTTACCTAATACAATAAATGCATACGACAAATTCGTTTTTACAAGCTCTAGTTGGATTCTGTCGTTATCTCAACCCTTCGAGCCCCACGTTGGGCGCCAAAAAGGACTGTCGTGGTTTAGCCTCAGATGGCAACAAAGAACCACGTTCCACTCGCTCGGGTTTTCCCAATACGGGAAGAATCGGAAGAAAAAGGCAAAACTCTTGGGTTGAGACAAAGGCAGTTTAACAGAACAGCAAAGGGAACAAGCAAACAACAATAATAACACGGACAGAGGAATATACAAACACGATTACCAAACCACCGCTCCAAGCTGCGACTTCCTGCCCCCTCCCCCAGCAGCTCAGGGTGGGTATGGCTCACATGGCATGGATTACCTGTGTCCCTGTCGGAGCCTGGGGAGAATTAACCCTATCCCGGCCGGAACCAGGACACCCATGATGGTAATTGGTGAGCGATCTCCCTGTCCCTATCTTGACACACGAGCCTTTTGTTATATTTTCTCTCCCCTGACCAGTTGAGGAGGGGGAGTGATAGAGCGGCTTTGGGGGCACCTGGCATCCAGCCAGGGTCAACCCACCACAACTTCCCATAGCCTGAAATTTTACACCCGAACAGGCATGTAATCCTGTTGAATTAGTAAAACATTTGAAGGAGGGGAGCCTTACCCACCCCAATGAGACACAGCGACTTCTAATGCTGTGTTGGTGCCTGGCCCATGCATATCAAGCTGCTCTCCAGTGTCCTCAAAAGAGAAAGAGGATCTCCCAATCTAAGAGCATACAAACGGACACTGAGAAGGGGTCCTGCTCTGAAGCCACACAAAGGGATGCTGAAAAGGTCTCTCACTCTGAGGCCACACAAATGGACATTGTGACTGAACCAGAGACCCAACCCTCAGCTATAATATTTGCTCCTGTAGTCACAAAGAAACAGTGGAAGCAGAGGTTGACTTGGTTAGTAGGAGAAGAAGCAGCTCCTCCTGGGAGGGGGAAAGAGAAAGAATCAGAAGAAATAAAAGAGGCAGAAACTTCCCGGTCTCTATCCCTGAGCAAGCTCTATCTTTCTGCATAGAGATATGCTGAAAGATTTCATCCATCAGCAAGGTGAGCAAATTGTTACTAGGTTGCTCCAGTGCTGGGATAGTGTAGTCAACCATCTGGACCTAGAGGGCAAGAAAGCCCAGCAACTGGGTTTTATGTCTAGGGACTATGGTACTGACAAAGGGATTGGAGGAGGGGCAGCCAATTGCAGCCTCTGGAGTCGGCTCCTATCAACCATGAAGGCAAGGTACCCTGCAAAGAAAGATCTTGTAAACTAGTGTCCTGGTTTGAGGTAAAAAAGAACCAACTTTCTGTTCAGTAATTTTACTTTTCAGCTAAGCTTCATCTAACTGAACTCTCTGAAATTAACAGCATATTTTTAAGACTGTAGTCTGCTTCCAGAATGATAAGACCTGATTGTTCATAATTTATACCAAGGAACAGTATGCAGAGAGGCTCTTGCTTATACTTATTGCTATAACAACCAAGGTCAGCTTTGTTATATGCCCCGTTGGAGAATTGGAAATGGAAGAGACCCAAAACTGACCAACGGGGTATTCCATCCCATCTGCATCATGCTCAGTATAAAAGCTGAGGGATCAAAGGGTCAGCCGTCTTTCTTCAATGGCTGGTGTCCGAGGAGGACTCTGCCTTTGATCTCGATCTGTGCATTCCTGAATCCAGATCCAGAATCCAGTTTCCATCCATTGCTGAGTCCAGTCTGGGACTTCCTCCCCAGTGCCTGCCGGTGTCATCATCCTGGGAGCTTGATACGGTTTTGTATATATTGTATCTATTTCATTATTTTCTTTTTATTATTTTATTAATATTGCATGAAAATAGTTCAGTTTCTTTTTAAAATCATAAGTCTCTTTTGTCTCTCATCCTCTCCCTGAAGGGAGATACTCTCCCTTCTCTGAAGGGGAGAGAAGTAAAAGAGAGCATCTGTCATTCATTCAGTGTGATATAATCAATCTGCCAGGCCTCCCCATATTTATATTTCACCCACTGGCTTCCATACCAAAGAGGCTTTAACCGCTTGGCTTGCTTGATTGCAGCGCATGTCTCACATTCATGGATAACCTGTGCAATAATGTCCATGGTCAAGTTCACCCCTCATCACGAGCCCATCTACACGTTGCATCACAACCCACACTCGCAAGAGAGCAGCTGACGAGGCAGGGGCAGAGCCTGCAGCAGCAGTGGCCAGACCCCACCCCCTTAAAAGGCGGCCCTAGGGACCGCTAGCGACCAGGAGTGCGGTGAACAGGACAGGCGAACAGGGTGTGGCACGGCCATTTGCAAGGCAGTTTGCGCTGAAGGGCACAAGAAAAGGGTGCAGAAAGCTCAGGAGGGGAGCTCAGCCATGGTTTCTACCTGAAAGATGCAGCTTCCTGTGTCTTCTGCACTTGCCAGAGCAGATGTAGCCATACAAACAGAGCTCCCCTGGAAGCATGCAGCCACCCAGGCCTCTGGCTGCAGGGAGTGCCACAACCTCTCATGGCTAGTGGATGGTAGAAGGGATGACAGCTGTGTGAGGTGTGACCAGGTGGATGAGCTACTCAGCCTGGTAGCAGAGGTAGAACTCCCTCCTTGCCCACATCCCCTAACCAAGTGCCTCTGTATAATAGGTATGAGGCTCTCGAGGAGGTAGGCCAGCCCATGGATGATATGGAAGATGGTTCGGCTACACCAGAAGAGATGCTGGGACCAGTAAGGCCTACCCCCTGTTTAAAAACTGCCTCCACAAGGAAGAAGAGGTGGATTATAGTTATTAGGAGACTCCCTTCTGAGGGGAACAGAAGGCCCAATATGCCAGGCTGACCCTCTTGACAGGGAAGTATGCTGCCTCCCCAGGGCCTGGCCAGGGACGTCACTCGAAAACTTCCCAGCCTGGTTCAGCCCTCGGACTACTACCCGCTGTTGCACTTTCACATAGGTGGTGATGAGGTGGCAACACATAGCCCAAGAACAATCAAAAGAGACTTCAGGGCCTTGGGAAGGTTAATAAGGAAGTCTGGGGCACAGGTCATCTTTTCTTCCAGTTACAGGCAAGGACTCTGTAAGAAACAGACGTGTGCAATCTGTCAACACATGGCTCCGTGGCTGGTGTCACCACCACAGTTTTGGGTTTTTCGACAATGGGATGATCTACATGGCACCAGGCTTGTTGGCATCGGATGGGGCTCATCTGTCTGAAAGGGGGAAGAGGGTGTTAGCTCATGAGCTAGTGGGGCTCATTGACCGGGCTTTAAACTAGGCTTGTTGGGGGAGGGGGATATTACCCGGCTTGCTCATGACAAGCCAAGGGATGATGCTCCAAGGTCTGAGGGGTGGGTTGCTAGCAAAGGCCCTCAACCTGTTGCTCCGAGATGAGCTGGGTATGCTGCAGCACACTCAAAGTCTTATGGGGATGAGCCAGGGGCTCCTGAGGCAATAGGAACCAGGGAGTCACAGATAAAACACCCCAGAGGAAGACCACCTGAAGAGCAGCATGAAGGAAATGCAGCCACTCCAGCCAGTGAGACAGCTTCATTGGGCGCCCAGCTGAAATGCCTTTACGCAAATGCACGTAGCATGGGAAACAAGCAAGAGGCGTTAGAGATGTGCGCACGCCTCCAGGGCTACGATCTTATTGGCATCACAGAGACGTGGTGGGATGGCTCTTATGATTGGAGTGTTGGAATGGAGGGATACAGACTCTTCATGAAGGACAGGCTAGGAAGACAAGGAGGGGGTGTTGCCCTCTATGTCAATGAACAGCTGGAGTGCATGGAGATCCACCTGGGGATGGATGAAGACCCAACGGAGAGCTTATGGGTCAAGATTAAAGGGAACGCAGGGGCAGGTGACGTTACAGTAGGGATCTGCTACAGGCCACCTGACCAGAACGACGGAGCGGATGAGGCCCTCTGTCATAGTTTTGGCCAAATTGGCCAATGGCTGGTGACAGATGCTCCCCCCCAACCTCTCGTACATGGAGAGGAGGAGGAGAGATAAAGAGATTTACGAGTTTAGAAGAAACTAAACTACTTTAATGAAATATTAATAATAAGATAAAAAGGAAAATAATGAAATAGATACAGTATATACAAAACTGTATTAACTCCCAGGATGACGTCACTGGCAGGCACTGGGGAAGTCCCAGACTGGACTCAGTGATGGATGGGAACTGGATTCCACAGATGGAGTCAGGAACACGCAGATTGGGATCAAAGGCAGATGAACAGACAGGGTCCTCCTTGGACGTCAGCCACTGAAGAAAGAGAGAGCTGACCCTTTGATCCCTCAGCTTTTATACTGAGCATGGGGCAGATGGGATGGAATACCCCTGTTGGTCAATTTTGGGTCACCTGTCCTGTCCACTCCTCCCTGCAGGTGGGACCCGTCTACGCTTTTCTGCTTCCAACCCTCCAACAGGGCAAATAACGAAATTAGCTGACCTTGGTTGTTATAGCAATAAGTATAAGCAAGAGCCTCTCTGCGTACCATTCCTTGGCACAAACTGTAAACATGGGTCTTATCACTCTGAGAACAAACTGTTTTCTGCACAACATGCTGTTAATTTCAGAGTTAGAAGACGCCTAGCTAAAAAGTAAAATTACGGAACAGAAAGTTGGTTCTGTTTTACCTCAAACCAGGACACCATCCATAGACAGATAGGAGCAGCATCGCATTCGCAGACCCTGCTCATCATGGGGGACTTCAAACACCCCGATATCTGTTGGAAGGACAACACAGTGGGGCAAAGGAAATCCAGGAAGTTCTTGGAATGTGTTGATGACAACTTTCTTCTTCAAATGGTAGAGGAGCCAACGAGGAGAGGAACTATGCTGGACCTTGTCCTTACCAACAAGGAGGAGCTAGTGGGGAATGTCAAGCTCAGGGGTAGCCTCGGCTGCAGTGATCATGAAATGGTAGAATTCAAGATCCTTAGGGCAGTGAGGAGGGTGTGCAGCAAGCTCACTACCCTGGACTTCAGGAAAGCAGACTTTGGCCTCTTCAGGGATTTGCTAGGCAGAGTTCCATGGGATAAAGCACTGGAGGGAAGAAGGGCCCAAGGAAGCTGGTTAGTATTCAAGGATCACCTCCTCCAAGCTCAGGAGTGAAGCATCCCAAGAAAGAAGTCAGGCAAAAACACCAGGAGGCCTGCATGGATGAACAAGGAGCTCCTGGACAAGCTCAAAAGCAAAAAGGAGGCCTACAGAGGGTGGAAGCAAGGACAGGAAGCCTGGGAGGAATACAGAGAAACTGTCTGAGCAGACAGGGGCCGGGTTAGCCAAGCTAAAGCCCAGATAGAATTAAATCTGGCCAGGGACATCAAGGATAACAAGAAAAGGTTGTTATAAGTATGTCAGAGATAAAAGGAAGACTAGGCAAGATGTGGGCCCTCTCCGGAAGGAAACAGGAGACCTGGTCACCCAGAATATGGAGAAGGCTGAGGTACTCAATGACTTTTTCGCCTCGGTCTTCACCGGCAAGGGCTCCAACCATACCACCCAAGTTGCAGAAGGCAAAGGCAGGGGCTATGAGAATGAAGAACCGCCCACTGTAGGAGAAGATCAGGTTCGAGACCATCTGAGGAACCTGAAGGTGCACAAGTCCATGGGACCTGATGAAATCCATCCACGGGTCCTGAGGGAGCTGGCACATGAAGTCGCTAAGCTGCTTTCCATTATATTTGAAAAGACGTGGTAGTCTGGGGAAGTTCCTGCTGACTGGAAGAAGGGGAAACATAACCCCCATTTTCAAAATTGGAAAAGCATGGATTTGATGGATTGACCACTTGGTGGATAAGGAACTGGCTGGATGGCTCCACTCAAAGGGTTGCGGTCAATGGCTCAATGTCCACATGGAAACCAGTGATGAGTGGTGTTCCTCGGGGGTCAGTACTGGGACCAGTGCTGTTTAACATCTTTGTCAGTGACATGGACAGTGGGATTGAGTGCACCATCAGCAAGTTTGCCGATGACACCAAGCTGTGCGGCACTGTCGACAAGCTGGAGGGAAGGGATGCCATCCAGAGGGAACT
The DNA here is from genome assembly GCF_028500815.1 of Rissa tridactyla. Lineage (NCBI taxonomy): Eukaryota > Metazoa > Chordata > Aves > Charadriiformes > Laridae > Rissa > Rissa tridactyla. Next base: position 19,938,251 of record NC_071496.1, read on the forward strand.
GGACAGGCTTGAGGAGTGGGCCCATGCCAACCTCATGAATTTCAACAAGACCAAGTGCAAGGTCCTGCACTTGGGTCGTGGCAATCCCAGACACAAATACAGGTTGGGCAGAGAATGGCTTGAGAGCAGCCCTGAGGAGAAGGACTTGGGGGTGTTGGTGGATGAGAAGCTCAACATGAGCAGGCAATGTGCACTCGCAGCCCAGAAAGCCAACCGCATCCTGGGCTGCATCAAAAGAAGCATGGCCAGCAGGTCGAGGGAGGTGATTCTGGCCCTCTGCTCTGCTCTGGTGAGACCCCACCTGGAGTACTGCGTCCAGCTCTGGAGTCCTCAGCACAAGAAGGACATGGACCTGTTGGAGAGGGTCCAGAGGAGGACCACGAAGGTGACCAGAGGGCTGGAGCACCTATGCTATGAGGACAGGCTGAGAGAGTTGGGGTTGTTCAGCCTGGAGAAGAGAAGGCTCCGGGGTGACCTTATAGCAGCCTTCCAGTACCTGAAGGGGGCCTACAGGAAGGATGGGGAGGGACTCTTTATAAGGGAGTGTAGCAATAGGATGAGGGGTAATGGTTTTAAACTAAAAGAGGGGAGATTTAGATTGGATATTAGGAAGAAATTATTTACTGTGCGGGTGGTGAGACACTGGAACAGGTTGCCCAGGGAAGTTGTGGATGCCCCATCCCTGGAAGTGTTCAAGGCCAGGCTGGACGAGGCTTTGAGCAGCCTGGTCTAGTGGGAGGTGTCCCTGCCCATGGCAGGGGGGTTGGAACTAGATAGTCTTTAAGGTCTCTTCCAACTCGAACCATTCTATGATTCTATGATCTCTGCCTTGATGTCCTGAGGTGTCACGAGCCCATCGACCTATGAGTAACTCACCCTTATGTTGCCAGTCCAGATCCACCTGACCCACTTCAATCCTAGCAGCCTGATCCACCTGCCAGTCTTTTTGATGCTCCTCAGTGGCCTGACTCTTGGGCACATGGGCATCTACGTGACATACTTTCACAACCAGATCCTCTATCTGGGCAGCAATATCTTGCCATAGTTCACCAGCCCAGATGGGTTTGCCTATGCACTGCCAGTTGCCCTGCTTCCACTGCTGTAACCACCCCCACAGAGCATTTGCCACCATCCATGAATCAGTGTAGAGATAAAGTACTGGCCATTTTTCTTGTTCAGGAATGTCCAAAGCCAGCTGAATGGCTTTCACCTCTGCAAACTGGCTCGATTCACCTTGTCCTTCACTGGCTTCTGCAACTCGTCGTGTAGGCCTTCCACTTTTGATGTTTTCCCACAATCCGACAGGGACCATCAGCGAACAGGGCATGTTTCTTCTCATTTTCTGCTAGTTTATTATATGGTGGGGCCTCTTCCACATGCGTCATCTCTTGTAGATAGTGAGACTCATGATCATAAATTATCATGAGTCTCAAAGGGGGGAACTGATATCAGACTAAAGCCAACCTAGTAGTTCAGCAAAGTTCTTATAAATTAGTAGTGCCATTAGTATAAGCCATCATGAGTGATAGGAGAATCATAGAATCATAGAATCATAGAATGATAGGGTTGGAAGGGTCCTCTGGAGATCATCTAGTCCAACCCCCCTGCCAGAGTAGGGTCATCTTAGAGCAGGTTGCACAGGAACGCATCCAGGTGGGTTTTGAATGTCTCCAGAGATGGAGACTCCACCACCTCTCTGGGCAGCCTGTTCCAGTGCTCTGCCACCCTCAAAGGAAAGAAGTTCCTCCTCATGTTTAGGTGGAACTTCCTATGTTCCAGCTTGTGCCCATTACCTCTTGTCCTGTCCCCGGGCACCACTGAAAAGAGCCTGGCCCCATCCTCCTGACACACCACCCTTTAAGTATTTATAAGCATTGATAAGATCCCCCCTCAGCCGTCTTTTTTCCAGACTGAAGAGACCCAAGTCCCTCAGCCTTTCTTCATAAGAGAGGTGTTCCAGTCCCCTCATCATCTTGGTAGCCCTTTGCTGCACCCTCTCCAGCAGTTCCCTGTCCTTCTTGAACCGGGGAGCCCAGAACTGGACACAGTACTCCAGGTGCGGCCTCACCAGGGCAGAGTAGAGGGGGAGGATGACCTCCCTCGACCTGCTGGCCACACTCTTCTTGATGCACCCCAGGATGCCATTGGCCTTCTTGGCCACAAGGGCACATTGCTGGCTCATGGTCATCCTGTTGTCCACCAGGACTCCCAGGTCTCTTTCCACGGAGCTGCTCTCCAGCAGGTCAGCCCCCAACCTGTACTGGTGCATGGGGTTATTCCTCCCCAGGTGCAGCACCCTACACTTGCCCTTATTGAATTTCATGAGGTTTCTCTCTTTGCCTAGATCTCCAGCCTGTCTAGGTCTCTCTGTATGGTGGCGCAGCCTTCTGGTGTGTCAGCCACCCCTCCCAGCTTTGTGTCATCATCAAACTTGCTGAGGGTGCGCTCTATCCCCTCATCCAGGTCATTGATGAATATATTGAAGAGGACTGGACCCAGTACTGACCCCTGGGGAACACCACTTGTCACGGACCTCCAACTAGACTCTGTGCCCCTAATCACGACCCTCTGAGCTCTGTCTTTCAACCAGTTATATATCCACCCCACTGTCCATTCATCTATCCCACTCTTCCTAAGCTTCCCTATGAGGATGCTGTGGGAGACCGTGTCGAAAGTCTTGCTTATGTCCAGGTAGACCACATCCACTGCCCTCCCCTCATCTATCCATCCAGTCACACCATCATAGAAGAAGGCTATCAGATTAGTCAGACATGATTTCCCCTTGGTGAATCCATGTTGAGTACTTCTGATAGCTTTCTTTTCCTCCACATGCTTTGAGATGATGCCCAGAACGAGCTGTTCCATCATCTTTCCAGGGATGGAGGTGAGGCTGACTGGCCTGTAGTTCCCCGGCTCCTCCTTCTTGCCCTTTTTGAAGACTGGAGTGACCTTGGCTTTCCTCCAGTCCTCAGGCACCTCGCCTGTTCTCCAGGACCTTTCAAAGATGATGGAGAGCGGCCCAGCAATGACTACCGCCAGCTCCCTCAGCACTCTCGGGTGCATCCCATGGGGGCCCATGGACTTGTGAATATCTAATTGACCTAATTGATCCCTCACTCAATCCTCCTCAACCAAGGGGAAGTCTTCTTCTTTCCCCGTTACTTTCCCTAAAGCCTGGGACTCCTGAGGGCTGGGCCGAGCAGTAAAGACCGAAGCAAAGAAGGCATTCAGTAACTCCGCCTTCTCCGCATCCTCCGTCACCATGGCTCCTGTCTCATTCAACAGGGGGCCCACAACTTCTCTGGTCTTCCTTTTGCCTCCAATATACTTGAAGAAGCCCTTCCTGTTGAGCTTGACATCCCTTGCCAGGTTTGTCTCCAAGGAGGCCTTGGCTTTCCTCCTTTCATCCCTGCACGCTCTGGCAGCATTCTTGTAATCCTCCCAAGGGGTCAGTCCCTTCTTCCACGTGCTGTAAACTTCCTTCTTCCACTTGAGCTTTTTCAGAAGCTCCCTGCTCAACCATGCAGGTCTCCTGCGTCCCTTGCCCGATTTCTTGCTCTTAGGGATGCACCGATCCTGAGCTTGGAGGAAGTGGTCTTTGAATACCAACCAGCTCTCTTGAGCCCCTTTGCCTTCCAGAGCCCTAGCCCACGGGATCTCTCCAAGCAGTTTCTTGAAGAGGTCAAAGTTAGCCCTCCTGAAGTCCAAGGTTGTGATTTTACTTGTTGTTTTGTGCATGCTACCCATGATCCTGAACTCTATCTTCTCATGATCACTACAACCTAGGGTGCCCCCAACCTTAATGTCCTCCACCAGTGCCTCTGTGTTTGTCAGTACCAGGTCCAGGAGTGCTCCTCTCCTTGTTGGCTCCTGCACCACCTGAATCAAAAAGTTATCATCAATGCACTGGAGGAGCCTCCTGGACTGTGCGTGCCTGGCTGTGTGGCCTTCCCAGCAGATATCGGGGTGATTGAAGTCCCCCATGAGAACCAAGGCCTGTGATTGCAAGGCTACCTTCAGCTGTCTGTAGAAAGCCTCATCAGCTTCCCCATCCTGATCAGGTGGCCTGTAATAAACACCCACAACAGTGTCCTTCATATTTGCCTGCCCCTTAATCCTTACCCATAAGCTCTCAACTCTCTCTTCATCTGCCCCCAGGGAAAGCTCAATACATTCCAGATGCTCTCTCACATAGAATGCAACTCCACCACCTTGCCTCGCTGGCCTGTCTTTCCTGAAAAGGACATAGCCATCCATGACAGCATTCCAGTCATGTGAGCTGAGCAAGTGCTCAAGTGCTCAAGTGCTGAGCAACTACGCCCTGGCACCTCACCAGCAAGCCCAGTACCATCCTCACCCCCCTTCAAATCTAGTTTAAAGCCCTCTCAATGAGCCCTGATAACTCTTGTCCTTATCATTATTTATTATTTCATTACTTATTAATACTTTCATTAAAGTAGTTTAGTTCTTTTTCTAAACACTTAAATCTCCTTATCTCTTCCTCTCCTCTCTTTGGAGGTGGGGGGGGAGGGGCCATCTGTCATTCTGATTGGCCAATCTGGCCAAAACCATGACACAGGCCATCGAATCCACACAGTCCAATAAACTTATGGATAATATATGCTAGCAAATGAAAAATAAGCTCTGGGTGCCTTAACTAGTGCACAGAGACCAAGACCAGATTATTCCTGTTTTAGAAGCTGAGAACAGGAGAGATATAGAATAAAGACTCACAAAGGCCAATGCATGCTGTGTAAAACTTGTCAGCCACTCTTTACGCAGTGATAGAGACAGGTAGACTGACTTCATGAGACCATGCATGAATATGGAGATTTAGATCTGCAGCAAACCCCATGCAGCGCACATCCCCTTCTCCTTTGATCTTGCTGGAGCCCAATCAGAAATACTTATTGGTCAGAGTGAACCAGTTCATCTTTCAGTTAGGTTCTACATACTATTCCAGGACATGACCCACACAAGTTCTCAAACATATTTATTAATAAGAACTTGCTGGAAATGAGATGGCTAAAGCGATGTTGTTGCAACATCGTCAAACAGTCCTCATTCACATGTCTGATGACTCTAGTACACCACAAGTTTATAAGCTTTATTACATGCATCCAAAAACTCCACTCTCTTAATACTCCATATCTAAAAGACTTGTTAGCAATTCAGAATATAACTAGGACAAAAACCAAAACTGATTTAGCCTACACAATGCTCAGAAACAGCACTGCAAGTTGCACACAAGTTGTAAGGTGCATAGAAGCCACAAACCATCTTCTGTTTCTAAAAGATACCAAAAGCCAACAGAGATAACTGAAATGTTAAGAAAGGAACTAGTCTTTGTAATGCAGGAGTGCCTTAATGTATGTTCCTCCAGCTGCTTAAATCCTGAGAAAAAAAAAAAACCACAAAAAAAACCCCAATACCACAAACACCAAGCTTTGCTGTGCTTTAAGTGATATCTGATAACATACAAAAATTTCAGACTTGTCTCAACAAGACCATCTATCAGTTTGTTAGGAAGATATTAGTATTCCAAGAGACATCACCACTTTTAAGTATCTAAAAGAGACCAGGAACAAAGAAAGCATTGGAACAGGATGCCCAGGGAAGGTGTTGAGTCACCATCCCTGGAGTTATTTAAAAGACATGTAGACATGGTGCTTAGGGACATGGTTTAGTGGTGGACTTGGCAGTGTTAGGTTTACAGTTGGACTTGATGATCTTAAGGGTCTTTTCCAACCTAAATGATTCTATGATTCTATGAAATCAGATGTGCCTAATCTATAGAAATAGCCTGTGGGGGTTTGAATGTTAACAGGAATGTTAAGATTAAAATGGTGACCTCAATTCAGTTCTGGTCTCTGACCATACTCAGTATGGGATTCTCGATCATTCATTTCTCTGGGCCTCAAATTTCCATTTATAAAACAGAGTAACATTTCCTTTCACCACCTCCTTGAACATACTGTGGTGAGAGACTAATTTGTGCCGGAGCTTAGCACTAGTGACTAAAATAAATGAAGCCTTAGGCCACATGAATCGTACTTTAACCTTTGTTTTTATCTATGGAAATGTAACCAGTAGATAAGGAAGTATAACTAAAACTTTAACTACAGCATATTCTGTAACAAAAGATAAGGAAATGTCTCCAGACACAGACAAAAAGGGCGCCTGGAGGCTGCAAGAGCAAATCAGAAAAAGAGAAGACTAGAGTCAGTGAACAGGACTGGATGAGCAGAAGTGCCATCAAGAAATCAATCGACCTATAGAGACTATAAAATCCGGTAACAATCGACAGGTAGGACCCCTCTTTGGAAGCACCCAGCTCAGGTTGTAACTACTATTGCATATTAAACATATTTGAAGAAGGAACTCTGATTCTTTTATTAAAGTGGAACCAAAGGATGAGCCCTGTTGAGGTGGCATCCACATAATTCCTACCATGGTCTATGTGGCAGCTGCATGATTCCTACAACAATACTCTGTTTTACTTATGGAGCAGAGACTATTATTGACTAAATACCGATTAACACATCAGTCCTCATCTTCTGCAATACTGATGCCTTGCTGCCCCAGTAAGCACAAGTATTTTAGTTTTAAGGCTACCAACCATTTTGGTTACCTTCCCAGATATCTTGCAGTCCCACTCTCTTTTAGATACATAAGGAAACTTGGCCACACAAGAAACCCAACATCAAGTCAAATGCAAATAAGTTACTATCACCAGGGGCTTATCAAATTACTGGAGAGCAACAGAACACCCAAAAACTTTGTGAGTATCCACTGGTTTTTAACCATCGGATTCTGAAATAACATTGCCAACACATTTTGAAGATGGCTTCTCTTAGCAACTGAAAAAGTATCCCATTAGAGTTTTCAAACATGTATTCTTAACTGTTCTACCATGAATGATACCTAGACAATAGTTTTAATTAAGACATTCAAAAGATGGAAAGGGCATCATGCAGATACACAACAGAAAAATGAATGCTAGTTTAACATTTATTAGAAGCCAGGCCACTCTGACTATTCATCCACTGAAACTGGCACAGCAAGTATTTCCCTTCTGATTTCTCAAAGCCTTTTTTAATCTGTACATTTTGGAGTATGCGATTTTGCATTAGAACGAAAAAAATATGTGCAATTTCACAGTGCAAGTGCAGTATGAAATATCCTTAAAGCAGACAGGATACTTGTTAACTCCAATAAAACCTTCCTAAACCCTGCTTCCTCTTTGCTCCTTTGAGAAAACAGTGAAGAAATTTATATTTACAGCTTAGTTCTTCTATCCAAAATATCCCTTTAACTTTTTCTTTTCTCTTTTTATGGCAGATGTAAATTTTTCACCAAATTGTCAAATGACAGATATTTTCTGTGATATCTATACAATTTGGCCTGATTTCAAGCAAGTCATAAATGCTGAAATCCTGTACCTCTTTGACATCCCAGCCTACCAGCAGAGCTTTGAGGAAATCCTCTAGTGCTTCTCTTGGGGTACTGATTTAAAAAGACTTCCAAAAAACATAGATGGAAAATAAAATGTTCAAACAGGTATGCATCAAAATCTTAACACTGGGATGATTATGTTTGAAGGAGAAGTCATATGGATGCTCTTCAAAGCCAACATTGAAATCAATACACTATTATTTCCCTTAGTCTTGTGCCATCTTCATCAATTAAAAATAAAAATACAAGTTCCCTTTTATGGAGAAAGTTCTCTGCTTTACTAGACTGGATTCCCTTATTTTGTTGCAATTTAGTAAGACCGAACTGTAATATCATAAATATCATAAATGTCATAAATATCAGCTAGATTAAATTACTTTTGATCAAACTAAGAAAATTTTTCCAAGCTTGTTAGCTCATATTGTTGTCACAAATCTGTGTTCTTTTAACCTGGTGTGCAAGGAGGTGATATACACACAGAAGCGAGATATTTGTTTATTTAATTTCTGCGCGGAGATGGGTGCTAGGTGGTTCATCCACAAAGCTAGAAAAATCCTGTTGGCACACAGTAGGCATTTATACCTTTCGGACAACAGTTAAGCAAGAGTTATCAGTACTTTCCACAATTATGCTTAGCCATCCTCATTCCCATTGGATCTTACTGTGCCTCATCTCTATTTAAAGTCACAGGGTCCTCTCTTTTTACTATGCATGCTCCGTGAGGAGGGAGCTTTTGTTAGTAGCTTTCTCTACTCGAGGGTAGTTTTTTTACTATGTTAATTAGGATAGTTCAAGTGACTTCTGCTTTGACCTTGTTAGCAGTTCTGTTCCCCTTGAGTTTATCTTGATATTCCCTTATTTTGGGTAATTTATGGTATGCTCCTGTTCTTTCTCCAGGGCCACATCTTGCTAGCTACTTACAGTGGTTAATTGTACCCTTTACTTCTACTATTTCTCCAACAATATCAATACATGAAACAAAAATGTTTTTTGAGCAGACTGGAAACAGACAAAATACAATAGATCAAGTGAACACTACCTTTCAGAAGGCAGAGATACAGACAACTTTAAAAAGCAGAAGTAAAAGTGCTTCCAGCTGTTCCACCTGACTATGAATTCACATCAATTTTTGTGATTTTGAAAGCACGTTTTCCTGTTTAAACATTCCTGGGAAGCTTTGGGATGCTTTGCAATATTCCACACACTTCTGCAAACAACATAAAGAGTCTTTTAAGTAACAGCTAGGCAAAGAAATTATTTTATAACTTAGGTACCAAAACCATTAAAGCTTTAACCGTAATGTTGTCCCAAAGCGGGGTCATTTACCCGGTGTGCAAGACGCCAATATACACACAGAGTAGAGGCATTTATTTAAATCATTTCTGTTCAGAGATGGGTGCTAGGTGGTAATCCACAAAGCTAGCATACCAGCCTACAAACTCCTCGGAATATTTATACAGTTCAAAACACAGAAATACACACCCTTAATTATAAATATTGGTTAGTATTTTATCTTAACAATTTCTATTGGTTAGTACAGTCTCTCACTTTCATTTAAAGCTACAATGTCCTTTAATTGATGTGTGCATGCTCCAGTACAGTAGGGGGGGTAGTTCTGTTCAGTCTTTAATTGAGTCAGTGGTCGCGATCTCCCACTGCTGCCTTTACCTTTCCCCCGGTTACTGCAGATCTTTGTTGACTTTATGCTTCTTCCAGCAGCTGTCCGGTTTTCAGCCGTTCTGCAGTACCTTCGGAGGGATGTTCCCCTGTTATCAGCCTTCTGTTCTTCTTCAAGGGTATATTCATTAGCAAGGCATGCATTGTTTATACCAAGTGTTCTATTTCACAAGGTGTGGTGACCTTTTTACAGCTTTTTGCTCTTGCTTAGTGAGAGACTCTACCTTCTAAAATACATTCTACCTTTTTAAAGTGCATCAATAAAGGAATTGTATCACAAAAGAAAACAGACTGTTGTGGCTAAGAGAATTGCAGTGTCAAAACAGGTATGGAACTTTTAGATATTATAGAAGAATTCACTAGACCATTATTTTCTGCCTCCAATGTTGCATTCTGTATTAAGATTGAATTCTTTACTAGAAACAGATTTAAATGAAAGGGAGAGCAAGCTCCTGTGGTTACAACACAAAACGGTTTCGTTCAAAAAGTATGGATATGCTTTCCAGATATTACTAGAATTATTACATTGTTTTTATTCGTTGACATCATTTGCTATTTTCAGATGACTGAAATTTATCTGTTCTTTCTATGAAGCAAAAGGAAAGTTAATTGTACAAAACATTTACTTTCATTCTCCAGTCAGCAACTAAGTTTAGGGAATATCTTGCATAAATATTTCAACTGTTCAGTTTTCAAACAAGAGAAAAATCTTTTAATGACCTTCCTCCCTATGATCTCAAATCTTGGATATAAATCTCGCATACACATATCTCCATGGCCACTTACCCCTTTTTCACTTTGACCAGTGGTTCTTAGAAAAATGTGTTGCTAAAAATTCCTTCAAGTGTTGCTTCCCGTGGCAACACACAAAAAGTAGTTTCTAGAGTACAGTAAGTTCTCAGGCTATGTTCAGCTTTAGGTAGAATTTCCAAACAGATTAGCACAGAAACAACTTTTAAGTGGGCAAGAGTAGATCATCAACTATGTGCTGGGTGAAAAAGATTGGGGTACTAAAAAAAAAATTTTTGTACTGCTTGCCACTAATCCAGTATGAATCAGTTTGTCCTTTTGTCTGTGTGATAAGAGATGTTCTACAAGCCTTTGCTGGAGCCTCTTTGTCTTAGTCATATTAAAGGCTGAAGACGTTTTAATAATACTAGCTTTTCTTCAATTCAGTTCAAAAGAACAAAATTCTGTTTATTAGTTTCCACTTATTTCCCAATTAAAAGTTTACTTTCTCACACAAAAATCCCACAATGCTGGTTTGAAAATACTTCAAGACTATTATATTCCTTTAAAAGTGAAAGCTGTTCAGCTTTATATTTTTATGTTTATGTAAAAAGATACTTTGGAATAGTCCTAGTGATGAAAATTCTCATTCAAATTTTTAATTTCTCATTAAAAACTTTTCATTGGGTTATGTGATAAGGCTCATCTGCATACCCACAAAAGAGCTCAGAGGGATATTGGCAGGAGGGGAAGCCCAAATAATACCCTGCCGGGCTACTCCCAGGCCCATCACAGGGTGGCCATCAGCCCATCAAAGGCCCATCTGCACAAGCCCAGAGGAGCACAGGGGCACACAATGGCAGGCAGGAACACAAATCAAGGATTCCAGAGGAATGAACACTTAGTCCAGGCCCTTCACAGGGCAGAGCCATCAGCCCATTGTCCAGACGTGAAACACATCAAGATGATTCATCTGGAACAGCTCTCCGGATGACCTTTCAGACTAAAGGGGATTGCTGCCTTGGGGTGGGACACGTTATGGAGAGCAGGGTGTGAGAAATAAGTTCCGGTCCGAATGAAATAGGCTCAGGCAGAATCCTCTGTGAAGCACGTTTTTATTCACGTTCTTGCAAGAGTGGGTGACCTAGCAAGTAGGCACACTTCCAGTTCTTGAAACACACCTTTTTATTCCCTAATCCCGGCCAAATTTTTCCCTCCCCTGTTTCCCATTGGTTTGGTACTCCAGGGTTCACAGTCTGTCCGAGGCACCTAAAATTCTTCCCAGATGTCCTGCCTCTGTTTACTTCTCTTTATGCTACACCTAAAGGGATTATCTGACTAGTTTATTTCTTTCCTTTTTGGCAAAAAAAATTGCTCAATGACATTAGCCCTGGTTAAATGTTTGACTCCCCTTCTAGACACTAATCCAGTAGGAATCAGTTTGTCCTTTTGTCTGTGTGATAAGAGATGTTCTACAAGCCTTTGCTGGAGCCTCTTTGTCTTAGTCATTCCCTTATCATGTCACCTCTGATGGAAACGGCTTTTCTCCTCTGCAAAAGCAATACCTGCCTTTCTTACAACTTCCCCCTTTCCTTTTTCATAATCTTATTGTCTTTTGCATTTCTAGGGCATGGTTCCATATGAGGCCTCTAGAGCCGACAGCATGATGTTACATTCTTCTTCTTCTTCTCGAGAGTTTTTATTTTCTTCTAGATGAAGCATTTTCCCAGGGTATGGGGGAGGGTCTGCTTCCATTTGTTTCATTAGGGCAGTTTCAATTAATCGTTGAACTAATCCTCACACACAGGGAATGATACAGCATCCTACAGCCACTAAAACTCCTGCTACCATTATAAGAGAAGTCAGTATTGATACCACCATACCTTTCCATTTCCCAAACCAGGAATCCAGCCAACCTGTCAGTGAGGTGTCTATTCCAGAGTTCTCAGCTAACTCATCAGCTAGAGTGGTGAGCCCTTGAAGGGCTTTAGTTATAGTACCATCTTGTAATAAGTAACTAAAGGTGATTTGCTGATCGAACAAGTTAAGCAAGAGGAACGAACCCATTGTGGCAGTCTTGAGAACTCCCTGTTTTACCAGAAGAGACATGTCCACAATGTTATCTTGCTACACCAACATGGGAACTCCTGTTTGACAAAAAGCTTAACCACAATGTTATCAGAATGTATTGTTTTGAGCTGATTCTGTGACCAACATTTTATCTAAACTACCTCAAGCAAGAAGCTACGGAGGGGCGTACCGAAGATGTCGAAACCCGACCTCCGTGAAGATAAAAAGAGCTGCTCAGCTTGCTTGAATTTGCGAGCCTTTGGTGGAGCTGCGACTCCCCGGCCGCCCAGCGCTGCTTTTGCCTTCCTACCTCAATAAATATTTATTGAATCTATTTCGGACTCGATTTATTTTAAATTCAACTATAACAAATTTGGTGCCGTGACTCGGATCCAGACAGCCGACTCGGAATTCAACTCTGGGAAGGCACCCCATCTTCGGATGGTCCCGGAGGAGATTCCGACTTAGCTCACCTGGATTTTCCGAACTGAGATAGGAAAGCAAAAAGAAAAGAGAAAGGAGATACTGCAGTTCCCCGTAATTTTTGTGCACGAAGATCCGGACGAAGACTCGGGAGTGAGTAAGTATATTGCGGTTCCGTTCGGTTGGGGATTGGGTACCCGGGTGCGAGTGACTGAGACGTCCACTGGGCTTAGTAGCCCACCGGACGAAGTGAGTGTGGACCTCCTAATAGTGCGGTTCCCATTGTCCGCGAGGGCGTGGGCCACGAACGGAGGGAAGTGAGTGAATTTTGAGTGAAAGAAGGCACTTTCGGAAGATGGGACAGAAGAAAAGTAGGACTTCTGGTTCCATGCAGGAGATACGGGGTGGGGGTGGGCTCCCCGATATACCCCAAGATAGCCCGTTAGGCCTAATGATTAGATATTGGGATAGTTCCCCTTCTCGAAAAGGGAAATCCAAGGAGAAATTGGTCTATTATTGTATGGAGGTATGGGGAAGAAAACAGATAAGAAAAGATTTATATTGGCCAATTCATGGATCCTTAGAGGATTGGATATGCCAACAATTAAACATATATGTTAACAACAAACGACTATTTAATAAGGAGGAGAGTGAATACGCCTTTTTATGGATCCTGGGCACGGCTCAGGCCGCTAATTTGTTTCCATTAAAAGAAAAGAAAAATGATAAAAAGAAAAGGTGGGATGTAGACGAACCTCCAGCGTCTCCTCCACCCTATGTCCCCCCTCCGCAAGGTCCTGAGCAAGATCTCCCTCCAACAGCCCCCACAGAACCTGGGGAAGAGGCTCCTCCTTCTAATCGAAGAATAACTAGAAGTCAAACTAGAGAAAGGAGGGAGGAAAACTTGTTGTATCCCTTAAGGGAGACTGCTATGGGGGGACCACAACCCGGAGTTGGATTTGTATCTGTACCCCTCAGCTCCGGGGATGTGAGGGAATTTAAGAAAGAAATGGGACACTTGTTAGAGGACCCATCAGGGGTAGCAGAACGTTTTGATGGATTCCTCGGGCCTAACATTTATACTTGGGACGAGATGGAGTCTATTTTAAAGATCTTGTTCACAAACGAAGAACGAGGAATGATCAGAACGGCAGGCATGAGGCATTGGGATCAGAGGCATCAGCATGGTCCCGCCGGAGATGTAAAATGGCCCTTACAGCGGCCCAATTGGGACAATCAAGACCCCGCACATAGAAATAACATGATTGATCTCCGGGATATAATAATTCAGGGGATTAGAGATTCTGTACCCAGAGGGCAAAATATTAATAAGGCCTTTAATGAACAACAAAAGAAAGATGAAACCCCCAGTGAATGGCTGGAAAGATTGAGAAAAAGTTTACAGCTATATTCCGGGTTAGACCCCGATAGCCAAGTGGGTCAAGCCCTGCTGAAAACTCAATTTGTAGCTAAATCTTGGACAGATATAAGGAGAAAGTTAGAGAAAGTAGAAGACTGGCAGGGAAGGGGGTTAGATGAATTATTACGAGAAGCTCAGAAGGTGTATGTGAGAAGGGAAGAAGAAAATCAGAAGAAACAAGCCAGAATCCTGATGGCAGCTGTAAGGGAAGGACAAAATCAGGGCAGGAGAGGAGAAAGTCCCCGGAAGGGCCCAGTAGAACCGAGAAGAAGATTTAGTTCGCAGGACATAGAATGTTTTTATTGTCGCAAGAAGGGACATCTACAGAGAAATTGCTGGAAAAGAAGGCAGGATGAGGAGATTTTTAAGGAAGATTAGGGGGGTCAGGGGCTCTATTTGCTGGGGACCCCTAAGGTTACCGAGCCCTTGATAAAATTGAAATTGGGTCCTCAGCACGAAGTGTTCGAGTTCCTTGTGGACTCGGGTGCCGAAAGATCAACAGTCCAAAAGTTACCATCTGGATGTGTTGAATCAAAGGATAAACTCCAAGTAGTTGGTGCAAAGGGGGAACCTTTTAAGGTGCCCCTGATAAGGAATGTAACAATAGAAGCCCCAAATAAATATGGAGTGGGAACATTTTTATTGGTCCCAGAAGCTGAGTATAACCTCTTGGGACGAGACCTGATGGTGGAATTAGGAATCAATTTGGAAGTAGAGCAAGAGAAATTAAAAGTAAGATTATGCTTATTAACTGCAGAAGATGAAGCCAAGATTAATCCAGAAACTTGGTATAGCCCAGGGTCGGTGGGAAAATTAAATATCAAACCGATCACGGTCTCCATAAAAGACCCAGACCAGCCAATTAGGATAAAACAGTATCCCGTCTCTAGTGAGGGGAGAGAAAGGTTGCAGCCAGTAATTGAGAGACTTTTGGCCCAAGGGCTTTTGGAACCCTGTATGTCTCCCCACAATACTCCCATATTGCCCGTAAAGAAGCCGGATGGGTCCTATCGTTTAGTACAAGATCTGAGAGCCGTAAATGAACGAACCATTACCCGGTTCCCTGTGGTGGCTAACCCGCACGCTATACTTAATCAGTTAAGTCCAGATTATAAATGGTATAGTGTTATAGATTTAAAAGATGCTTTTTGGGCTTGTCCCTTAGAAGGAAAATGTAGGGACTATTTTGCTTTCGAGTGGGAGAACCCCAAGACCCATAGAAAACAACAATTACGGTGGATCGTTTTGCCCCAGGGATTTACAGAGTCTCCGAACTTGTTTGGACAAGCTCTGGAACAGTTACTGGAATCTTATGAATTAAGTCAGGGACTAATTCTAATACAATACGTGGATGATTTATTGATCGCTGGAAGAACTCAAGAAGAAGTCAGAAATGAGAGCATCAAATTATTGAACTTTTTAGGCCTCAAGGGATTAAAGGTTTCTAAGTCCAAATTACAGTTTACTGAAGAAGAGGTAAAATATCTGGGGCATTGGCTCATAAAGGGACACAAGAAATTAGATCCCGAAAGAGTAAAAGGAATTTTGTCTCTAACAGCGCCCACTAATAAAAGACAGATAAGACAGTTATTGGGATTATTAGGGTATTGTCGACAGTGGATAGAAAATTACAGCAGTAAAGTAAAATTCTTGTACGAAAAATTAACTAAAAACGGGTTGGTAAAATGGTCCCCTGAAGATGAGAATCGTTGGGAAAATATAAAAAGAGATCTGGTAGAAGCACCTGTCCTCAGTTTACGTGATATCCGTAAACCCTTTCAACTCTTTATCAATGTAGATAACAGGACAGCTTATGGGGTTCTGACCCAAGGATGGGCAGGGCAGAGAAAGCCTGTAGGATATTATTCTAAAATACTGGATCCTGTAAGCCGCGGGTGGCCCACCTGCTTGCAAGCAATAGTGGCCACTGCATTAGTAGCAGAAGAAGTTGGAAAAGTCACCTTGGGAGGTGAACTAAAAGTATACACCCCCCATAACATTTGAGGAGTATTGCAACAACGGGCTGATAAGTGGCTTACAGATAGTCGACTGCTAAAATATGAGGGAATTTTAATTAACTCCCCTCGACTAGAAATGGAAACCACTTCTATTCAGAATCCTGCCCAATTTTTATACGGAGAACCTAAAGAAGATTTGACACATGACTGCCTCCAACTAATAAATTTGCAGACTAAAATAAGGGAGGACTTAGAAGACAATGAATTAGACGAAGGAGAAAAATTATTTGTGGACGGCTCCTCACGAGTGGTTGAAGGACAACAGAAATCAGGATATGCTATTGTGGATGGGTATACTTTTAAGATAAAAGAATCAGGACCATTAAGTAAAGCCTGGTCCGCACAAGCGTGTGAGTTATATGCTATGCTAAGGGCATTAAAGCTCTTAGAAAATAAAGTTGGAACTATTTATACAGATTCAAAGTATACCTTTGGGGTGGTACATACTTTTGGAAAAATTTGGGAAGAGAGAGGCTTAATTAACACCCAGGGAAAAGGATTAGTCCATGAAAAGCTAATCTTAGAAGTTTTAAAGGCATTAAGAGGTCCACTAAAGATAGCCATAGTCCATGTAAAAGGACATCAGAAGGGACTAACCCATACTGTAAGAGGAAACAATCTAGCCAACGCAGAGGCAAAACGGGCTGCATTATTAATGGTTCAGACCTTGAGAGAGGAACCTGAAAGGCTAAAATTAGATAAAACTTTCACTCTCCAAGAATTGGATAAGTTAAAACAAATTGGAGCAAAAAGAGATAGTGATAAATGGCTGCTACCAGACGGCAGGGAAATTCTTCCAAAAGGATTAGCTCGGGGAATACTGAATAAATTACACCATAAAACTCATTGGGGAATTCAAGCTTTAGTGGATCAGTTTGAGACAAACTATGCCTGTGTCGGAATATACGGTCTAGCTAAGAGGATTTTAGAGGGATGTTTAACCTGTCACAAAGTGAATAAACGACAACTTAGGGAAAAGGTTCAAGGAGGTCGTGAATTGGCTAAAAGACCCTTTGAGAAAATACAGGTGGATTTTACTGAATTGCCAAAGGTGGGGAGATATCAGTATTTATTGGTCTTCGTTGATCACCTTACGCACTTTGTAGAAGCCTTTCCAGTGGTAAGAGCTACTGCAAAGACAGTTATTAAGATTCTTTTGGAAGAAATTATTCCAAGATATGGGACTGTTGTGGTAATTGACTCAGACCGAGGTCCACATTTCACATCCAAAGTAATTAAAGAGACAACTGAATTGTTTGGTACAAAATGGGAATACCATACTCCCTGGCACCCACAGAGTTCTGGGAAAGTAGAAAGAATGAATGGGGAGATAAAGAAACACCTAACCAAACTTATGGTGGAAACAAAAATGAATTGGGTTAAATGCTTACCATTGGCTTTGCTTTACATTAGAACTCAGCCAAGAACAGATACTGGTATATCCCCCTTTGAAATGTTGTATGGAATGCCTTATGACTTTGGGTTATTAGTGGAACACCCAAAAGTTGAGGATAAACTTTTAACAGAATATATTTTAGAACTTACAAAAAGAAGACAGGAACTAAGAAAGAAGGGCTTGGTAGTACAAAGACCTCCCTTGGACATTTCCATACATCGAATCCAGCCCGGAGACCAGGTACTAATCAAAACCTGGAAAGAAACCTCCCTAACACCCCATTGGGAAGGACCCTTTGTTGTTTTACTTACCACAGATACGGCTGTACGGACAGCAGAAAAAGGATGGACTCACGCTAGTAGGATTAAGGGACCTATCTTCCCAGAGAAGTGGACTGTGACGTCGGAACCAGGAGATCTTCGAGTAAAGATAAGGAAAAGCGAGACCGGTAAATGAACCACTCCAGAAGGGAAGTAAGAGATAGTTTATATCGATGGTTCCAAATACCACCAGGAAATACTCTACGAAAGGTATATTTTGCACCTTGGAGTGAAGAAAGGATACCGGACCAAACGGGGGGGGTGGATTATACAAACTAACAGGAACTCCCCAGGTTTTTCCATTTTGTTGCGAAACAGAGACGGAGATACCCGAATCACCCGGAATAGGAGATCTCTGGGGAATACCCTGCTTAAAACACCCTACTTCCGGACATTTGTGTTGGGTTGTTTGCCGATGTCTAAATTGTAATAGAGATTGGTCCTGTGTTTCATTTAAGAGACAACCCTAGTGTATGAAATGTCGCAATGATTTGATACGTGCCAGGGGACCAGAGGATCCAGTGGAAACTCGTAAATTATTTTGTGGGTGGGAACTGTCAGTACCTGAACTTTGGGAAGTATATGAAAGAGACTGGTATAGAGTTTTAAGACAGTGTGCTATAAGATTCGCCTGGAAACGGGCACAACAACCACATAGGTGGAAATAGATTTGAGAGATAACTAACTCTTTAGACGTTGGAAATTATTGACAGAATAACAGCAAAATTCCCCTGAAGACTATCTGCTGCTGCCGAGAAGATCTTGATATCCCGTTGCTCTCTGCAAAGGAGTAGACGAGGAAGGCAGAGAGGTACTAAACAGTGGGGAAATGAAAGCTGGTATCCTATTAATGGTATTGATTACCATGACTTTAGAAAATGAACATCAACCCTTCAATTGGACCTTAGGTCGATGGGAAGATTCAATGGAAGTTCGGTATAATGTGACAGCCGGACCCCCAGAATTCCAAGTTAAATTGGAAGATTTAGTCTTTTATGAACTAGACCCACCTGGCCGACGAGAAAGAGCAATAAAACCTTTTTATCTCTGCCCCAGTTCGAATCCAGGGAAAAGCTATTGCAATTTCCCTAATCACTATTACTGTGCATATTGGGGATGTGAAACCATAGCTTCAAACTGGGACGTAGCCATTAAAGATAGATTTTTAACTACAACATGGGGACCCAGAGGATGCAACCCGCCAGCTCCTAGCTGGGATGGACACATAGAGGGCCCCCACCTTGGCAACTGTAAGCATGTTATACTAGAAATCCTGCAGCCTAATGACCACGGATGGTTATTGGGACGAACCTGGGGAATGCGATATTGGGAATCTGGAACTGATAGAGGAGGACTAATATTCATTCAAAAACGGGAAGTTAAAATGCCACAAGCAGTAGGGCCCAATCGAGTCATCACAAAGCAAAAAGGGAAAAAGAAGAAGCCAAAGGTAGGAAACTCCACAGCCTCAGTCACCCCAGGGACATACCTAACCTCTACAAATAAAGTGGAGAAAATACCCAAAGACAATGAACCCTTACGGGCTGTAATGCAGGCAGCCTATCAAGCTTTAAATACAACAAATCCAAATTTTACCATTTCCTGTTGGTTATGTTATGACATAAAGCCCCCTTTTTATGAGGGGATAGCTGTGTCATCTCCTTTTAATACCTCTACCGAGGACAATCCCTCCAGATGTAATTGGAAGGAACGGAAGGCGGGGATTACTCTCCAACAGGTCAGAGGGAGTGGTTGGTGTATAGGGAAGGTAACGAACGAGAGAAGAACTCTATGTACCAACCAGACTCAAAACTTTACATCTAATACTAAATGGGTTCTGCCCAGTCCTGGGGCATGGTGGGTCTGCTCCATAACCGGATTAACACCGTGTTTGTCCACTGCTGTTCTCAAGAAAAGTATCTCAGAATTTTGTGTACAGGTTACTGTGGTACCTAGAATCCTCTTACATGGGGAAGAAATTATGTATTTACATTGGAGCAATTTAGGACATAAAATCAACAAACGAGAGCCAATATCTACAATTACTATAGCTACTCTACTTGGTCTAGGGGTCGCTGGGACCGCCACTGGCATAACCTCCTTGGTGCAACAACAGCAGAGTCTAACATCTCTAAGAGCTGCAGTAGACGAAGATTTGGCCCGAATAGAAAAATCTATTTCCTATTTAGAGAAATCATTGACCTCATTGTCGGAAGTAGTTTTACAGAATCGAAGAGGATTGGACCTTTTGTTCTTGCAAAACGGAGGATTATGTGCTGCCCTAGGTGAAGAATGTTGCTTTTATGCTGACCATACAGGGGTAGTAAGAGATTCGTTAGCTAAACTGAGAGAGGGATTAGAGAAAAGAAAACAAGAGCGAGAGGCTCAGTCCTCCTGGTATGAATCTTGGTTTAATCAGTCACCATGGCTGAGTACCTTAATTTCTACTTTGGCGGGACCCCTCATGATGTTGCTATTGGCTCTGACTTTTGGACCCTGTGTCATTAACAAATTTGTAACCTTTGTTGAAAGCAGGTTAGAAAAAGTGCAGCTAATGGTGATGAAGCAATCAGAACTGGAAATGAAACTTATACCGAACGAAAATCCTGAATTAGATGCAGCTTGTGAGGTATTGTCTAGGTTTGATCAGCAAATCACTTATAAATAAAAGAAGGGGGGGATTGTAATAAGTAACTAAAGGTGATTTGCTGATCGAACAAGTTAAGCAAGAGGAACGAACCCATTGTGGCAGTCTTGAGAACTCCCTGTTTTACCAGAAGAGACATGTCCACAATGTTATCTTGCTACACCAACATGGGAACTCCTGTTTGACAAAAAGCTTAACCACAATGTTATCAGAATGTATTGTTTTGAGCTGATTCTGTGACCAACATTTTATCTAAACTACCTCAAGCAAGAAGCTACGGAGGGGCGTACCGAAGATGTCGAAACCCGACCTCCGTGAAGATAAAAAGAGCTGCTCAGCTTGCTTGAATTTGCGAGCCTTTGGTGGAGCTGCGACTCCCCGGCCGCCCAGCGCTGCTTTTGCTTTCCTACCTCAATAAATATTTATTGAATCTATTTCGGACTCGATTTATTTTAAATTCAACTATAACAATCTGGAGCTGTATTGTTTGGGATGAAGGTACAGCACCAATTCCCTAACATTACACACACACCTCCCTTCTCTGCTAAGATCCTGTCCAGGGCGATCCTATTTTCCCATGCCATTCGGCTGGTTGCATCCAATTGTTCAGCTATTCCTTTCAATGCATCTCTGGTATAATTAATAAACCTCTGTTGGTTATAGTAAATATAATTTATCCAATCTACATTTCTGTTTACAGTTACCTACCAGAAAAGGACAGATTTGAATCCTGCTCCTATCTGATTCCTTGCTTTGTGTTCATCTGGGACTCCTCTAGGGACTCCAATGGAATCTATATATATCCGTTCATCAAAGGATACACCCACACTTCTTTTTACTCTATTGCCTGAGCTCAGGGATCCTGTTCCTTTTTCAAATGCTAGGGTGAATGGTATTGCCAATTGTACCATTCCACACGTACCTTTCCAGTTAGCCAGCAACACAGATCGCAAGGTCTTCCCTCCACAATACCACCAGAGATCCACCCGAGGCACTTGTATCGCTGAGTAGTTTCCTTTCACATCCTTGGTCACGTTCAGAGTTTCAGTGCATGGGGTAAATCCCCTCACAGGTCTGGCAGCCTTCACACCCTGCTGTGAGAGGCACGCTGGATGGTTACCAATTGCTGTGGAAAATACTGGTGGCACTTTAACATCTCTAGACTCCAAGGCAGGAAACAGTAAGGAAAGTGAATGACAGGTCTCATTTCCCCAGGCGGTCCTTTCTTGGTATAATGCTATCACACACGACATCCCTACGGAATCTTTCGTCCACCCTAAGGGAAAAGGGACGATCTGTGCTGTGGGCCTTCCTGAGGCAAAAGCATAGCAATTGCTTTGGTTCAAACTACTAACAGTATATTTTACCCATTCTACCCAAGCATTCGTCTCACCGTACCCTGTCTCAATCCCAAATGTTTGTCTAAGATCTTTAATCTCAGTAACCGTTACCAAAGCTGGATCATTCGGTGGTTCCCACTGTTGTATTACTGGGAGTTTGGTAGTCATAGTTGTCCCTTCTGCTTGACTGCTATTTTCCAGTGTGTCTATTCTAAATCTTCCCCTTGGATCTCTTCCAGACACATCTGCTCCTATTCCATACATTAGGTTAGCCGTATCATCCGCCTGGGTTATAGTTATCAACAGAGGATTACATTCTAAA
Organism: Rissa tridactyla; assembly: GCF_028500815.1. Classification (NCBI taxonomy): domain Eukaryota; kingdom Metazoa; phylum Chordata; class Aves; order Charadriiformes; family Laridae; genus Rissa; species Rissa tridactyla. Next base: position 19,960,068 of record NC_071496.1, read on the forward strand.
AGGCCACACTCTGGGGAAGGTGATCCTTTGTAAAAATGTATTTTCTTTTTGAGAGGGTAATAATAAGAAGGCTTGATCCACTTGTCATCGATGGTCCACCCTCCAATTTGGGTGGTCCACCATACTTCACTCCATTGGTCACAAGGTGCAGCCTCGTGATATCCCTCTGCGACCCTCCAAGTTTCTGGGCACAGGTACTTGTTTTCACCACTCAACCATCTTTGGGCCTCTAGATTCCCACACTTCAGTACTTGACAGGCATCAAAGCGTACAGTCTGTGGGGTATTTCCTTTAGTGATATTTATGATAAGTCTAACCGGGTAATCTGGGTGTGCACTTCGTATGTGATCTAGGCATACAACACCGCCCCTATGACCAGTATCATCACAAAATGCTTCTTAAAATTCATGCCGTACACAGATTTATATCTCCCGACTGGATCATCCCGCCCCAACCTATGGCTTATTGTCTCTTTAGGGTTACTTGCAGAGGGCTGTCAGTAGAATGTACAGTCCGCTGTTCTACCAGATCTGTTGGCGGGGGTTCAACTGGTCCTTTTAGCTGAGTGTAGTGAGTCCAACCCCTGTCGGCCGTCCTCACTGCAGTCTCAGTGGTCAGTAACAGTTGGAACGGGCCTTCCCATTCTGGTTGGAGCTTGGTTTCCTTCCAGGATTTGATCAAGACCCAATCTCCTGGTCGGAAGGCATGGACTGCAAATTCCAGTGGGTGGAGTTTGGGCAAGAAGTCCTTTATTTCTGAGGAGAGAGAAAGAAGACGACAACCCCAGTATATAGTTCTTAAGAAACACATCTTTAGTTTCAAAAGTGGGCAAGTCTTCTCTGTTACCCATATAAGGTAGTTCAAAAAGCATCTCATAGGGCGAGAGACCTGTATCTTTTCTAGAAGTCTGGATCCTCAACAATGCTATTGGTAAACATTTAGTCCATGGTAATTTGGTTTCTAAAATCAGTTTCAACAATGGTCTCTTAATGGTCTGGTTCATCCTCAACTTTTGCTGATGATGGGGGATGCTAGGGGACATGAAATTCCCACACTATCCCTAAACTTTCCACAGTTCCTTGAAGGATTTTAGAAGTAAAATGACTGCCCTGATCTGAGTTTATATTCTCCACTAACCTGTATCTGGGAATAATTTGTTCTAGTATTATCTTAATTACCCCTGCTGCAGTAGCTGACACCAAGGGGTAGGCTTCCACCCATCCAGTAAGACGGTCCACTAGGACTAAAAGATCTTTTAGCCTGCCTGTTGGTGGTAGTTCAGTGAAGTCTACCTGTATACTTTGGAATGGTCTCAAGCCGGGCTCTCCTCCTCCTGAAGATTGCTTTCTCAAGGCTTTCTTGTTTACTTTCTTACAAATAATACATCCCTCACAAATTTTTATTGCTATTGTGTATATGCCAAAGCATCTGTACTTCCACAAAACTATTCGCACATTGCATGCATTCCCCAATGGCTTCCCTGTTGTAACTCTGTCACTATTTCTCTCATTGTTTGTTGACCATTTCCCTTCCGTCAGGCAGAATCCATTTACCACATTTCTCCACTGCCCCTGCTTCTGTCATTGCTTCTCCTGTCCCAAGGCTGCCTCTTTTGCCACCTTGTCCGCTAATCTGTTTCCCCTTGCGGTAATTGAATTGCCTCTCTGGTGACCTTTAACATGTAAAGCTGCTATTTTGGTATTAATATGGTACTATTATTAATTAATAATAGTAATTAATAATTAATATTATTAATTATTAATTAATAATAATTAATAATACCAAGCTGCTACTTGGTATTAATATATTAGCTAACACCTGCTGTGTAAGTTCTTAGTGTAAAAGTTCTTTCCCTTTGCTATTTATTAGTCCTCGTTCTTCCCAAATTTTACCAAAGGTATGCACTACCCCAAGGGCATAACAAGAGTCTGTATATATTGTTCCTTCCCCTTTCTCCAATTAATTTAAGTGCCTGGTTTAAGGTATACATCTCACATGTTTGAGCGGACCATGCACTAGGTAATTTTTCAGATGCTTTTACTTGTTGGTGTCGCGTTAAAAGGACTGTAGTTTCGATATTTGTCTGTCAGAGTCCCAGGACTTTCACTGATTTACTATCAGAGTCCCACCAAAGGACTTTCACTGAATCAGATTCACAAATAATCAAAATTAGTTACTTTATTGAGAGCGACAGAACAGATTCGAGATTGCCGTTGATAAATTTGCTAACTACAATAGCGCTAATTACTTAAGGTTAATATTGCTAGCAAAAATAATGATAGTACAACAACCCGGGGTGACATTCGCCAGAGGGTGAAAGGCGCAGCGCTTACCCAGAAAGGCATCCCTGCCTGGGGTGGAGGAAGAGAACACAGCCCATGGACTGGTCCATCAGGTATCAAGTTTCTTCTCTCCCAATTTAACAGTCATTTTCTCCATCCTTTTATCCCCAAAATTACGAGGTTTCCCTCCCCTAGGTGACGTGTAGTATGATTTGGGTGGAGAGACGAGTGCTATAGTCATATATGTTTAGCATGATCTCTAAAATCTTCATTAGCATATACAGGGGTGTCAACTTGAATATGCATTTCACAGGTAACGAGGCAAAGGTCAATTACCAGACATGGGAGACTCTCAAGGAAACAAAGAGCTACACAAAGTCTCTGTTATCTTGATTTTACTGTCTCTGCTGACGAAAAACAGGGCTGTCCTGGCTCCCCAAGACTACCCCGTCATTTATGTATCCTGTGATAGCCAGACAGGCCTTCACTCCCCTGGGTTGCACAAGAGATAGCAAAGCCAGTCTTAATTGTTCTTTGAGCACAGAGACTTCACCTCATTATCCAAATTCCACAGTTGACTCACTCCATGCACCACCGCATATCCATTACACCTCTTTCCTTCTATCACTCTTGAAGAACCGTCTACGAACAAATGAAGACCCCCAGATAGGGGTTCTTCCCTTAAGTCAGATCGTATCCTAGTCTGGTACTCAATTACATCTATGCATTCGTGTGTAAGTTCTTCATCCTTTGCCTCTATTTTTTTTTCACAAAAAGCTCACTGGGTTAAGGCAAGGGCTGGTAGTTAAAATCAAATCATCCTTTTCAATTAAAATTCCTTCATACTTCAGTATTCTTGAATTGGCTAGCCGTTTTCCCGTGGTTTGGGCTAAAATGGTTGTTACTTGCTGAGGGGTGCTAACTTGTATCATTCCCCTGGCCACCCTCGGGAGACCAGATCTAAGAGTTTAGATAAATAGGCCACTGCCCCCCCACTCTTGAGTTCCTAACGCAGCCCCTTTGTCTACAGTTACAAATAGTTGAAAAGGTTTCTCCAAAGAAGATAAGGCTAAAACTGGAGCTCTGATTAGGCTGTGTTTTAAATCTTCCACTAAATCCTCTTCCTCTTCTGTCCAAACCAATACATTTGGTTCTTCAGCTAACAGTTTGGAATATAGTCCTTCAGTCTTTTGAGCATACTCCTCTATCCACAGTCTACAGTACCCAGTCAGCCCCCAAAATTTTCTCAGTTCCCTCTTGGTCTTTGGCAGAGGTACGTCTACTATTCCTTTGATCCTCTCAGGATTTATAGGATTTATTTTTCGACTCCCTTCACTGACTAGATGTCCCAAGTACTTCACTTCTGTTTCCACGTATTGCAAATTTTTTTTTTTTTGAGACCCTCAAACCTTGCTGTCCCAAAAAGTTCAGTAACTCATTCGTGGCTTCTTTTACCCTGCCTTCTTCCTCCCCAGATACCAATAATCATCCACATACTGAAGCAGGGCTACTCCCGATGGAGGGCTGAATTGTTCAAGCACTTGTTCTAACACTTGCCAAACAAATTAGGGGATTCTGTAAATCCCACAATGATAACACCCTACTGGTGAACCTCGAGCTGCTGGTAGGAGTGGGTGAGGCAGTCCTCGTCCCCTGTTATTCACCCCTCTTCCTCATCCCCAAGTAACAGTCTAAGGGGTCCCGCTTCGGGGATTCAATTTCTTTGTCGATTGAAACATCACCGACAGTCTGGGCTGGGAACATATAAAATGGATTTGGGCGTCCCCGAATCCTGAATCTATTCATCTTGACCCAGCAAAAAGCATATTCACCTTCTTCTACTTCCTTATCATTCCTTATTATTCACATACATGTTTAAAGTCTGACAGACCCAGTCTTCATCAGATACAAATTTGGGCCAAAATACACTAGGAGGTCTTATGGGTTCTTTGGTCCAAACAAATTCAAATTCAAATGCAAACATGTCCCCCCTGGGACACCTCTGGGATCCTCTAAGACAGACACAGGACCCCTAGGACACCCCTGGGATCCTTCCCAGGATGTCCACAGGCACCCCCGGCCACCCCCGGCCCCTCCGGGATGCAGTCTGAAAAAAACAAATCATTTTCTTTTTATCTTTATCCCTTGTACAAGAAGAATCATTCCAAAACCTCAACATTCTCCCCTAAAGGACTGTCTGGGGGAATATTCCCGGGGTCCTTCCTAGTATCCCCTTTTCCATCCCTAGGCCCAGAATCCTTATTTTCCATTCTGAACAGAGACTTTTCTTACACCCCTTCCTTTCGCTTCGTCCTTCTCCAGCTACGCCCCTCGCGGGACTATAGAACCGCAGATCCGGACTCCACAGTCGCTTCGTACTGCAGTACGTCTCAGTCACTCACACACAAGTCTCTTAGAATGTCCCGACCACCAAGGCAATACTTTAACAGTCCGATTTTTCTTACCTTGGTCCATGCACGGAGTTGCCTGGTCGTACTCTCTGTGCCTACTGCACCTATCCCTTTTCCCCCTGTGGTTCACAGAGTCTGCTGTCCAACTGGGTCTCGAGATCTTAGTCGATTCCTCCCGGAATCCCTGCCGATGATCCACAAGACCATTGAAATCAATGGGACGCGTCTTTCCATCATTCGGCGACAGGGACTCCCAAGAAGATGACTTCTGATCCCAGACGAGGCCACAAATTGTGAGAAATAAGTTCCGGTCCGAATGAAATAGGCTCAGGCAGAATCCTCTGTGAAGCATGTTTTTATTCACGTTCTTGCAAGAGTGGGTGACCTAGCAAGTAGGCACACTTCCAGTTCTTGAAACACACCTTTTTATTCCCTAATCCCGGCCAAATTTTTCCCTCCCCTGTTTCCCATTGGTTTGGTACTCCAGGGTTCACAGTCTGTCCGAGGCACCTAAAATTCTTCCCGGATGTCCTGCCTCTGCTTATTTCTCTTTATGCTACACCTAAAGGGATTACCTGACTAGTTTATTTCTTTCCTTTTTGGCAAAAAAATTGCTCAATGTCATTAGCCCTGGTTAAATGTTTGACTCCCCTTCTAGACACTAATCCAGTAGGAATCAGTTTGTCCTTTTGTCTGTGTGATAAGAGATGTTCTACAAGCCTTTGCTGGAGCCTCTTTGTCTTAGTCATTCCCTTATCATGTCACCTCTGATGGAAACGACTTTTCTCCTCTGCAAAAGCAATACCTGCCTTTCTTACAAGGGGAAAAGCCATTTGGGAACGCACAGGACTCATTATAGGGGGTCAGTTATGGGTCCAGGGGAGTGCCAGTCAGCTCTAGCTGTGAAAGTGCCTGTATACCTCTAAGGGTGAGAGTGCAGGGGGATTGGCTATGGGAACCTGGAAAGACCTGGCCAGTTGTGTGTGTATGTGTGTGTGTGTGCACACACGATGATCTGTACCAGCAACTGGAGCTGGGCTGTGGCCTCAGGGGCTCAGATATCCAGATGCCAGCAACTGGGGAGGCTGGGATCCAGGGACCAGCTACTTGGCAGACTGAGTGTCTGAGCCCAGCTGCTGGAGGTAGCCACATTGTACATATGGATATATATTCTCACTAGTGGACCTCCATCCTCGTCATCCAGCAAAGGGAGCAGGATGAGACTGTTGGTGCTGTCTATGTTCGCATGAATGCTCTGAGTGTCTGTCTGTGATCTATGTGGCCATCCATGTATATAAGTAGTGTATCTGCGTGCTTTGTGTGTGTGCGTACTGGGAATACATCTTCAGCCTCATTACTGGTTGGACGTGGGGACATGAAGCAGCAGCAGCCTCACCTGTCTTAGGCTGTTGGATCCAGCATGATATAATTTCCTCTAACAATAGAAACCTAGATTTGAGGATGATCCCCCATTAATGCAATTCTACAAGTGTAGTGTATGTTGAAGTGTGTGAAGTTATATCTATTCCCTTGCACTAAGATTCAATCTTTCTGAGTCACTGAACACACATCCAGAAGCAAAATGTCATTGACTTGTTCCACATCACATTTAGAAGACCACAAAGTTTTCAAACCCAATCCATCCCTCTTTTTTTCAGCTGCACTTGATGCTGGTGCTGTGATGACTACCAACAACCATACTATAAAGGGTTTCTACCAAATGCTTCAGTAAAATAGCCACTCAAAATTTATATATTACTAGAAAATGTGTGAAGATTTTTCTTTCAATTATTAGGCCTAGTACTGAATCTCAAGAGATATTCAAAGGTCATTTATCTATTTAGAAAGAATACTTATTGCTCCAAATTTCTAAAGAAAACTTTTGCCTACCTCCACAAAGAAGGCTTCTCTTTCCAAATAGCAGCAAATATATCTGGATCTGCCTCATTTCCCAGGTATTTGATGGAAAACAATGCATTTGCTAGCCTCCAGCCTGACCTCAAGCAGTCCTATCTCTAATGAATCTCAAGATTATTCCTTTTAGATCATTTGCCCTTCAGAGTTAGCATACAAAAGGTAAAATAATATCTCTCTACAAGCATATAAAGAAAGCCCTTGATTTCCTTTTCAACCCTACAGACACAGAACACCTTATTTTTTGCCCCTTATTTCACAGAGGCGCACTATGTTTTTATGACTTCAAGTCCAGAATATGCGCAAAATGATGGTGTGTCTCGCCAAATGCATTTGGCAGGGAGATGGGGGGGGAGGGACAGGGTACAAGCCATTATAACAGCAGATATAAAAAGTAAATTTAGGCTTACTAACTGTTCGGTATCCTAACAAAGACCAGCAAAATCAATCCACTGCTAAACAAAGATATTTCTTGTTAAGTTTTGCATTTCTTGCATATAATAATGCCGGTGTTTTCACTCAGATATCTCTGCCATTAATAAGTTGCTATTTTCTTTATCAACAACCTGGACAAGGGGATCAAGTGCACCCTCAGTAAGTTTGGAGATGACACCAAATTGGGTGGGATTGTTGATCTGCTTGAGGGTAGGAAGGCTCTACAGAGGGATCTGGACAGGCTGGATCCATGGGCCAAGGACAATGATTCAACAAGGCCAAGTGCTTGGTCCTGCACTTGGGTCACAACAACCCCATGCAACGCTACAGGCTTGGGCAAGAGTGGCTGGAGAGCTGCCCAGCAGAAAAGGACCTGGGAGTGCTGGTTGACAGCCAGCTGAACATGAGCCAGCAGTGTGCCCAGGTGGCCAAGAAGGCCAACAGCATCCTGGCCTGTATCAGAAATAGTGTGGCCAGCAGGACTGGGGAAAGTGAATACTATGTTCAGTTTTGGGCCCCTCACTACAAGAAAGACATTGAGGTGCTGGAGAGTGTCCAAAGAAGGTCAACGAAGCTGGTGAAAGGTCTAGAGCACAAGTCTTATGAGAAGCAGCTGAGGGAACTGGGGTTGTTTAGTCTGGAGAAAAGGAGGCTGAGGGGAGACCTTATCGCTCTCTACAACTACCTGAAAGGAAGTTGTAGAGAGGTGGGGGTTTGTCACTTCTCCCAAGTAATAAGCAATAGGACAAGAGGAAAGTTGCATCAGGGGAGGTTTAGAGAAGTCAGGGGAAGTTTAGAGAGTAATATTTAGTTATGTAAGTACTCCATTGGAGAGGCTTTCACCAATGGCATTAATTTATGTGGTAAACAGATATTTCATAGTATATACAAGTTAATTCAAAGGCTACACTTGTAGTGACAATGTGTTTCATAGCAAACATGACAGAGGATTTAAAGCTTTTCTTGCTCCTATTATGTAGTGTAAATAATTTAGGGGTGAAAATGTATGGTGGAAAAACATTTAAACAAGCATTTCTCAAGCATTTTAGTGCATAGAGTCAAAGAATTATGACTTAAGGATGTACTCTGAGGGAAACTGACAGTCTGGGCACTAAAGAATGGACTGAATTTTTTAAAATGGAATGTTTGAAGCACCAGTGATTCCACTGTCCATATTTGTTAGGAGAGCCCTTCTCACCAATGTGCTTGAGCCTCTACTAAATCTACAATGAATATTTTGTATCTTCTTTTCACCTTCTCTCTTATTCTTCTCTTTTAGTTAGAGAAAATTAAAGATAGTAGAACATGTATGGATAATGTATCAATTGGATGGTATTTGATTGTTCATAACCTTGGTGATTAATAAACCTTCTATGATTGTTTACTTATTTACTCATTTGTTGACCAATCCCTTGTTAGTCTTAAAATGTACACAGATCAGTATCTATAAGATTGGAATGGAATATCCAGCTTTCTGTGTTACTTATTGAAGATAAGATTAACACAATATTGCTATTATAGTTGTCTTCATTCCTGAAGCTGGAATATTTCCCTTCATAGGAGCTTCTGGTATTCTCAGTCACAGTTTTTTTCATTCCTCCATTTCCTCAACTTCTCTATAATAAACAAACAAACTTTACACTTTAGCTTAAATCAGCAGTTGTTATATTTATGCAGCGATTTTACCGTGTCTTTCTTTCCTTTCCTTTAAAGGGAAGGTTTTCGATACCTTATTTAGAAACAGGCAATACATAGAGCTAACTTTTAGAAACACTAGAGTAGAACTGTTAAGTTTCATCATCTGACAGGTATGAGTACCCTCTAATACTTAGCTATGCTGTCTTCCTTCAGTGTTGCTTCTATTCTGGCTCCTAGATTCATTCTGTTACTTATACACTTGTTTAAAAAAAAATCCAAACTTTACTGAAACTGACATTTAAATCTTCCATCTTTGTTCACCATTCCTGTAAGCAATTCATAAAGAGTTCATTTTCTTTCTGCATTCACCCCCCGAGTGAAGCATTGTACTTTATTTCGTCTGGGATAGAGTTAAATTTCTTCATAGTAGCTTGTATGGTGCTGGCTTGGATTTGTGATGAAAACAGTATTGATAACACACCAATGATTTAGTTATTGCTGAACAGTGCTTACACAACATCAGTCTTTTCTCTTTCTCATGCTGCCCCACCAGCAAGTAGGCTGGGGGTGCATAAGAAGTTGGGAGGGGACACAGCTGGGACAGCTGACCCCAACAGACCAAAGGGATATTCCATACCATATGCCGTCATGCTCAGCAATAAAAGCTGGGGGAAGAAGAAGGAAGTGGGGGACATTCAGAGTTATGGCATTTGTCTTCCCAAGTAACCATTATGTGTGATGGAGCCCTGATTTCCTGGAAATGGCTAAACATCTGCCTGCTGATGGGAAGTAGTGAATGAATTCCTTATTTTGCTTTGCTTACATGCGCTTTTGCTTTACCCGTTAAACTGTCTTTATCTCAAACCATGAGTTTTCTCACTTTTACCCTTCCAATTCTTTCCCCCATCCCACTGTGGGGGAGTGAGTGAACTGCTGTGTGGGGCTTAGCTGCCATGACATGCATGCTATTTTCATTCACAGAGTAATAGAGCTAGGATTTGTACTTTTTCCTTCCCTAAGGTCTGTTTTTCAATAGAACTGTGAGGTTTGATGTCTTGCCCCATATAGGTTGTCTTTTCTTTTTAAGTGAGGAAATCCTTTTGCAATTGTTTATTTCTTATGTAGCTATGTGGGAAAGCAACAGAAGATCCACGAGGAGGATTGTAAATACGCTCAAGGGACTCACACCTGGGTGCTGGAAAACACATATATCACACTAATTGTTATTCAGTCTCGGGTGCTTGCAAGAAAAACACTTGCACTTAGGTAACAGAAGTCTGCGATGGGCTCAGGGACACCTTATCTAGCTGCTTGAGAATCCTGGCCTGTTGTGGAAGAAGATCAAAGCACAGTGAGAAAACTATGCCTGTTTGAACCTTACAAATACCAACAAGAACAGGGAGTCCGCGTGCACTCTTGCTAACAAGGACTCTCTCGCTGCCAAGGACTCTTGCTAACAAGGACTCTCTCTCGCGCCGCGGTGCCCACGGTCCCTGCTTGAGTGCCTCTGCCTGGGTGTTGCTTGGGAGATTCCCCGGTCTGTGAGGTATCGAGATTAAATTTGTTCTTTGCCTTTCATTCGTGGTGTGTGGTTGTTCCTGCGTCCTGCCTGCATTGGCTCACACAAACTATTTTTCTAACTTCTAAGGAGCAGAGTATAGAAGGTTAGCCTATTTTCTTGGGACGTTGTTTGCTCTATGGCCAATACCATTTGCTGGTTCAGTAGTTGGGGTGTTCCTGGATATCCTCCTTCAGAGTTTGATCTAGTTTGATATTACAGATTTTGATATAGTTTGATCACCAACTGTAACACTTTGGGTACATTTGAAAAAGGATGAATCCTCCGTCCCCTCACACAGGGGCTCTGTTCCCAAGGATTTTGGAATACTCACTGCTGAATTGTTACAGAGCAATTGGGTGGGGAGGAATGCAGGACCCAGGGGAACAACCTTCCACCCCACTCTTGCAAGCCACTGCTGTCTTTTCATTTAAACACCTTGGTCAGATTCAAACTGGTTTGTAAGTTGGACAAGGGTCAAACCCCAACCATGGTGTGAAGTTTAAGTGTAATGGTTACATTTACATGCACACTAAAGCCCCAGTGAAGCCTCGCCAGCACAACAGACCCCAACCAGCAGGTAGAGCTGTGTGCTTGCTGTCTGAAGCCATAAGTGTCACAGGTGTTCTGGATCTCCAGTGAGGTCCCCACCATCATGGGAGACCCCAACCATTCAGATGATCAGCTGATCTTCTGCCCTGAAGCGTAATGGTCATCAGCTTTATAATGCAGCACACTGACAAACACACATGTACTCTCCTCCTGGAGCCCACCCCCCCACCCCTTTGATCCTTAACAGCATTAGAGCTTTTACCCTACTTGATTATCTTACACACATTAGCCACTGCCCTAGTCTCTCCCCTGTTTTTTGCCAATAAGTTTCAGCAATGGTCTACAATTCTCCCTGGGTGTAAACTTGCATTGAGGCTGCCCAGGGGGGCCCTTTGCTTTGTTCTTAATCAATGATTCCACATTCCAGGATCCCAAACTTTCCTCGTACCTGCTGCTTACAAACCACACACTGCCCATCCTGCCCCCAAACAGCAAGACAAGCAGCGTGCTCTCTCAAGGCTGGTGTTTCTTGTTGCTGGAATACCTGAACTAGTTCCTACCAGATCTTATCAGTCTTTTGTAACTCTTCTATCTGGTCAAAACATTCCCACGCTCATTTCAAGCATGTTAGTAACAACCTAATAAGATGCAAATCCCGATGGGTTTTTTCCCTTTTGCCACCCATTGCTTTTGGAGACAAGTTAATATTTCAGCTGGGGTGGGACATCCAAATAACTCTCTGATTTCCAGCTCATTGAGGAGATCACCCAGGCCAAACACTGCATGACTGTTCCCCGTGGCTGCATGTGGGGCCCGCCAGGCATCCATTCTGTCTTCTCCTCACTATAATTTTTCCAAAAAGGCATTTTGCACAGGGATCCTGCAGGTTATGTCAGATGTAATTGTCACAGTACCTCACAAAACCAAGCCAGAGCAACTAACAAACTCAAAATGGGATTTATTTTTACAAGATGGTAACAAAATCAAACTAAGTTTTGCTCTAACTGAAACTGCTTTGAGACTCTGACAAACATTAACAATCCACAGGTTCAGAGTGTTGTTCAGGAGTTAATACTACACAACCGAATTAAGAAATCTTAAGGTTTATGGCCGATGACCCAAAATGCGTAATCACTCACCTAATAAGGGAGGGCTCTAAATGTCAAGGAGTTTCCTCGGATGGCATCCCAAACCAAGGGGAGAGTCCCTGACCACAAACCCACTGCTCTGAGGAAGATGGTCTCAAAATGGCTCTCCAGCAGGGCTCTGTTTATACCCTAGCTGAATCTGATCTGTGGTCAAATATGGTCATGTAGGCCCCCCATTGGCTGAGGACCCCAACTTCCTCACCTTTCAACCGTACAGACCACCACCATGTGGACATGACAAGAGCTGTGGGGGAAGTTTTCACAGGCTTTTGTCGGGTTTTTGTTAGGTCTTAGTCAGGGCTTTTTCAGGGCAGGTGCATCTGTCACAGTAAAGCATGGGTGCAAGTGCCTGTTATAGATCCCAGTAAGAAAGGCATTCAGTCTCAATAAGGTATTGATTAAAATGACCTCCCATCAGGGCATGGCAAGCCGCGCAGATCCCATCTTACAGGATATTCTTATAAGTAAACAATTCTAGCAATCATTTCTGCTGTTCAAGCAAAAGGATGTTCACATGAGAACATGCTGCTTCGCTTCAAGATAAAGACAAAGACACACCGCTGGTGTCATCACCAGGTACAAAGTCGAGCCACCTACAGACTTCTACATTACAATTAGTCAGTCAAGTTTATCCTGCAGCCAAGGAATACATGCAGCACAGGACAGCCCTGTGCCTACTCAGGCCAACTGTTATGTGGATCACTAATTTCCCAGCATACAATAGCTTTCCAGTTAGAACTACTACCAGGCAGTCCTACAGAAATATCTTCAAGTTGGAGAATTAGGGCTCAAGGATATACTATGAAGAAAACTGACAGATTGGGCACTAAAGAATGGACTGGATTTTAAAAGAATGGAGGACTGTTTCTTAGGAGATCCCTGCTAAGAAATGTGCTTGAGGCATCACTTTCTTTATGACCATGATTACCTTCTGTCTATGAAAAAATTACAAAGGTATAAAAATTAAATTAAGAAAAAAAGTCAAATAAAACAACATAGGAAACTATTCTTAGTTTCCCCAACCAAATTATAGGAAAGAGTCCAGAGGCCAATAAAATTCCAGTTACTTCAAAATAAGATACCTACAAAAGTAGATTGTCCCTGGCAGGCAAGCAGCTAAACACCCACACAGCCACTTGTTCACACACCTACCCTGGGATGTAGAAAAGAACAGGAAGAACAGAAGTGAGAAAACTCATGGGTCAAGCTAAAGGTAGTTTAATAAGCAAAGGAAAGATGAAGAAGAAAGAAAAACATGTAAAAAAACAAGCGATGCAAAGTCAATCATGCACTACATCAAACTAGCATCATGTCACAAGTGGGGTGCCCCAGGGATCAATATTGGACCCAACGCTGTTTAATATTTTCATAAGTGATATGGATGATGGGATCAAGTATACCCTGATGAAGTTTGCTGATGACATCAAACTGAGTGGGGAAGTGGACACTTTGGAAGGGAGAGCCACCCTGCAGGAAGACCTGGACAGGCTGGAAGAGTGGGCTAACAAGAACCTTATGAAGTTCAACAAGGACAAGTGTAAGGTCTTGCACCTGGGAAAACATAATCCAGGAGTACAGCACAGGCTGGGATCTACCCAGCTGGGGAGCAGCTCTGTGGAAAGGGACCTGGGGGTCCTGGTGGACGACAAGCTCAATACGAGTGAGCAGCGTGCTGCTGCGGCAAAGCAAGCCAACAGGATGCTGGGTTGCATCAACAAGGGCATCACCAGCAGAGACAAAGAAGTCATTATCCCACTCTACTCAGCGCTTGTCAGGCCACACCTGGAATACTGTGTTCACTTTTGGTCCCTGCTATGCAAAAAAGATGCAGACAGGCTGGAGACAGTCCAGAGAAGGGCCACAAAGAGGACCAAAGGACTGGGAAGCCTGCCATATGAGGAAAGGCTGAGAGAACGGGGTTTGTTCAGCCTTGAGAAAAGAAGGCTTAGGGGCGACCTTATCACCATGTTCCAGTATTTAAAGGGTGGCTACAAAGAAGATGGAGACTTCCTTTTTACAAGGAGTCACATGGAAAAGATATGGGGTAATGGGTATAAGTTACTCCTGAGGGGATTCCGATTGGACACAAGAGGAAAATTTTTCACAATGAAAACAATCAGCCATTGGAATAATCTCCCTGGGGAAGTGGTGGATTCCCCAACATTGGACACTTTTAAGATTCAGCTGGACAGGGTGCTGGGCCGCCTTGTCTAGACCGTGCTTTTGCCAAGAAAGGTTGGACCAGATGATCCCTGAGGTCCCTTCCAACCTGGTATTCTATGATTCCTCCCACAAGCAGAGTGATGCCCAGCCAGTCTCTGAGAAATGGCTACCTGCCTGACCAAATCCACCTCCCATCAATTTTTATTGCTAAACATGATGTTATATGGCATAGAATATCCCTTTTCTCAATTTGGGTCAGCTGTCCAGGCTGTGTCCCCAACCAATTTCTTGCCCACCCCCAGCCTACTTGCTGGGGATGGTCAGACTGGGAAAAAGAGAAAGCCTGTACAAGTACTGCTCAGCAATAGCCCAAACATTATCAAGACTGTTTTAGTCACAAATCAAAAACACGGCACCATATGGGCTGCTATGATGAAAGTTAACCCCATCCTAGCCAGATCCAGTACAATCTCCACCCTTTATTCCATACCATTTACATCAATGTCAGGTCCTACACTATTCAATACATCCTCATTAACCACCACAACCCCCTTCCTGTCTATACTGGATTTGGCTGAGGTAGAGTTAAATTTCTTTATAGTAACTTGTATGGTGCTATGTTTTGGATTTGTGCTGAAAACAGTGTTGATAACACACCAATGATTTAGTTATTGCTGAGCAGTGCTTACACAACGTCAAGGCCTTTTCAGCTTCTCAGGCTGCCCCGCCAGCGAGTAGGTTGGGGATGCACAAAAAGTTGTGAGGGGACACAGCCGGGACAGCTGACCCCCAATTGACCAAAGGGATATGCATAGAATCATAGAATGGTTAGAGTTGGAAGGGACCTTAAAGATCATCTTGTTCCAAACCCCCCGTCATGGGCAGGGACACCTTCCACTAGACCAGGTTGCTCAAAGCCCCATCCAACTTCCAGAGATGGGGCCTCCACAACATCCATGGGCATCCTGTTCCAGTGTCTCATCACCCTCACAGTAAAGAATTTCTTCCTAACATCTAATCTAAATCTACCCTCTTTCAGTTTAAAATCACGGGCCCATTTATATGTTGCATCTCTTCCTTGATGACCTGAAGGGTCATGGGCCCACCAAGCTAAAAAACAGTTCACCTTTATGTTCCCAGTCCAAATCTGTCTGGAAAATCTTAGCAGCCTCATCCACTTGCTGATTGTTTCGATGTTCCTCAGTGGCCCGACTCATGGGTACGTGGGCATCTACATGGCGTACCTTTACAACTAGTTTCCCTAGCCAGGCAGCAATATCTTGCCACAATTCAGCAGCCCAGATGGGTTTACCTTTGCACTGCCAGTTGCTCTGCTTCCATTGCTTTAACCACCCCCACAGAGCATTGGCCACCATCCATGAGTCAGTACAGAGATAGAGCATTGGCCACTTTTCTCGTTCAGCAATGTCTAAGGCCAGATGGATGGCTTTTACCTCTGCAAATTGATTCGATTCACCTTGTCCCTCAGCAGCTTCTGCGACTTGTTGTGTAGGACTCCACACAGCAGCTTTCCACCTTCAATGTTTTCCTACAATATGACAAGATCCATCAGTGAACAGAGCATAATGTTTCTCATTATCTGAGATGGTGGGGCTTCCTCAGCATGAGTCACCACCACATCTAGTGGCACTGTGAAGTCTTTGCCTTCGGGCCAGTTTGTGATCACTTCTACAATTCCTGGACAATTTGGGTTTCCTATTTGAGCTCGCTGAGTGATTAAGGCAACCCGCTTACTCCAGGTAGCATCGGTGGCATGATGCCTAGAAGGAACTTCACCCTTGAACATCCAGCCCAGTACTGGTAATCGAGGCACCAGGAGGAGCTGTGCTTCAGTACCAATTACTTTTGAAGCAGCTCTCCTTTATATGCTGCCAAGATTTCTTTCTCAGTTGGGGTACAGTTGGCCTCAGACGATGCCTGTCTTAATTCCTAAGAACTGGATCTCTCGTGCAGGTCCCTTGACCTTACCTCTTTTTATGGCAAAACCTGCTTTCAAAAGAATCTTGTTTATTTTCTTACCTTTCTTGAAAACTTCTTGTGCTCTATTACCCCACACAGTCATGTCATCAATGTATTGCAGGTGTTCTGGAGCTTCACCCTTCTCCAGTGCAGTCTGGATCAGCCCATGGCAAATGGTGGGGCTGTGTTTCCACCCCTGGGGCAGTCGATTCCAGGTGGACTGGATGCCTCTCCAGGGGAAAGC
The DNA here is from genome assembly GCF_028500815.1 of Rissa tridactyla. Classification (NCBI taxonomy): domain Eukaryota; kingdom Metazoa; phylum Chordata; class Aves; order Charadriiformes; family Laridae; genus Rissa; species Rissa tridactyla. The sequence goes on from NC_071496.1 coordinate 19,976,393, forward strand.
AAACTGTGGCCTGCCCTCTGCTGCTAAAGGAATAGAGGAAAATGCATTAGCAATGTCAGTTGTAGCATACCACTTGGCTGCCTTTGACTCCAGTTCATATTGGAGTTCTAGCATGTCTGGCACAGCAGCACTCAGTGGTGGTGTGACTTCATTCAGGCCACAATAGTCTGCTGTTAGCCGCCACTCTCCCTCAGACTTTCACGCTGGCCATATAGGGCTGTTAAAGGGTGAGCGACTCTTGCTGATCCTCCTTGCCTCTCTAACCAACAAATCAGGTTCTGGATGGGAATCAGGGAGTCTCGGTTAGTGCGATACTGTTGCCGATGCACCGTGGCAGTAGCAATTGGCACCTGCTGTTCTTTAACCCTCAGCAGTCCCACCACAGAAGGGTTGTCTCTACAGCTGCTATACCAAAAGCCCACCGATACCCTTTTGGGTCTTTGAAATACCCTCTCTTGAGGTAGTCTATGCCAAGGATGCACAGAGCATCTGGGCCAGTCACAATGGGGTGCTTCTCCCATTTATTCCCAGTTAGACTCACTTTGGCCTCCAAAACAGTCAGTTCTTGAGACCCGCCTGTCACTCCAGAAATAGTGACAGATTCTGTCCCTTTATGATGTGATGGCAACAGGGTGCACTGTGCACCAGTGTCCACAAGGGCTTTATACTTTTGTGGCTCTAATGTGCCAGGCCATCGAATCCACACAGTCCAATAAACTCGGTTGTCCCTCTCCTCCTCCTGGCTGGAGGCAGGGCACCTCTAACGTTGAGGACACCATCTACGATTAGCAGATGAGTTCCTATCTGGACCGGAGAACCGCTTACCATGGACTGGAGCAGCCATCCTGCTGGAAGAATTCTTTCTTCCATCTGCTTTACCTTGTGTTATGGTTTGAGAAAACCCATAACAATTTATTGTCATTTAGACAATTATTCTATCACCCGATGACCCCTCCCCACCCGGAAAGGGGTATCGGGGAAAACAAGGAAACACAAGGGTTGAAATATAAATAGATTTAATAGGATAAGACTAAATAATTAACAATAATACTAAAGAACCAGTATTAATCTCAATACTATTATAAGATATACAAGAATTATACTGAGACAATTATATCAGGAGGAAGCTGTGCACTCCCAGCAGTGGACAGTAAATGTCGGACACTGAGCGTAATGGCTTCAGGAGGAAGGGAAGGCCTCAGGGGCCCGGCACCGGGGCAAGGAGTTTCTCTGGACTGCTGCCATCAAGGGAGAGACTACGCAGCAAACTTTCTAATTTATGTGGAATGTGACATTCATGGTATGAAATAATCCTGTTGGCCAGCCTGGGTCAAATGCCCAGGCCTCGCTCCTCCTCATCCCTGCACCTGGCAAGGCTCGAAGACACTGAGACCTTGAATCCCACATAGCCTAGCTGGCTATAGAGTAAATATTTCACAAATTCAGACACTAGAGTCTTCCAAAAGTGGAGTTTTCCCCAGCATTAGAAGATAAATTAGTCCTGTGTTGCTCAATCCAGGACACCTTGCAACTCAAGCACTCGTGCTTGTAGGACCAGAGTAGGTTTTTTATCCCATTTACTCATATCCTCTGCATAGTTGCAGAGGCAAAGCTGCAGGAAATCCCAGAGCACGTCCTGTTTCTCTTGAATCGGTTTTGTAGGAGGGTGTTTTTTCTTAATGACTGAGACGTGGACCTGTTGAGGGGAAGAGTGGGATTCTTTCTGCATCCCGGACAGTTTTTCAAACAGCTTATCATTTTTCTTAGCTATTGCCTCATTTTGCTCAGCTATTGAATTGGTCATTTCCTCTATTTTCTCAGTCATTTTTTCTACAGCTGCCACAGTGAGGGGACAAGAGAGGCTATCTTCATACTGGCATACCCTGTTAGCCACTTCATTTATAGTTGGTGCATCAACATCAGATCCTCCCCAAACCGTTGTTGACAACATATGGGAATACCTCAGTGGTGCACTCCGCACAAACTTCCTCAGCAAAGATTATTTGCATGGCATTTCATCAGGGTCTATGTTCACTTGCCAGTCACCATAAATCACCTCTCATACAGCCAGTTCCCTCAGGTACTTGATACCTTTCTCCATGCTGGTCCACTTACTTGGACAGCATTCCATATCATCCTTAAAGGGATACCTGCCCTTTACAGCTGATAGCAGTCACCTCCAGAGACTGAGAGTGTTTGACTTTCTCCCAATCGCTTTGTCAATACCTCCATCTCTGGACAGGTTTCACAACTGCCTGGCTTCTCTACCGTCTAAGTCTATGGAATCAGCCCCATTGTCCCAGCATTGGAGCAACCAGGAGATGTGTCTCCCCTTCTTGATGACTAAAGTCCTTCCTCATGTTTCTCAAATCCTTCATAGAGAAGGATTTAACAATTATCTTTGCATCTGAGTCCTCCTCCTGTGTTGACACTGCCTTAGCAGGATCCTTTCCTTTATCTGCTTTAGAAGGCCCCTCTCCTGGATCTTCATCAGAAGAGGCAGTAGAAGGAGCTGATTTCCTTTTCTGCTTTCTGGTCACTGGGGCAACTTGTACTGGTTCTGTTGGAGTTTGAGCACCAGCAGTACTCGTTGTTGAAGCATCTAGAGTAGTGACAGTAGTGGCTGGTGCTGATGCAGGTCGCAGAGTAACTTTTACTGCACGTGGCTGAGTGGCTGGTGGGGGGGGTGGCTGGCACGGCTGATGCTGCTGGGGCCGGTGCCGGTGGGACCGCTGCCGTTACAGGCAGGGGCAGAGGCTTGGCTGGTGCCGGTGGGGGTGTAGCTTGGGGAGTGGTTTGTGTCTGTGCCGGCTGTGAATTGACCCATGGGATTTGAGTAGCAGCAGCACATGTCATACAATTCGCACTCCTGCACTGATTTTTAACACAAAACCACCCCTGCAACACATTCAGGAGAACCAGGAACAAAATCACAATCTTTTGAAAACATTAATTTTCTAAGCAGCCCAAAAGGTTTCCATCCCCTAGCTCTTTGACATAAGCATTAAAGGCGAAATAAATCTTTCCCAGGTGAAACCAAAAGTGTAATTAGTAATAAAATCCATCATGTGATGCCCAAAATATGCAGATACAGCCATTATCCAAGTAACCATATTATACATCTGAATGCCAAACCATACAAAAATAGCACGTTTAAACCACCACATACAAATACAAAGAGCAAGTAAACCATGCAACATATTCAGCAAGTTCAGCAGCATTGTATCTATTAACTTCAAACAATGCTCTCTAAAGGCACGATATAACATTTCGCTTAGGAATGACATTCCCTGAGAAAACTGGAAGCTCATGCCCCACGTTGGGTGCCAGTAAATCTATCATAGTTTGGGCCAGGTTGGCTAATGACAAGACAACAGATGCTCTCCCCCACCTCTCGCTCCAAGGAGAGGAAGAAGAGAGATAAAGAGATTTGTGAGTTTAGAAAAAACTAAACTACTTTAATGAAATAATAATAATAAAATAAAAAAGGAAATAATGAAATAGATACAATATATACGAATATGCACAAAACTGTATCAAGCTCCCAGGGAGATGTCACTGGCAGGCACTGGGAAAGTTCCAGATTGAACTCAGTGACAAATGGGAACTGGAACACACTGATGGGGATCAAAAGGCAGATGAGCTGATAGGGTCCTCCTCAGACATCAGTCACTGAAGAAAGAAAGAGAGCCATTGAAGAAAAAGCCTAAACCCTTTGATCCCCTCAGCTTTTATACTGAGCAGGCAGATGGGATGGAATACCCTATTGGTCAGTTTGAGTCACCTGACATGTCCACAGGTGTAACCCTTCCACAGGGTAAACAACCAAGTCAGCTGACCCTGGTTGCCACAGCAACAAGTGTAAGCAAGAGCCTCTCTCACTGAACAGAAAGTTGGCTCTGCTTCACCCCAAACCAGGACATTATCCCTCGTCCTATCACTCTACTCCCTGATAAAGAGTCCCTCCCCAGCTTTCCTGTAGGCCCCCTTTAAGTACTGGAAGGCTACTATAAGGTCTCCTCGGAGCCTTCTCTTCTCCAGGCTGAACAACCCCAACTCTCGAAGTCTGTCTTCATAGGAGAGGTACTCCAGCCCTCTGATCATCTTTGTGGCCCTCCTCTGGACTTGCTCCAACAGGTCCATGTCCTTCTTGTGCTGAGGACTCCAGAGCTGGATGCAGTACTCCAGGTGGGGTCTCACCAGTGCAGAGTAGAGGGGCAGAATCACCTCCCTTGACCTGCCAGCCATGCTTTTTTTGATGCAGCCCAGGATGCGGTTGGCTTTCTGGGCTGCAAGCGCTCATTACCGGCTCATGTTGAGCTTCTCATCCACCAGTACCCCCAAGTCCTTCTCCTCAGGGCTGCTCTCAATCCATTCTCTGCCCAGCCTGTATTTGTGCTTGGGATTGCCCCAACCCACGTGCAGGACTTTTGTCCTGGTTTGAGGTAAAACAGAACCAATTTTCTGTTTTGTAATTTTACTTTTTAGCTGGGCCTCTTCTAACTCTCTGAAACTCTCTGAAATTAACAGTATATTGTGCAGAAAACAGTTCATTCTCAGAGTAATAAGACCTATGTTTATAGTGAATACCAAGGAATGGTATGCAGAGAGGCTCTTGCTTATACTTATTGCTATAACAACCAAGGTCAGCTAACTTTGTTATTTGCCCCATTGGAGGGTTGGAAACGGAAAAGCGTAGAGGGGTCCCACCTGCAGGGAGGAGTGGACAGGACAGATGACTCAAAATTGACCAACAGGGTATTCCATCCCGTCTGCCTCATGCTGAGTATAAAAACTGAGGGATCAAAGGGTCATCACTCTTTCATCAATGGCCAGCATCCGAGGATGTCTGTTCGTCTGCCTTTGATCCCAATCCGAGTATTCCTGAATCCAGATATGGAATCCAGTTCCCACCTGTCGCTGAGCCCAGTCTGGGACTTCCCCAGTGCCTGCTGGTGACGTGATCGTCATCCTGGGAGCTTGATACGGTTTTGTATATATTGTATATGTTTCCTTATTTTTTTTCTATTCTTTTATCAATATTTTCATTCAAGTAGTTTAGTTCCTTCTAAACTCATAAATCTCTTTATCTTTCTCCCTCCTCTCCTTGGAGAGAGAGGTGGAGGAGAGCATCTTTCGTTCATCTAAATGGCCCGTCCGGCCCAAACCTTGACAACTTTGCACTTGGCCTGGTTGAACTTCATGAGGTTTGCATGGGCCCACCTCTCAAGCCTGTCCAGGTCCCTCTGGATGGCATCCCTTCCCTCCAGCGTCAACTGCGCCAAACAACTTGGTGTCATCGGCAAACTTGCTGAGGGTGCACTCAATCCCATTGTCCGTGTTGCCGACAAAGATGTTGAACAGCACCAGTCCCAGTACCGACCCCTGAGGAACACCACTTGTCACTGGTCACCACTTGGACATCGATCCATTGAATACAACTCTATGATTGTGGCCATCCATCCAGTTCCTTATCCATCAAGTGGTCCATCTGTCAAATACATGTCTCTCCAGTTTAGAGACAAGGATGTCATGTGGGACAGTGTCAAATGCTTTGCATTTCCATACCATATGACGTCATGCTCAGCAAGAAAAAAAGGAGGGGAAGTTTGCCAGGGCTGCCATTGCTCGGGGACTGTCTGGGCATCAGTCGGCTGGTGGTGAGCAATTGTTTGGGGTTTTTTTGTATCACTTGTTTTTCTTTGTTTTGTTTTTCTTTGTTTCCTTTTTTCCTAATAAAACTTTGTTTCTTTTTTTTACTTATTAAATTGTCTTTATCTTAGCCCAGGAGTTTTCTCGCTTATGGCCTTCTGATTCTCTTCCCCATCCTGCTTTGGGGAAAAGTGAGTGAGCATCTGTGCAGTGCTTATTAACTTACCAAGTTAAACCACAACAGTCCTTTTTGGTGCCTAACATAGGGCTCAAAGGGTTTGAGATAATGACAGATTTGATTAGAGCATATTAGAAGGAACTCTATTATAAGTTTAATAGTTGCTGGTCATGATGTCTTATTTGTTATCAACAGTGGTTTATCTGTTTCCTTATCTGATATGTGCCACACTCCCTTTTTTGCTGTACATCAAATTTGAGAGCTTGTTAAAGGCTTTTTTTGGCTTTTGCATTTTGCTGTGCTGTGTAGCACTTGGTTGTTTTTTGGCTGGGAGATCTATGATAAAAGCACTGGCCTTGAGCCTAACCTGGTATTTGGGACTTGCATTGCTGCTGTCCCAGTACTTTGGGAACCATCTCATGGAAACAATTAATAATTACACTTTTTCCTTTTGTCCAGCCAATTTGTGGTGGGGGAAAAAAAAAAAGGCACCTTCCCCTTTTCCTACAGAGTCGATGTTTTCTGCCATGACACAATAACTCTTCAGAATCTTGAACATCCTTGGCAACCAAAATGCTCATATTGGTATGTCTCAAGAATCTGTTTCCAGCTTTTCCTAAGGTTAACCTAGGTTTAGGTTTAGGAAGATCACACAGGGATATGCCCCAAGGCAGCATGGTTATGGGTGGCAAGGTGTGTGGGAGAATATGGGCAGGTACCTAGAAGGATTGTCACCTCTGATGGTCTGGGACTTCACCCCTGAACAAGTGCAGGATCCCAATGAAGTGATAGAATGTTTGAAAAAAGAATGCCCTGGCTGTGCCAAAGAGACACAACTTCTTTCACTGTGCTGGGGCCTGGTCTATGTCTACCAAGCACTATTCAGCACCCATAAAGGGAAAAGAAGGTCTCTGAATATGAATACATAAAAACAGATACTGTGGCTAAACCAGAGTCCAAACCGTCAACTATATCAGTTGCTCTGATAGTCAAGAAGAAACAATGGAAAGAGAAGTCTACTTGGCTAGTAAGGGAGGAAGACACTTCTAAAAGGGAGCAGGAGGGAGAATCAAAAGAGGCAACCTGTTCTGCAGCAGAGCAGTCACAAGAACAGGAGGGGGAAGGGACTGAAATCATAAACGACTCAGAAACCACACGGTCTCTATCCCTGAGTGAGCTGTGAGATATGAAAAAAGATTTCAGCTGTCATCCAGGCAAGCAAATTATCAGCTGGTTGCTCTGATGATGGGATACTGGGGCCAATAGTCAGGAATTAGAGAGTCTGGAAGCCCGGAAGTTGGGATCCCTTGCTAGGGACAAGGCTGTTGACAAAGAGATTGTAAAAGGGGCAGCCATCCTCAGCCTCTGGAGGCAGCTCCTTTCAAGCGTGAAGGAAAGGTATCCCTTCAAGGAAGATCTTGTAAATTACCGAGGCAAGTGGACCATGAGTGAGGTAACCATTATCTGAGGGAATTAGCCATGGTGGAGATGATCAACAGCAACCTGGACACCAACCAGACATCCAAAGACCCAGATGAAGTCCAGTGCATGTGGTCCATGTGGTGTAAGTTTTCATGGAGTGCACCAACATCATATGCCAACACCCTATTGATAATGAGCTGGACAGACACGGAGACACCAACTGTGGATGGATTGGCCAGCCAACTCTAGCAATTAGAAGAGAATCTGTCTTCCTCCCTACAAGCCTGTGTCTTGGCTGTGGAGACTTTCCCAACAGTTCCAGCAATTCAAAGGGAATGCCTTCTTCCTTGCCCATACTGACCAACATCTCAGCTATTAAGAGTCAGCCTTTTTCTGCTCAAAGGAAAGGGTATTGTGGATGCAGACCACACGCCACTCTGTGATTCTATCCATGCAACCACAGGGAGGACATGAGGAAGTTGGATGGTGTCGCAGGTGAATTATTAAGAGAAGTCATCATTGTGGGGTTAACTAAAAAGATTTTATTAATGATTAATCTATGATCAAATAATAATTAAACGATGATAGAATGAAAATTAAATGGTAATCAAACGATGATTAAGCAACAGTTGAATGGTAATTTAACAGTAATTTAATGATAATTGATAATTAAGCAATAATTAAGCAGTAATTAAATGATAATTAGCCAGCGGTCAAACACTTTACTACTTACTACACTTCTAATAATTAAGCTATATGTAACTATGTCACTATCATACAATATACTTTTAGGCCTAATATAAAATGTTGATTACCTTGTTATAGATATCAGATGCTGGGTAAGGGGTCTCTCACCCTTGAGGAGCCACCTTGAGAGGCATCCCTGCTCAAGGGGGAGATCACTGCCATGCAGCCTGCTGCAGTACAGGAGAGCTCAATGGGCTCGGAGGTGGCTACAAATACTTATAGCGTAAACTGATTGACTTGTAGTCAAACCCTCCTTTGGTATATGTGCAACTCTACAGCTGTAGCAGTTTTAGTTTTGTCTAGTCCCAGCTCAGGCTGGTACTGTTAGCTCCTGATAAGACATGGCCTAGATTCTGTAGTTCTGAGAAGATATAGCCTAGCACAGTTCTCACGGTTTGCACAGCAAGGCTGATTTCAGTCAGGCCTACTTGTCAGTGATGCCTGAACCAAAGTACTGTTCACTGAGTCAGAGTGGGTGCATCCATCACAGATGGTAAACCTACCTCAAACCTAGAAGCTTGGGTGGGTATGGTAATTGAAAGAAAAAACAGCAGCCACAAAGAGTCCATCCAGGAAAATTACTGCTCCAGTTTCTATTGGGCAATTTCCCAGACAGAGTGGAAGGTCTGATCTTACTTCTGATCTAATGAAGGGACTTCTAGTTTGCAGTTACAAGAATCAAGTAATGAATACTCTGACCAGGAATAAAGGGGCCTTGCCTCCAGCCAGGTGGAGGAAAGGGACAACTGGGTTTACTGAACCATATGGGTTCAATGGCCTGGCACATCAGACCCACAGGAGTATAAGGCTCTGATAGACACCAGTGCACAGTGTACCCTACTACCCATCTGTATTTCTGGAGTGACAGGGGGATCCTAATAATTTTCTGTGTTGGAGGCTAAGGTAAGCCTAATAGGGAATGAGTGGCAAAAGCACCCTATTGTGACTGGCCCAGAGGCTCCATGCATCCTTGGCATTGACTACCACAGGAGAGGGTACTTAAAGAACCCAAAAGGGTATCAGTGGGCTTTTGGGTATAGCTGCCTTGAGTAAAAAGAAGAATAAATAGCTGCCTGCTGTCCTAGTTTGAGGTAAAGCAGAATCAATTTTCTTTTCAGTAGTTTTACTTTTCAGCTAAGCCTCTTCTAACTAACTAACCCTCTGAAATTAATGGCATGTTTTTCAGACAGCGTCGGCTTCTAGCAGATAAGGTCTGATGTTTATAGTTAATACCAAGTAATGGTATGCAGAGAGGCTCCTGCTTATTCTTATTGCTATAACAACCAAGGTCAGCTAATTTTGTTATGTACCAAGTTGGAGGGTCGGAAGCGGAAGAGTGTAAAGGGGTTGCACCTGTGGGGAGGAGCAGATAGGACAGGTGACCCGAAACTGACCAACAGGGTATTGCATCCCATGTGCATCATGCTCAGTATAAAAGCTGAGGGATCAAAGGGGTCTTCAATGGCCAGTGTCCGAGGAGGACTCTGTTCATCTGCCTTTGTTCCCGATTCCTTCCATTCCTGAATCGAGTTCCTGAGTTCCGCTCCCATCCATCACTGAGTCCAGCCTGGGACTTCCCAGTGCCTGCCAGTGACATGATCGTCATCTGGGGAGCTCAATATGGTTTTGTATGTGTTGTATATATTTCATTATTTTCTTATTAATGTTATTATATTTTCTTGTTATTATTTTATTATTAATATTTCATTAAAGTAGTTTAGTTTCTTTTTCAATCCATGAGTCTCTCTCTCATTCTTCTCTCCCTTGGGAAAGAAATTAAAGAGAGCATCTGTCATTTATTCAGTGGCGAGCCCAGCCCAAATCACATCATCTGCCTTGCCCAGTCTCGCAGAGGATCCTTCTGTTGTGGGGTTGCTGAGGGTCGAAGAACAGCAGGTACTGATTGCTATCATGATGACGCACCAATGGCAATATGGCCCTGATCGGGACTCCCTGGTTCCCATCCATGAGCTGATTCATTGATTGGAGAGTCAAGGAGCGATCAGCAAGACTCACTCATCCTTTAATATTCCCATATGTCCAGTGCAAAAGTCTGACAGAAGGTGGAGGTTAACAGTAGACTATTGTGGCCTGAATGAAGTCACACCACCATTAAGTGCTGCTGTACTGGACATACTGGAACTCCTGTACAAACTGGATTTAAAGGCAACCAAGTGGTATGCTAAAATTGATATTGCCAATGTGTTTTTCTCAATCCCTTTGGCAGTAGAGTGCAGGTGTGACTGTTCACTCAACTCCTGCCTCAGATTTTGGCTAACACAGCTGTGGAATAATTGCTGGAGATGACTTAGAAAATACATTTATATTCACATTTTAAGAAGAGGCACAGCATTGGAGAAACTTCCAGGGTGGAATGCAGCTGATATGCAAAGAATGTATTCCACTGTAGTTCCCTAGGCCACATAACCTGCAATCTTAGAGTCAGCAGATTCTAAGGTGGAAAACACCAGCATGGAGAGTGGGGCAGTGCGAAGATACCACAGCCAAACTCTGTGCATCAGCACAGGGAATGGGAACTTATGGTACTACAAATACTGATAAGCCTCATAGTTGTTACCCTAAGCCAACAGTTTCTTATTTTTTGTAAAAAAATCATGCCCTTAAGTTGAACTTTGCTCATTATAATATCATTGTAGTACCAAAACACACCTCTATCCTAAAAGCTACCCACCTCTAAGGTGCGACTACCCCTCACCGAGTCTGCACTCTGAATTTTTGCTAGTCTACACCTTTAAACACAAAGTGAGGAAATTTTACACCAACCAATCATAACAAAGGTATGTATGACTACAGTCACTCAAGCTCCACCTGAAGAGTAAAAAATAGTATAAAGATTGATTAAGAATGGAGAAATGTTAGGGAAGATACCATCACAGACAAGTCAAGATGACACCATCACAAACCGCCGCTGACTTCTAGGACCAGTTGACAAGCTAAGCCTCTCTTCCCCCCCCCCCAAGGACACCTATTAGGTGATGTCCTGGTTTGGGGGGAAAGCAGAGACAGCTTTTTATTCAGTGAGAGAGGCTCTTGCTCTTACTTGATGCTGTGGCAACCAGGGTCAGCTGACTTGGTTGTTTACCCCATGGAGGGGTTGCACCTGTGGGGAGGAGTGGACAGATCAGGTGACCCAAACTGACCAATAGGGTATTCAAGCCCATCTGCCATGCTCAGTATAAAAGCTGAGGGATCAAAGGAGTTAGGATGGTTCTTTGTCTGTTGTTCAGTGGTTGTCTTTTTTCAATGACTGATGTCTCAGGAGGACTCTGTGTCCTGGTTTGAGGTAAAACAAAACCAACTTCCTGTTCAGTAATTTTACTTCTTAGCTAGGCTTCTTCTAACTCTCTGAAATTAACAGTATATTGTGCAGAAAATGGTTTGTTCTCAGAGTGAGAAGACAGATGTTCACAACTTGTGTTAAGGAATGGTATGTAGAGAGGCTCTTGCTTATACTTATTGCTATAACAACCATGGTCTGCTAACTTTATTTGCCCTGTTGGAAATGGAAAAGCGTAGAGGGGTCCCACCTGCAGGGAGGAGCAGACAGGACAGGTGACCCAAAACTGACCAACAAGGGTATTCCATCCCGTCTGCATCATGCTCAGTATAAAAGCTTGAGGGATCAAAGGGTCAGCTCTCTCTTCCTTCAATGGCTGATGTCCGAGGAGGACCCTGCCTGTTCATCTGTCTTTAGTCCTGATCTGTGTGTGGACTCCAGCTCTGGAATCCAGTTCCCACCTATCGCTGCATCCAGCCTGGGACTTCCCCAGTGCCTGCTGGTGATGTCATCCTGGGAGCTTGATACAGTTTTGTATATACTGTATCTATTTTACTATTAATATTTCATTAAAGTAGTTTAGTGTCTTCTAAACTTGTAAATCTCATCTCTCCTCCTCCTTTCCATGTGCAAGAGGTGGGGGGGTGAGTATCTGTCACTGGCCGTTGGCCAATTCGGGCAAAATCATGACACCCTGTCAGCTCATCTGTCTTTTGATCCCCATCAGCATGTTCCAGTTCCCATTTGTCACTGAGTCTGGTCTGGAACTTCCCCAGTGCCTGATAGTGACACCTCCCCTGGGAGCTTAATGTGGCTTTGTGTATATTTATTTATATTGTATCTATTGTATTATTATTTTTAATCATTTTATTATTAATATTTTATTGAAGTTTAGCTTTTTCTAAACTCATAATTCATCTCTCTTCTTCTTAGAACAAGAGGTGGGGGAGAGCATCTGTTGTCTTATCATTGGCCAACCTAGCCCAAACTACAACAGGTGAGATCTGAACACTTGGCTATACTGAGTGCTTCCCCGGGAAATTCAGAAATCTATATATAGAGAGTTGTTTATGCTGCTATATTACTTGCATGTGCTTTGCAGACAGTGTATTATCACTGGCAATCCAAAAGAATCTGCAATTTTGTTGCTCCAATAAACTGCACCATTCATTAATCTAGCCATGGGAGTTCTCATTGAATGTAACCAAACTCCTTAAATCTGGCTGTGCTAGTTCATTGAACGCGACTAGACTGAAAGTGCATTGCACTATTGTGCATCTGTAATCATGATAGTTCAATACATTGAATGCGACTGGACCTATAGTGCTGAATTGGGCATCACTCAGAATCTAAGCCCAGCTGCTCCCAGCCCCTCTGATATCTGAGGACAAGCTGGAATGCAAGAGGTTTTTTTCTGCCAAATTCCTTTACCCTTTAATGCAACAACAGTTTATGCTAGTCTGATGTATGTTGGGAGCAGAGTGACTAGGTCAAAGCAAGGGCAAAATGTAGGCAGGACATCTGGCCAGAAAGAGCTAAAAGGTCTTGCTAAAAAGCTAATGCAGCCATTATCACCTGCAGCTTGCTGTCTCCTGCAGCCATCATCCTTGCATATTGATTGTCTGGCAGTTTCTTCAGAATCTGCTAACTTATGGAAATGGTATAGACCAAACTTCTAAGCTGGAAGGTATAAAAATGTCAGCTTACCCGAAAGCTTTTGAAGTGTATCCAACAGCGGAAGGACTGCTGAGGCTATTGTGCTTCCCTGTTTGATACAGGGGACACCTGCACCGTGATGGAGGAGGAAAGATGAGCACTCTCACCATCAGCTAGGTAACTGTTTTGCTCATAGGTGCACAAGTAATAAATTGAGTTATGAATTAGAGAACTTGAGTTAGAAACCTAATGACTTAAGTGATGAATTAGTGAATTCACATGTTAGGCTAGTCTCCACAAAGTTGTGGTTTCCCACAATATGATAGGACCCATTGGTAAACAGAGCATATTGCTTCTCATTTTCTAGTAATTTATTATGCAGTGGGACCTCTTCAGCACAGGTCACCTCAGCAGGCAATGCTCTGAAATTTCTGCCTTCTGGCCAGCCTGTGATCTCTTCCAGGAATTCTGGGAGGTTGAGGTTTCCCATCCAAGCCCTTTTTGTGACCGATGCTACCTACTTACTCCATGTAGTGTCAGTTGCATGATGCATGGGGGGACTCTCCCTTTGAACATGCATCCCAGCACAGGCAATCAAGGTGCCAAGAGGAGCTGTGCTTCAGTACTTCTGAAGTGCTTCAAACCCCTTCATATACTGCTAATATCTCTTTTTCAGTGGGAGTGTATAGAGCTTCAGATCCTCTATATCCCCAGCTCCAAAACTCTAGAGATCAACCTCGAGTGTCTCCAGGTGCTTTCTGCCAGAGGCTCCAGATGGGGCCATGCTGCCTGGTTGTGGTGTAGAGCACATTTTGCATAGCTGGTCCTGTCCAGTCTGTCACAAGGGCTACCACACAAACCACCTCCTGTTTAATTCCTTAAAAGGCTTGTTGATTCTCAGGGTCACAGCTGAAACTGTTTTTCTTCTGGGTCACTTGAGAGAGAGGGCATACAATCAGACTATAACATGGAATATGCATTCTCCAGAAACCCACAACACATAAGAAAGCTTGTTTTCCTTTTTTTGTTAGCTGGTGGAGACGTAGCTGTTATCTTATTGATCACATCCTTTGGGTCTGTGACATTGTCTATCTTGCTATTTTATTCCACAAAACTGGATCTCTTTTGCAGATCATAGAATCATTTAGGTTGGAAAGGACACTTAAGATCGAGTCCAAGCGTAAACCTAACACTGCCAAGTGCACTACTAAACCATGTCCCTAAGTGCCACATGTATGCATCTTCTAAATACCTCCAGAGATGGTGACTCAACCACTTCCCTGGGCAGCCTGTTCCAGTGCTTGACAACCCTTTTGGTGAAGAAATTTTTCCCAATATCTAATCTAAACCTCCCCTGGTGCAACTTGAGGCCATTTCTTCTTGTTCTATTATTTGTTACTTGGGAAAAGAGATGAACACCCACCTCTCTACAACCTCCTTTCAGGTAGCTTGTAGACAGCGATAAGGTCTCCCCTGAGCCTCCTTTTCTCCAGACTGAACAACCGCAGCTCCCTCAGCTGCTCCTCAAAAGACTTGTTCTCTTGACCCTTCACCAGCTTTGTTGCTCTTCTTTGGACATGCTCCAGTATCTCAATATCTTTCTTGTAGTGATGGGCCAAAAACTGAACACAGTATTTGAGGTGCGGCCTTACCAGTGGTGGGTACAGGGGGACAATCACTTCCCTAGTCCTGCTAGCCACACTATTTCTAATACAGGCCAGGATGCCTTTGGCCTTCTTGGCCACCTGGACAAACTGCTGGCTCGTATTCAGCTGGCTGTTGACCAACATGCCAGATACTTTTCTGTTAGGCAGCTTTCCAGCTACTCTTCCCCAAGAATATAGCGTTGCATGAGGTTCTTGTGATCCAAGTGCAGGACCCAGCACTTGGCCTTGTTGAATCTCATACCATTGGCCTTGGACTATCCATCCAGACTGTCCAGATCCCTCTGCAGAGCCTTTCTTCCCTCAAGCAGGTCGACACTCCTGCCCAACTTGGTGTCGTCTGCAAACTTACTGAGGGTGCACTCGATCCCCTCATCCAGATCATTGATAAAGATATTAAACAGAATTGGCCCCAATATTGAGCCTTGGGGAACACGACTTGTGACTGTCTGCCATCTGGATTTAACTCCATCCACCACTCTTTAGGCCTGGCCATCCAGACAGATTTTTTTTTTTTTTTTTTTACCCAATGAAGAATACACCTATCCAAGCCATGAGCAGACAGTTTCTCCAGGAGAATGCTGTAGGAAATGGCGTCAAAGGCTTTACTAAAGTCCAGGTAAACAACATCCACGGCCTTTCCCTCATCCAACAAGCGGGTCGCCTAGTCATAGAAAGAGATCAGGTTTGTCAAGCAGGACCTGCTTTTCATAAACCCATGCTGACTAGGTCTCATTGCCCTGTATGTGCTGCGTGATGGCGCTCAGGATGATCTGTTCCATAACCTTTCCAGGCACCAAGGTCAGAGTGACAGGCCTGTAGTTCCCTGGATCCTCCTTCCAGCCCTTCTTGTGGATGGGCATCACACTTGCTAACCTCCGGTCAACTGGGACCTCCCTGGTTAGCCAGGACTGCTGATAAATGGTGGAAAGTGGCTTGGTAAGCACTTCCGCCAGCTCCCTCAGTACCCTCAGATGGATCCCATCTGGCCCCATAGACTTGTGTGTGTCTAAGTGCTGTAGCAGGTCACTCACTGTTTCCCCTTGGATTACGGGGGCTTCATTCTGCTCCCTGCCCCTGTCTACTAGTTCAGGGGCTGGGTCCCTGGAGAACAACTGGTCTTACTATTAAAGACTGAGGCAAAGAAGGCATTAAGTACCTCAGCTTTTTCCTCATCCTTTCTCACTATGTTTCCCCCCACATCCAATAAAGAATGGAGATTCTCCTTAGCCCTCCTTTTGTTGTTAATGTATTTATAATAACACTTTTTATTGTCTTTTACAGCAGTAACCAAATTAATTTCTAGTTGGCCCTTCTAATTTTCTCCCTGTATAGTCTCATGACACCCTGTGTTAAGGGATAATAGAGGATGGTCTGAGTGAGACACGACGGAAAATTACTAGTTGAACCAA
Organism: Rissa tridactyla; assembly: GCF_028500815.1. Lineage (NCBI taxonomy): Eukaryota > Metazoa > Chordata > Aves > Charadriiformes > Laridae > Rissa > Rissa tridactyla. Next base: position 19,992,422 of record NC_071496.1, read on the forward strand.
ACCCAGTATACGTGCCGAGAGAAGGAACTCAGTACTGTTGCTGCAAAAAACTATGTGTGTATCCATGAGAACCTGACCTTCGAAGAAGAAGATAACAAGAAGGGAATGCAACAATGTAGTCACGTATCAAAAGCCGCTGTTAGCAAAGCCGGATCATGAGTCTGGTGAGACTCACTGCATGTGCTGGCCACGTGTACAGCGACTCTAGCCTGTACTTTTCCACTCAATCCGGTGCGGGATATAAGGGGGGCTGTCTCAGGCCAGAGAGGGGGAGAGAGACATGAGCGCGCTTTGAAGATACAGGGGACACCCTGAAGCACTGTGCCTTGCCTTCCTCTGCCGTACCGATGCGGCTCCTCGTTGTCCTGCTGCTCGTCGGTGCTACTACGATCTATGGGGTGGTAAGATGCTCTGAAGTAACTTTTGGGCATTTGGGAACTGCTTAGCAAGCGCTGTGCCTGACTCCCTCTGCTGTACCGATGGGGCTCCTCATTATCCTGCTGCTCGTCGGTGCTACTACAATCTATGGGGCGGTAAGACACTCTGAAATAACTTTTGGGACATTTGGGAACTGCTTAGCAAGGCTTTGCAATAAAGCTGAATTCACTGCTTTTTTTTTTTTTCTCTCTGTAGCAAGGCTTCGCAATAAAGCAGTTAACCTTTTTTTTTTTTTCCCCTTTGTGTGGGCTCCGGTTTGTATGTTGGAGTCTTTAAAAAAGAAAAGGTTACATAATTGGCGATGAGGATGGGATTCCAATAATACAAACCAGTTACATAGTTTTAACTTCAAATGTAAAGTATTTTAACTAAGTAGGACTTAACTATATTCCTCGCTGTACATTTACATTATAATGGATAGAATGGAAGAAAAAATGGAATTATAGAATGTCATACAATACAGGTTAAAGAGCTGCATTTTAAACTGTATATGATGATTGGTTTATGCTAACAGATAAAATACTGACATCTTAAGCTTCAAATGCTACTTGTATTGTCAAAGAAGTCATTATTTAACATCATTTTTGTGAGATAATTATGTTTCTTTAGCTGTGGTAATATGCAAATAGCTAACTGGATGACAGCAAATGACTATGCAATGTTAAAAAAAAAAAAAAAAAAAGAAAAGCCTAAAGCTAACATTTCCCACTTTAAAAAGGAATACAGTGGGAAGGGCCACGGGTCCAGAAAACAAAGTCACACTATGCTTTAAACAGAAATCTCACAGTCTGTGTTGCAGAAATATTACAGTAGAGATATGGACGGGGCTTGGTCAGCGGAGGGCACAGCTGCACCAAGATCATGCTGTCCCCAAGCTGGTGAATAGTGGATGGGGCTTGGTCAGTAGAGAGCATAGCTGCCCCAAGATTGCACCGTCCCTGTATGGAGGGGTTGAAACCACCCATGGTGGGAGCATTGTCTCCCCGAGATAGAAGTGGTGTTTTTGTACGTCTACTGTGTAAGTGTGTGTGTGGGCGCCAGCTTATACCTGCTGATCAGCATGTGTGCTACTGTTTGCTTTTTGTTGTGTGCAGTGTCGTTAGGTGACTCCCCTTGAGCAGGTGTTCTGCCCGGTGTGGTACTGTTCTCGTACGCGACTAGGGCTGACGCTCCGTCAAGTGAAGAAGTTTGTATATACACAGTGTTTAGACGTAAGGACAAGGAGGAGGCGAGTGCCCCCCAGATATTAGACCAGGGTGGACCATGGAGCCGTGGTGTACCTTGTGGGATAAGTGGGAAACCTGCACTCGTGTGGGGCCGGAACCCCGGGGGGCCGTAGAACCGATGCAAGTCCTGAAATACTGGGGGGAGGGGGGGTTTCACCAGCCAATACGCTTACGCTCTTGGGAATGGCTCGCCCGTGCAGGGCGTATTGCTGGTTGTTTGTTGTTTGCCTATAAGATCATGGTTGATCGGGAAAAGGAGTTGAGCCAAAATCTATAGGATGCTCTGTAGGAAAATGAGAAACTTAAGGCTGAACTGTTGTTGCAAAGGCAGACTTTTATGTCAGCTGTAAGTGATGGAAAAACAAAAAAGACAAACTGTCAGGAACAATTAGAAAGGAAATGTGCCGTGTTAGCACAAAAGTATGCCGTACGTGCTATGAGAAAGCGGCAGAAAAAGAGAAATAGGACACCTGATTCAAAGCAGTATTGTAAAGATATGTTTTTTTTCTTTTTTCTATATAAATATGTTTATTGCATGCCTTTGTAAATTACTGTGTTATACCCCACGAGACTAAATGAACCCCAGCAGAAGCGGTCTCTTGAGCGAGGGGGTGGAATATGGGAAAGCAACGGAAGATCGGCGAGGAGGATTGTAAATACGCTCAAGGGACTTGCACCTGGGGTATTGGAAAACACATATATCACACCAATTGTTATTCAGTCTTGGGTGCTTGCAAGAAAAACACTTGCACTTAGATGACATAATTCTGTGATGGGCTCAGGGACACCTTATCTAGCTGCTTGAGATTCCTGGCCTGTTGATGAAGAAGATCAAGGCACAGTGGGAAAACTATGCCTGTTTGAACCCTTCAAATACCAGCAAGAACAGGGAGTCCACACACACTCTTGCTAAGGACTCTCTTGCTGCCCAGGACTCCCTCTCACTCTGCGGTGCCCATTGAGCACAGGGCTGTTGGCCTATATTTACTTTTGGGTAATGCCCCCCACTTTGTATCACCAGCCCCCCCTATACCAAAGATATTTGCAGGTGCACACATCTGGTATCAAGCCCCAGGAGAAGTGGGGCCCATTGCAGCTGAAGTAGTGGTAGCTGATGACATACAGGCAGTTTCAATAGCGGTACCAGGAGAAGCACAGTGGCTACGTGTGCCTGCTCAGCAATTACGGTGCAGAGATTAGAAGGCTTGCCAGGTGCAGGGATGAGGAGGAGCAAGACCTGGGCACTTGACCCAGGCTGACCAACAGGATTATTTCATACCATGAACGTCACATTCCATATAAATTAGAAAGTTTGCTGCGTAGTCTCTCTCTCCCTTGATGGCAGCAATCCAGAGAACTCCTTGCCCTGGTGCCAGACCCCTGAGGCCTTCCCTTCCTCCCTGTCCTGGTTTGAGGTAAAACAGAACCAATTTTCTGATTTGTAATTTTACTTTTTAGCTGGGCCTCTTCTAACTGACTGAACTCTGAAATTAACAGCATATTGTTCAGAAACTGTTCGTTCTCAGAGTGATAAGACCTGATCATACCAAGGAATGGTATGCACAGAGGCTCTTGCTTAGACTTATTGCTATAACAACCAAGGTCAGCTAATTTCGTTATTTGCCCCGTTAGAGGGTCGGAAGTGGAGAAGTATAGAGGGGTCCCACCTGCAGGGAGGAGCAGACAGGACAAGTGACCCAAAACTGACCAACAGGGTATTCCATCCCATATGCATCACACTCAGTATAAAAGCTGAGGGATCAAAGGGGCAAGGGGGCTCGCTCCCTCCTTCTTCAATGGCCGACGTCTGAGGAGGACCCTGTCTGTTCGTCTTTGATCCCGATCTGAGCATTCCTGACTCCAGATCTGGAATTCAGCTCCTGTCCATCACTGACTCCAGTCTGGGACATTCCCTGTGTCTGCTGGTGACACGATCGTCATCCTGGGAGCTGGATATGGTTTTGTATATATATTGTATACTTTTTTTATTATTATTTCTTAATTCCTTATTTATTATTATTTTCATTAAAGTAGTTTAGTTCTTTTTCTAAACTCGTAAATCTCCTTATCTCTTCCTCTCCTCTCTGAGGAGAGAGGGGGAGAGGGCCATCTGTCATTCTGATTGGCCAATCCGGCCAAAACCATGACAGTACCTCAGCCTTCTCCACGTCGTTTGTCACCAGACCCCCTGTCCTATTTATCAGGGGGGCTACAATTTCTTTCATCTTCCTTTTCTGGACAACATACCTGTAGAAGCCCTTATTATTATTCTTCACATCCCTTGCCAAATTCAGCTCCAGCTGTGCCTTAGCTTTCCTGATCCCTTCCCTACACAACCGGGCGGTGTCCCTATATTCTTCCCAGAAATCATACCCCTGCTTCTGCTGCCTATGCATTTCCTTCTTACTCTATAGTTTTACCGGGAGGTCCTTACTCAGCCATGCTGGTCCCCTTCCTTCCTTGCCTGATGTCTTACATGTGTGAATGGATAGTTCTTGTGCTCTAAGAAAAAAGTCTTTTAATAGCTGCCAGCTCTGTTCAGTTCCTTTATCCCTGAGGGCAGCTTCCCAGGGGGTCACATCTACCAGTCCCTTATATAACTGAAAGTTCACTTTCCTAAGGTTTAGGGCCTTTACTATACTTCTTGTTCGGCCTATATCCCTTGAGATCATGAATTCCACCAGGGCATGATCACTGCAGACCAGGCTGCCACAAGCCTTGACCTCTCCAATTAAATCATCTATATTGCCAAGCAACAGGTATAGTAACACTTCTCCTCTGGTTGGGCTGTGTATCACCTGGATTAAGAAATTGACCTCGACACACTTCAAGAGTCTCCTGGATCTCTTACAGCTTGCTGTGCTGCTCTTCCAATGGATGTCAGGGTGATTGAAGTTTCCCGGCAGGATCAGAGCCTGTGAGCGTGATGCTTCCCATCGTTGAAGTAAGAACACTTCGTTAACAGGCTCCCCTTGATCAGGCGTCCAGTAGTAAACACCAGCCACGAGGTTTTGTTTGTTGGCTTGGCCCCTAATTTTTACCCATAAGCTCTCAAATTGTTCATCGCATTTTTTTCAAAGACAGCTCTGTGCAGTCAATGCCTTCTTTAACATAGAGGGCAACCCCCCACTCCTCCTTCCTTGCCTGTCCCTTCTGAACAGTTTATAGCCATCGATTGCAGCTGTGATGGTGTGCTCCACCGCCAACCTGCCCTTTATCTCCAATAACCCTGCCCAAGCGACAACCACCCGTGGTGGTCACAATGGGTGCATCTAGTCATGATGGCTGCATCTGGCTCAATGTGGTTTCAGGGAGACAAATAACAACACAATAGCCAAAGGCTAACTTGAGCAATGTGCCCACCTAACCACAATACTGGTACTGTGGTCAATATGCAAATATGACTATAAGTCAGTCATCTTACCCCCATAAATACTGAACAGCCCAAGAGCCCTTTGAGCTCTCCTGCACGGCAGTGGGCTGCACACCAGGATCTCCCCTTGGGTGGGGGTCCCTCTCAAGGTTACTTCTCGAGGTTGAGAGATTCCTTGCTGCAACAGATCCTCAGTAAATGACTAATAGCATGCTAAACTTTGAAATCTTAGCTAAGTGATATAAAGAATTGATCGTGCATAAATAATCCTTTAGACATAAACCGTTGACCAAATCTGGGACTAGGATTGGATCCAGCTGCACCTAGACTCCTCTCTGAGAAGGAGTTTAGAAAGCAAGGGGGTCCTTTCTGAACCTTGTGACTCAACGGGAGGGTCTCCCTGACAGTTCTGTCTGACCCTGTCCTCTGTGCAGTAAATAACCAAGTGTGCCTTGCCATTGAATCTTGTTACAACACTGTCACATTTACTATCAAACTTTGTTAAATCCCTGTTTTATATCAATAAATGTACCACTGCTTCTCTCTACAAGTGAAGTGCATCACTCCATCTGTGACAGCAGTGCTCCAGTCATGCGATTTATCCTAGCACGTTTCAGTGGTAATGATCAGATGATAGCTTTCTAGCTGCACAGTGTCTTCCAGGTCCTCCTGCTTGTTACCCATGCTGCGTGCATTGATATGAGGCACTTCAGCTGGTCTTCATACCTTGTCACCTTTATAGAGGGACAAGACCTAGTTCCTTTGAAGCATTTCACAGATGTTTCCCTCTTGGTTCCTAGTACATCATGTCCTGGTTTGGGATGCTTCAGATTTCTTTCTCAGTTGGGGTATAATTGGCCTTGGAGCCTTTGTATCCTCGACTCCAGAATCCTAGGGGTCGACCTCGAGTCTCCCCTGGTACTTTCTGCCAGAGGCTCCAGGTAGGGCCGTTTTCCCTGGCTGCGGTGTAGAGCACAGTTTTAATGTCCCATCCTGTTTGGATTGGTCCAAGGGCTACTGCATGCACAATCTCTTGTTTAATTTGCTCAAAGGCTTCTCGATGCTCAGGACCCCACGTAAAATCTTTTTTTTTTGAGTCACTTCACAGAGAGGTTTCACAATCTGACTATAACCTGCAATAGGCATTCTCCAGAAACCCACAACACCTAAAAAGGCTAGTGTTTCCTTTTTGTTAGTAGGTGGGGACATAGCTGTTATTTTGTTAATCACATCCATTGGGATCTGGCAATGACCATCTTGCCACTTAATTCCCAAGAACTGGATGTTTCATGCAGGTCCCTTGACCTTACCTCTTTTTATGGCAAAACCTGCTTTCAGAAGAATTTTAATTATCTTCTTACCTTTCTTGAAAACTTCTGCTGCTGTATTACCCCACACAATGATGTCATCAATGTATTGCAGGTGTTCTGGAGCTCCACCCTTCTCCAGTGCAGTCTGGATCAGCCCATGGCAAATGGTGGGGCTGGGTTTCCACCCCTGGGGCAGTCGATTCCAGGTGGACTGGATGCCTCTCCAGGTGAAAGCAAACTGTGGCCTGCCCTCTGCTGCTAAAGGAATAGAGAAAAATGCATTAGCAATGTGTGGGAAAGCAAGGGAAGATCGGCGAGGAGGATTGTAAATACGCTCAAGGGACTCACACCTGGCTGCTGGAAAACACATGTATCACACTAATTGTTATTCAGTCTTGGGTGCTGGCAAGAAAAACACTTGCACTTAGATAACAGAAGTCTGTGATGAGCTCAGGGACACCTTATCTAGCCGCTTGAGAATCCTGGCCTGTTGTGGAAGAAGATCAAAGCACAGTGGGAAAACTATGCCTTTTTGAACCCTTTAAAGACCAGAAAGAACAGGGAGTCCGCGTGCACTCTTGCTAACAAGGACTCTCTCTCACTCCGCAGTGCCCACGGTCCCTGCCTGCGTGCCTCTGCCCGGGTGTTGCTTTGGAGTTTCCCCGGTGTGTGAGGTATCAAGATTAAATTTGTTCTTTGCTTTCCATCCGTGGTTTGTGGTTGTTCCTGCGTCCTGCCTGCATTGGCTCATACACTATGTCAATTGTAGCATACCATTTGGCTGCCTTTGACTCCGTTTCATACTGAAGTTCTAGCATGTCTGGCATGGCAGCACTCAGTGGTGGTATGACCTCATTCAGGCCACGATAGTCTACCAGATAATCTCCAGTCTCTGTCAGACTTTCACACTGGCCATATAGGGCTGTTAAAGGGTGAGCGAATCTTGCTGATCACTCCTTGGGTTTCTAGCTGACATATCAGGTTCTGGATGGGAATCAGGGAGTCTCAGTTAGTGCGATACTGTCATCGATGCACCGTGGCAGTAGCAATTGGCACCTGCTGTTCTTTAACCCTCAGCAGTCCCACCACAGAAGGATCATCTGAAAGGCTGGGTAAGGTAGACAGCTGTGTAATATCCTCAGTCTCTACAGCTGCTATACCAAAAGCCCACCCTTTCTTGACATAGTCTATGCCACAGATGCACGGAGCATCTGGGTCGGTCACAATGGGGTGCTTCTCCCATTTATTCCCATTCAGGCTCACTCTGGCCTCCAAAACAGTCAGTTCTTGAGACCCGCCTGTCACTCCAGAAATAGTAACAGATTTTGTCCCTCTATGATTCGATGGCAATAGGGTGCACTGTGCACCAGTGTCCACCAGGGCTGTATATTTTTGTGGTTCTAATGTGCCAGGCCATCGAATCCACACAGTCCAATAAACTTGGTTGTCCCTCTCCTCCTCCTGGTTGGAGGCAGGGCCCCTCTAATGTTGAGAACAACATCTACAATTAGCGGATGAGTTCCTATCTGGACCGGAGAACCGCTTATCGTGAACTGGAGCAGCCACCCTCCTGCAAGAATTCTTTCTTCTATCTGCTTTACTTTGCAACTCAAGCACTCATGCCTCTAGGACCGGGATAGTTTTTTTTTTATCCCACTTACTCATATCCTCTCCACAGTTGCAGAGGCAAACTCACAGGAAATCTCAGAGTGGGTCCTGTTTTTCTTGAGTCAGTTTCGTAGGAGAGTATTTTTTCTTAATGACCGAGACATGCGTCCATTCAGGGGAAGAGTGGGATTCTTTGTCCATCCTGGACAGTTTTTCAAATAGTTTTTCAAACAGTTTATCATTTTTCTTAGCTATTTCCTTGTTTCACTTGGCTTTTGTCTTGGTCATTTCCTCTATTTTCTCAGTCATTTTCTCCACGGCTGCCACTGTAAGGGGACGAGAGAGACTGTCTTCATACTGTCATACCTTGTTAGCCACTTCACTTACAGTTGGTGCATCATTATCAGATCCTCCCCAAACCACTGTTGACAATGCGTGGGAATACGTTAATGGTGCACTCTGCACAAACTTCCTCAGCAAAGATTGTTTGCATGGCATTTCATCAGGGTCTATGTTCACTTGCCAGTCACCATAAATCACCTCTCGCACAGCCAGTTCCTTCACGTACTTAATACCTTTTTCCATACCGGTCCATTTGCTTGGATGGCATTCCATATCATCCTTAAAGGGATTCCTGCCCTTTACAACTGATAGCATTCACCTCCAGAGACTGAGAGCGTTTATCTTTCTCCCAATCGCTTTATCGATACCTCCATCTTTGGACAGGTTTCACAACTGCTTAGCCTCTCTACCTTCTAAGTCTATGAAATCAGCCCCATTGTCCCAGCATTGGAGCAACCGGGAGATAAGTGTTTCCCCTTCTTGATGACTAAAGTCCTTCCTCATATTTCGCAAATCCTTCATAGAGAAGGATTTAATGATTATCTCTACATCTGATTTCCCTTCCTGTGTTGACGCTACCCAAGAAGGACCCTCTCCTGGATCTTCATCAGAAGAACTCTCTTCCATGCTACCTGACTTGCGCTGGTCTTTGTCATAAGGGGCAGGGGAATGAGCTGATCTTGTTTTCTGCTTCCCGGTCACAGAGGCAACTTGTATCGCTTCTGTTGGAATTTGAGTAGCAGCAGAACTCGTTGTCAAAGCAGCTGAAGTAGTGACAGTGCTCGTTGTCGAGGCTGGAACAGCTGGTGCTGATACAGGCAGGGGCGGAGTCATAGCCAGTGCTGGTGTGGGGGTAGCTTGGGGAGTGGTTTCTGCCTGTGCTGGCTGTGAATTGGCCCATGGGATCTGAGTAGCAGCAGCACATGCCACACAATACCCACTCCTGCACCGATGTTTAACACAAAAGCACCCCTGAAAACATTCAGGAGAACCAGCGAGAAAATCATGATCTTTTGAAAGTAACATTCATTTTCTAAAGAGCCCAAAAGGTTTCCATCCCCTAATTCTTTGACATAAGCATTAAAGGGCAAGATAAACCTTTCCCAGGTGAAACCAAAAGTGTAATTAGTAATAGAATCCATCACGTTGGGCTCCACGTTGGGCACCAATAAATCTGTTGCGATTTGGGCTGGGTTGGCCAATGACAAGATGACAGATGCTTCAGAAGTAATCAGTACAGAAGCACAGCTCCTCCTGGCGCCCCGATTACCAGTACCGGGCTGGATGTTCAAGGGTAAAGTTCCTTCTACTCATCATGCCACCGATGCTACCTGGAGGAAGTGGGTTGCCTTAATCACACAGCGAGCTCGAATAGGAAACCCAAATCGTCCAGGGATCATAGAAGTGATCACAAACTGTCCCAAAGTCAAACACTACTCCGGATGCCACCAGAGCAGGTGGTGACTTGTGATGAGGAAACCCCACCATATAATGAACTCTCAGATAATGAGAAACAGTATGCTCTGTTCACTGATGGGTCTTGTCATATTTGTCGTAGTTTAGCCTCAGACAGCAACAAAGAACCACGTGCCGCTCGCTCGGGGCTTCCCAATACAGGAAGAATCGGAAGAAAAAGGCAAAACTCTTGGGTTGAGACAAAGGCAGTTTAACAGAACAGCAAAGGGAACCAGAAAACAACAACAATAACACGAACAGAGGAATATACAAACACGATTACCACACCGCTGCTCCCCACAGGACCCGGGACCCCCCGCCTCGACTTCCTGCCCCCTCCCCCCGGCAGCTCAGGATGGGCATGGCTCATATGGCATGGAATACCAGGAAGAATTAACCCTATCCCCGCCAGAACCAGGACAGTATTGTAGGAAAACATCGAAGGTGGAAAAATGCTGTGTGGAGTCCTACACGACGAGTTGCAGAAGTGACTGAAGGGGAAGGTGAATCGAGCCAATTTGCAGAGGTAAAAGCCATTCAGCTGGCTTTAGACATTGCTGAACGAGAAAAGTGGCCAATAGTCTATCTCTGTACTGATTCATGGATGGTGGCCAATGCTCTGTGGGGGTGGTTAAAGCAATGGAAGCAGAGCAACTGGCAGCGCAAAGGTAAACCCATCTGGGCTGCTGAATTGTGGCAAGATATTGCTGCCTGGCTAGGGAAACTAGTCATGAAGGTATGCCATGTAGATGCCCACGTACCCATGAGTCGGGCCACTGAGGAACATCAAAACAATCAGAAAGCGGACCAGGCTGCTAAGATTTTCCAGACAGATTTGGACTGGGAACATAAAGGTGAACTGTTTTTTAGCTTGGTGGGCCCATGACCCTTCAGGTCATCAAGGAAGGGATGCAACATGTAAATGGGCCTGTGACCGAGGGGTGGATGTAACCATGGACGTTATTGCGCAGGCTATCCACGACTGTGAAACATGCGCCAAAATCAAGCAAGCTAAAAGGTTAAAACCTGTGTGGTATGGGGGATGATGGTTGAAATATAAGTATGGGGAGGCCTGGCAAATTGACTATATCACACTCCCTCAAACCTGCCAGGGTAAACGCTACGTGCTTACAATGGTGGAAGGAAGCACCGGATGGTTGGAAACCTATGCCGTGCCCCATGCCACTGCCCGGAATACCATCCTGGGCCTTGAAAGACAAGTCTTGTGGTGACATGGTACTCCAGGAAGAATTGAATCAGACAACGGGACTCATTTCAAAAACAGTCTTATAAGTACTTGGGCAAAAGAACATGGCACTGAGTGGTATATCATATCCCCTATCATGCACCAGCTTCTGGGAAAATTGAGCAATACAATGGATTGTTAAAAGCTACCCTGAAGGCAATGGGTGGTGGATACTTTAAAAATTGGGACCAGCATTTAGCACAAGCTACCTGGTTAGTTAACGCCAGGGGATCCATCAATAGAGCTGGTCCTGCTCAATCAGACATTTACATACAGTAGAAGGGGATAAAGTCCCCGTGGTGCATGAAAGAAACGTGCTAGGGAAAACTGTTTGGGTTTTCCTGCCTCAGGCAAAGGCAAACCCATTTGTGGGACTGTTTTTGCTCAAGGACCTGTATGTACTTGGTGGGGGATGCTGAAGAATGGAGAAATTCAATGTATACCTAAAGGAAATTTGACCCTCGGTGAGAATATTGAATTCTGAGCAGTATGATGTTTTTATATAATAGTAACAGTGTTCAATAAGTGTGTTCAGGATAAAATGGCGGTGATTAAACCTGAGCTAACTTAATCAAGTGGCGTCCAGCAAACTCTTCAAGATCGACATGCTCCCCATGGACATGAACCACAATAAATTTCATATCATCTTTCCTGCCCTGAGAGTCTCCTATAATAGATGAAATTCTGAAATTATGAACTAAATGAACTTAACGAACTTTTGTGTATAGAGATAAATCATAGATGACTGATCTGTGTATATGTATATATTTGATGGATAAGAATTATTAGTGATCTGAACACGATGCAAATGGTATGGGATAAGGAGTGGAATGTCCTGGTTTGGGGTGAAGCAGAGCCAACTTTCTGTTCAGTAAGAGAGGCTCTGTCCTCTACATGTTGCTGTGGCAACCAGGGTCAGCTGACTTGGTTGTTTACCCCATGGAGGGGTCAAACCTGTGGGGAGGAGTGGACAGGTGCCCCAAACTGACCAATAGGGTATTCCATCCCATCTGCCATGCTCAGTATAAAAGCTGAGGGATCAAAGGGTTAGCTCTTCTTCAATGGCTTGGCTTCTTTAATGGCTCTCTCTTTCTTCAATGACTGACATCCAAGGAGGACCCTGTAAGTTCATTTGATTCTGATCCATTGATTTCTGAATCAAGACCCGGAATCTAGTTCCCATCTGTCACTGAGTCCAATATGAAAATTCCCCAGTTTCTGCCAGTGACATCTCCTTGGGAGCTTGTTATATTTTTGTATCTATTGTATCTATTTAATTATTTCCTTTTTATTTTATTATTAATATTTCATTAAAGTAGTTTATTTTTTTCTAAACTCATAACTCTCTTTATCTCTCTTCTTTCTCTCCTTGGAGCGAGAGGTGGGGGAGAGCATCTGTTGTCTTGTCATTGGCCAACCCGGCCCAAACTGCGACACATCAGCAGCCCCTGGCTCTCCTCTGTTGCTCAAAAACCACATCCCCTTCCCCCACTTAATCTAGTTTAAGCTCTTATAAATCTGGCCAGCTTGTTGGCAAGGGCCTTCTTGCCTCACTTGGTCAGGTGAATCCCACGAGCTCCCAACAGAGCCAGCTTCTCAAAGGTAGATCCATGATCATAGAAGCCAAAACCCTGAGTATGGCACCAGCCACACAGCCAGGCATTCACCTGTTAAATTAATCTCCTCCTTCCTGAACACTTACTGTGACTGGGAGGATAGAGAAGACGACCATCTGTGCTCCTGATCCTTTTAACATTGTTCCAAGGTACATATAGTCTCTTTTGATGGTTCTAAGTTGCCTTGTCGCAGTATCATTAGACCCTATTTGGAATAGTAGGTGCAGATGATAATATGTCGGGTTCACCAGGCTCGGCAGCCTCTCAGTGACATCGTGAATGCAAGCTCCTGGTAGGCAACAAACATCTCACGCTGTTATCTGTCACATCCAGCAGTTTCTCATGTCACATTATTTTTTGTTAGCTGAACCTCAGGCCAGGGCCTAGTCATCTGCCTGCATACCTTAACATTGTTCACTTCATGTACAGAATTTCTGCTCACCCTGAACAGAGAGGATGGAAAGAAAGCCTCCCAGAAACAACTGCTAAACCCTAGATATTTCAGAAAAACGTCATCAATGTAAAACAGGAATAAAGAAGTGATTGATCACGCCCAGCATTCTCAGAACATTGTGTCGCCGCTAGTGCGTTCTGTTATTTCACTAGCCTAAGTTTTCTGGCCAATAAAGGTCAGATTTTGTTATAGTACTTGTTTACTTTATAGGTCTGCGTTGGCTCAGAAACATATAGGGTTTGTACTGAATTTGAAAGTAGCAAATTTGTTCCAAGGAAGGCACTGCTCAATCTACTGCACTGGACAAGACCTAGGTCCTATCAAGAACCTGTAGAGTTGTGTCTCGTAGCAGCTGACACCATACTTGGGGAACAAAAAGTGAGACACCCTAACCATAAAATCAGAAGTGGTTTAAGGGAAATGCTTTCTGTCCTTGCTTTTTACTTTTCTCAATTTACAGTTTTATTACATGTTTTAATACTGAAAACATTATTTCAAAATTTGTTGAGCTCGGATGACCAGGATTGCTTCAGCATTTTCAATAAATTCTGTCTGTTTCTTTGTCAGTACTGCTCTCTCTCCTTAACCAACATCCTAGGCACGTGGAATGTCAGACATTAATACATTCCTACATGCACATCTTTCAGTCTTACCACGTGTTGCTCTATATGGACAGTCTCTCCTTCCCTCCCTTCCCATCTTCTGGTCATATGCAAGTCCCTCAGCCTTTACCAGCCTTCCTAGTCAATGATGAAAGAAGCAACAAGGAAGCTAGTGAAATAATGCACACTTGTTGTAAACTGATGTGCTTCTGAGTAATTTCAGTACTCTGTCTTATATACCATATCTGATACCTCAGTGTTTTGCATTATGTTTGCATTGTGTTTGTACGTTATGATCCCAGTAAAAAAGGCACTCAGACTCTGTAAAATATCATTTAGAATGCTATTTATTAGAGCTAACACTATAAGGAGAGAACAGCACAGACACTTTTACTTCCCTTTAGATGCTAGGAACCCTGAGCGGTGTAGCATTGAATGGGCCTCCAACCCACGAACAGCATAATGGGCAGACTCCATCCATAGAAGAGATTCTTCCCTTTCCATCATTTAAGCTATTATAGGATTTTCTTGCAAGAAAACAATTCTGTTTATCGTTTCTACTGTCAAACAAAAAGTTCTCATGAGAACTTCTTGCTGCACTGTTAGATAAAGGCAAGGCCACGCAGGTGGCATAATCTCCAGTACCAAGTGGAGCTGCCTGCGGGCTCCTCTGTTACAACGAGCTTCTGAGTTTATCCTGCGGCCAAGGGATTTGTGCAACCCAACACAGACTCGAAGGCCACACTGTATGCATAGCATGGCGCGCCACTGCACAGCACAGGTTTGGGCCTACTCGGGTTAACTGCTATGTGGATCACTAACTCCTCAATATACAATGGTTTTCTGGTCAGGATCACTAAATTCCACCCCTCGATTCACATACAGTTTACCTTTCCCAAAGATATTATAAGTTACAGATTATATTAGTAAACCATTCAGATAAGTTTTGCTTTGTTTTGAATGTACTGTAACCACATTTTGGTAAGAGCCCAATGTAATCTATTTGCTAGATATGTCCATGAACAGGGCCTCATTGAATCTGCCCATAAAGCTGCTAAGGCAACTTTTAAGCTTACAGACTGCACACCGCTGTACTAGTTCCCAAATGGCTTCTCGGGTACATGGGATTCCCTGGCTTCGAGTCCATCTATGTATGCCATTGTGAAAAATAGTGAAGGTATTGTTGGCTCTCGCCATAATAACAAGGCTATAAATCTTTGACTTATAAGGATAACTAACCTTTAGTAAATTAGGAAACATGAGAAACCTCAAAGATAACAACTAACAGCAACTATGAAGAAAAACATCATGAAGAAAAACATCCGAGAGAAACAAAAGAGAACTTCTCCAAAAGACTCCACAAGTGATTAACAGAAGGAAACAGATGCATAGGAGAAGGGAGTTGATGATAATCGATCCTACCAGAAGGAAACACATGCATGGGAAAAGGGAGCTGATCCTACCAGAAGGAAACAGATGCATGGGAAAAGGGAACTGAAGATCATCGATCCTCAGAAACAATTCAGAAGGAAACACACAAATAGAAGAGAAAAAGGACTAATACTAATCAATCATCATAAACAATTACTCTGCCTAACATAGTGAATACGTATGCAATATTGAATGTATATAAGACATGGCTGAAGTGTTAGCTGGTGTGCCTCTGACTTGAGTCATGCACCCAGCGCTGTGCTTTTGCTTTATTGACTTTGTCCCTATAATAAAATAAGTGCCATTTCTGTTTAAGGGATCTGGCTATTTATTACACCATCAATGCCCAGGTGCCCAGATTTTTTGTGGGCCCATTTCACAAGGGCTTCCTCATCAGGAGATAGAGCATCAAGGAACAGGGGATCAGGAAGTATAGTGCTATTTATTTGAGCTAAGTGATCAACTGTGGCATTGTACTCCCTCTCTTCCCCGACACTCCAGGTGACACAAATATCAACATGTTGAACCCACAGGTATAAATTCACACATCTCATTGTCCAGTTGTGTTTGCCACTTATTAACCCATGCAGTTAATCCCTTGTATACTGCCCAAGAGTCAGTATATATGTATAGCTCAGGAGCTGGGGTTTCTCCTAACGTTTCTTATAGTTTAAATTCTTTTTCTGACAGTATTTACTCAAGAAGATTTGTTTTCTCTATGAGAGATGACCGGTGTCCAAAATAAATGCTGTTATTGTAGATAGCCATATGCACCCTAAAATCCTTCCCTATAGACAGATCTAAAAGTGCAAAATTGGGAAATATGCAAGTAGTTAGTTATGAAATAGAGGAATCTAGTCTGGAAACAGTAAGACACTTTTTTTTTCCTATTTCACCTCTTCCACCTTCCCCCCAGAATAAAAAAACCTGGAACTTTTCTCTCAAGCTCTTTTGCTTTTCTTTCCAAGTACAAGCTTCTCTGTGCAATCCATCTCTTATTCTACCTCCACACAATGGTGTCTCCCACACTGTATGTGCTTCCTCTGTCTCACCATTCACCAACTAACTGCTATTTCAAGCCCACTCTGTGGCTCAGTCCCCCAACCCCATCAGTCTCTTCCAACAGAGCCACCTATAAGCTCGAGTCCCCCTTCATACATTTTTCCCTCAGACTTAACCCCCTTCTTCTTGAGTTGGAAGCCACTTTCTCAAGCTGTGAGCTTTAACATACCTTAACTCTCCAAGGCTCAGCATACATTTGTTCTCTTCATTGACATAAACATTCAAGCACAGAACTCTTCTTTTTTTGACACCACCACCAAATCCAAGAACACAGCTGCCTGTGTCCACTGTACGTTTTTCATTGCAATGATGTTGCCTGTACTGTTCTAAGGCATATTTAGTTTTGGTGAAGTACACAGAGATTATCAGGCAAAGGTTGCTGTAAAAATACACTTGGTTTATTAGTAGGGAATTTTATATTTTTTTACTACTATTAGTGAAACTAACTAAAATTCATTTACAATTAACTTTTAGTCTGTGAGCAACAATGAAATTTTGTATACTGACAGAAGACTCAAAAACAGTTTATTTTGACTTAGATGAAGATAGCCATCATGAAATATAAACCAAGGATTCACAGTCCCATGAAGGTATGGTTCACTTTTTATATCAAAACCGCATCTACGTTTACATAACTAATATTACAGAACACTTGTTGAATATACTCCTATGCTTTCTGTTTATCAGTCACTAGAGATAACATTTTATTGCACCTTTATGAAATGTTGATAGCAATATAATAAAAAATATTTTCAGCTTACAGGAGGTATGTTACATACTTGAAAAAGAGATAATCTTGTTCATTTCCATTTGAGTTAATGAGATGTCTACATTCTTTGCCTATAAAAAGAGGGAAAACAAAGTTAAGAAGTAAATAAAAAGAGAGAAAATTACAGTTTTTTAATTTATTACGGAGGTCTTCGCCTACCTCAGATAGGCTACACTGATCTCTAACAAAAAATTATACCACAACTAGTGTCACTGAAACAGATATATGTTAGACAGAGAAAATGCAAATAATGATGACTGAACTTAGTCTAGATATACCTTTTCCAGAAATGTGGAAGTAGGGGGGAAAAGAAAACAAATATTTTTTTTCTTTAAAAATTAAATGTGGGGAAAAGTTGAAAACTCTATGATTGTTACTTGCCTATCAAAACTTTATTTTCTTATAGCAACTGAACTTTTTTAAGGAATGTCCTGGTTTGAGGTAGAACAGAACCAACTTTCTGTTCAGTAATTTTACTTCTTAACTAAACCATGACAAGAAATAAAAATGCATATATCCTTTAGCTAATACATTAGAGGGGTTTTATATATTTATGAACTAAATAAATATTATTCAAAATTTAATAGAATAAAAATTATGACAAGTATACTGGAAACTAAGGTATTGAAGTGTGAGGTTTTTTCTTTTGAAGTGTTTCTATCATGAGAAGAAATAAAATGCTGAAAACAGAAAGCATCAGTATTGCTAATTTATAAACAGAAATGAAAGTTTGTGAATAGAAATCTAGTGTTATGATACAGATACAGATGTTTCTAAAGATTCTAAAGATGTGGTATATGCAAATGCACAGCCATACATACATATATTCATTATAATATAGTTAAAGCAATATCATATTAGGAACCAACAGTAAAACTGGCCAGTGCTTAAGAAGAAAATGTAAGCTGAAGTGTGTAATGCCTTTCTCACACACTGCCTGTTGTAAGAGCCAGATAACCCAATCCATTTTCTGTCTGTGTAGCATCAAACAGGACTCTGACACATGCACAGCACGCCATGCAGACCCCATCCACAGAAGAGGGTCCCCCCCCTTAACCGTTCAAGCTATTATAGGATTTTCTTGCAAGAAAACAACTCTATTAATCATTTCTACTGTCTCAAACCTTATCTTTGCTTGCCACCTAACTGCATTATTGCTTAATACATCAGATAGCTCATCCTGTAATTTCTCTGCTGAGAAATTAGTCTCCACTACCGCCATTCCAGTCCATAATGCATACTGTGCTGCTCAATTAATTTCTCTTTTATCAGTACATAATTTTCTCACTAGCACACACAATCAGGACATTATCTCCTGCTAAATAACTAGTTCACTTTTCCTCTAACCTCCCCAATAGCCTCCCTTTTTCACATCCTCTCACAGACTACCAGTCAAATACTTCTTACATTCTTTCTTTCCCTTTATATTCCAGTCTCTAATTCCACTTTGTATGTTACAAAACAAGCCACCTACAATCAATCCATAACAATGTGATCTTTCTAATCAGTAACGCCTGTGCCAGCAACCTGATCTCTGTTTCTTTACAACCCCCCAGGTAATGGATTACCAGATATGGTTTTGTAGCAGGTTGATCCTCTTTCAGTCTCGGTCTCTCTAGCAAAAGATGTTTCCTATTTCAGAAAGCTGGTTTTGTGCTTTCTACATAGGCTTCCACAAAATATTGATTCTATTTCCTCTAACCCATTAAAACTGACCCCATTTCAGAGTCCCTCCAGAACTTTTTTTCTCCCCACTCCAGAAAAGAGACACATTCTGTTGTCAGCAGTAGCTTCAAGAGAAAGATTGTGATCTGCAAAGCAGAAGACACTGCAAAGGGATTATATTGGGACTCTGTCCCCTTTAAGGTGGTGGTAGAGTGGAACTAGGGCAAAGTTGCAGACAGCTTGATTTATGTCTTTTTAGTTATGACTATTAACCCACATTCCTACTGTATTCCTCTGCATTAATTATCTTTGAATGTTTCAGGGAAGCCAAGAAGGCTGGCACACAAAGATTTGACTAGATCATGTGTACTACTATACTTGAATTGGAGCTTATAACACCACCTCCAAGCTATAAACCAAACTCTGAACTTGTGTCTCTTTGACACTCTGGTGTCATGCCGTAGTAGGTATAGTTACAGGAAGGTGTGTGTTATCTCAACAACAGAGATGGAACAATGGAGATAAAAAGGCAAGGAACAGATTTCCAGGAGGATTAAGCAACTCATTTATTTCAGCTGCCTTTGCAAGTGCTTCATACTCATAAGTCAGGCTTTAAAAGTAACTAACTCAACCAAGGCCACAATGGGAATTATGTCAGAGCTGAAATTAATATACAGGGATCTTTGATATCATTCTGACACAAAAAAGTCACAAAACCACATCTCTGTCACCTGGAATCTGTCAGTTTGTTATCTCAAGTCTCTAAAGTTTTACTACTCAGGCAACAAAGCTGACACAAACTCTGCCCAAAAATGCAGACTTTGATGCTCCCAGGTATAATAGCGTCACAGAGACCTATATCCATAAGCTGAATCTCACTGGGTACTGCATCAGATATGTTTTTACAGTACCATTTTACCATAGTACATGAAAAGCCCAGACTTTTTCAGTGTTACTCAGAGTCTTGAGCAAAAATGTAGCAAATAAAACCCACACAGCTGATCTGTGTTAAAAAAGGAGGCTTGATGTTTTTGTCCTGGCCCACGCCTGCACTTTTCTAATATGATAAGAACAGACAGATCTGTTCTGGATTTATTGGACAGAGCTAAATCTGGCTGAATTGAGGTTTTGATGGCACTTTTGTACTGGGAAACATTGGGGCTTAGATTTCATCAGTGGGTGCAAAGCAGGTTTAATTGCTTTTTATTTATGCCATGTCAGGTCCATGGTTTTGCATCACTGTGACACCTGACATGCTGGGTCCTGACTCTTGTGTGTATCTGAAAGGCAAAGGTAGAAGCACAGAGTCACTTCCCATGTCATTGGTATAATTTGCAGGCCTGAGACCAGAGACGCGTTGCCCTGTGAGGGAATGAGAAGACGCTCCTGCTTGGCTCCCATAGGAACGATAATGGCCGCTTCTCTACGCGCGCACTAAACTATCATCCCCCCCCCCCCAAGTCCTTGATACAACTACCGAGCAGGAGTAAAAAAAATACCGGCCAGAGAATGTTCAAAGGGTGAGGCGAGGCGAGGCGAGGCGGGGCGGGGCTGGGCGTGGCTTTGTGGTAAAGCCGAATGCGGAAGAAGTGATGATTCTATCCTCCCCCTACTTCCCAATGGCGTCTCTTTACGGCTGAGGGCTCTCGCGAGATTATTGTTGGCGCCGTGACCTCTGTACGAGAGTGGTAGCAGCTAGTAAATACTCTCTGAGGGTTGGTGATGGCTCCTGGTGGTTTTCGTTAGGCCTGCCCGTGGCGATTCCCACCAAACTTTGCCTGGTGGTGTGCTGACTTGGAGAGCTTACGGTTCTGTTTGTGTGATTACGGGGTACGCTTGGGGAGTAGATGAGGATTGAGTCAGGTCTCCTTTACCTCTCCATGTCCTTCTGAGTGAGGCCTGTGGGTGGGGAGGGTTGTGCCCGTTCGACGGGATTCAAAAAACCTGCTTCCACTGAGCTGAACAAAGAAGCGAGGGAAACGCCTGTTCTGTCTTCTGTTATCACGCATTCGGAGAACAAGATCTCCCTTTCGCCGTGGGTGGCTGGGCTAGCGGAAGACACACAACATGTGGATCCAAGTTCGTACCATAGACGGCACTGAGACCCATACTATTGATGATCTGAGCCGTCTCACCAAGATTGAATGTTTGCGGGAGAAGATCCAGAAGACCTTCTGCGTGAGCCCCGACCGCCAGCGCCTCTTCTACCGCGGCAAGCAGGTGAGGTGGAGACCTGGTGGGTAGGGGTGGAGGGGAGCTTCTCTTTTATGTTATTTTCCCTTTATTATGTTCTGCTCTCTGCGACTGGATGTAAACCTCCTCGTCCCCCCGCATACTGGGATCTCTGGCTTTTGTTTTATCTCCTTTCGATGAGCCTAGGAGGTGGTGAGGGGCAAGGAGGGAAGACAAGCTGCCCGGCATGACAAAAGGTTCTGGGCCCAACTCTGGTTTCTTTCTGTACTTTTCCTCCCTACCCCCCGCAGTAGTGAGCAGGTACTAAAGAGGTCCCTTTGTGCTTTTCCTTTTTTTTTTTTTTTTTTTTTTTCCCCCACCCAAACCGAGGGAGACTCCTTCAGCTTATCGCATTTGAGTGACAGAGCAGACAGTGGGGTGTGAGGGGGAAGAAATTCCCTGCTTTATTTTTTTGGACCGGGCAAGAGAATGCAGGTGTTTCCCCTGAGTTCCTGCCCTCTCGGTGCCCCATCTGGGTGCAAGGAAAACGTTTTTTGTGTGTGCGCTGCAAGTATTTTTCTAAGGCCTAGGTGCCTGTGGACTCTGAACTCCTTCCATCCACCAGAAGAGGAGAGACTCATTAGAATCCTTCCTGGAGGTGGGTATGTGACTGTGGGGGGGGGGGGGGGGGGGGCGCGCGCGCGCGCGCAGCGGCAGCCTGTATCTCCTCGCCCTCCCTGGCTCCCTTGTATTGAAGCTGAGCGTGAGTTTAGCGTCCTAGTCCTTTTAGGTGCTGCAAATGGCTTTTTAGAGAAACACGTCAGTTGTAGCTGATATCTCAAGAAGTGGTTAATCTGCACCTGATTCCAATGGTATTGGGGACCACTGGTTAAGAGTTTTTCTGTGAGTTGATACTTTCTCCCCTCATCAGTGGAGAGAAGATCTCTTTATCCAGAAGAGATTGTCTCAAGCTGTATTTTTGCTGATGAAAGGTGTAACTTCTTTTAAGCTGCTTTACATAAATGAGGTATGTACCGTGCTTGAGTATTAGAATGAGGCATAAATGTTACATGGGAGGGGGGGAAGGAGTATCAGATGTGTTGTATTTTTAGGGAGCTTGACTCTTAAGATGGGACTTGTTACTACAAATGAGCATGGCAATACTAGCTTGAGCTGAGCAATGTAAGATGGGGCAAGATTTCTGTCCTGTAACAGATGAAGCATATAACTGTATGAACAGGAACAACCATGAGAAATAACAGTTTACTATCACCAAGAGATGATCATTCATGACTAGAGTGTGAACTTGCAATCTGAAATGTACTTAAAACCAAAAGGAAACAAATAGGTTTTGTGTCATGCTGTCTGTGTTTTGAGCACTCTTGTTACTGCTCCACAAGGCAGATGGGAGCCAGGTTTTGTGAGGGCACGTCAAAGCAGATGACTGCAGATAAACCCATGCTGCTCTGATGAAGCAGGATGCAAACAGCATTGGTCTTGAAATTGAGTAACTTGTTTATTTTTGTGTTATGTCTGAGTCAGCATATGTATGTGTTTATGTGTACTGTTAATGATTTCATCACAGATCAATAATGTGAGTGTTTAGAAGACTGATAAGTCAATTTAAAACAAAATTTGATTAGGTTGATGTACATTAACAACACATTTTGTGGTAATGTCTAACTTACTACTACATATTCAAAGCAGGCAGTTCTTAACAATCATATCGTACATACCATTCAGTTGTGAGTATGCAGTACCATGAAGCTGATAGCATGTAGTTAATCTTCAGTGATCTTAGTCATGAGGTGATCAGGCTCCAGAGCTCTGACAAGGGAAGCTGGAACAGAAGTAGGCAACTTGTATGTCTTACCACCCACCCCCACCTCAATTTCAGATCTTGTACTTTTGTGGGATGTTTGAGTTTCTAGACAGAGAGTTCTTAGCCTTTGGCCTCTCTCCCTGGACTACATACTGCACAGTGCTGGGGGGGGGGCAGCAGGGGCAGGGACTGCTTTCCTAGTAGTAGACACCTAATGCCAAGCTCTAGTTCACACAGCTAGTTGTCATCCCAAGTTGATAACAAGCCTAACTGTATGATCTTGCACAGTTAACATAAGGCATGTGGTCTGTTATTACCAATGTAATACTGTTCTTCCTGGGCACAATAATTCTTATGTTTACCCATTATGCTATATCATTATGCTTATGTTTGAGTTGAAAAGAATCCTGTTTACTGTGCTTCTGCTTCTGTGAGTGCACTAGGTCTCTGCTCTGTGGAAAACAGTTTACCTGAGAAGCAGAGAAAATGAGCCTGTAGTAAGTTGTGATTCTCATAGTCTGTCAGAGGTCAAACTCATTAGAGTATCAGTATTTCAGCCATTATATTAGTATGGTGTGTCTTAATTTAAAAAGTGGAATAAGAAGATCTTATAGCTGAACTTGTCTGCATGGATGGGTGATAGTTTAGGGCACAGTTGAGATCATCAGTGAAGCTAGAGTCGTAGAGTCTTCATTAAGTTTCAATCATTATTTAAGTACTTAATTTTTATTTTTTTTTTGTAACCTTCATAATGAGTTCTAAAATGCCCTTGATGATTGGGTTTGGTTGATCCAGCAGCTGATCTCATGGTACTAGTAACTAGAAGGGGGAAACTGAGAAGGATTGCTCCCATACAATTAAAACTG
This sequence comes from Rissa tridactyla, assembly GCF_028500815.1. Taxonomy (NCBI): domain Eukaryota; kingdom Metazoa; phylum Chordata; class Aves; order Charadriiformes; family Laridae; genus Rissa; species Rissa tridactyla. The sequence continues at coordinate 20,015,879 of NC_071496.1, forward strand.
GATGTAGAGGAAATATTAGCAGAGTAATATGTAAACCACTGCTGTAAGACTCTCAGGGATGTGATAGAGATGCACAGGTGTTGTAATTAAATGGGAGATGAACAGAAAGCAATTTATGGTGCTAAAGAAATAAACTGTGAGGGGTTAGTCCTGAGATGGACTTAACCCCCCTGTACATGGTCTGTCTGGGATGGAGTTAACTTTCTTCATAGCAGGCCCATATGGTACTGTACTTTGGATTTGTGACAAAAAAACCAGTGTTGATAACACACTAGTGTTGGCTATTGCTGAGCAGTAATTGTGCAGCATCAAGGCCTTCTGTTTCTCACTCTGCCCCCACAGCAAGCAGGCTGGGCATGTGCAAGCAGTTGGGAAGAGACACTGCTGGGACAGCTGACCTGAACTGGCCAAAGGGATATTCTGTGCCATGTGACATCGTACTCATCAATAAAAGCTCAGGGAAAGAGGAGGAAGGGGGGGGAAACGACATTTGTGGTTACGATGTTTGTCTTCCTATGCTGCCGTTATGTGTGCTGAGGCCCTGCTTTCCAAGAAGTGGCTGGATATCTGCCTGCTGATGGGAACTAGTGAATGAATTCCTCTTTTTTGCTTGGCTTGCGTGCGCAGCTTTTGCTTCACCTTTTAAACTGTATCTCGATGCACAAGTTTTCTCGCCTTCCTTCTATTTTTTTTTTTTTTCCCCCCTGTCCTGTGGGAGAGGGGAGTGAGCAAGCGGCTGTGTGGGTAACTTGGCTGTTGGCCAGGGTCAACCCACTATACCCTCTGTGACAATACAGGCTGTGGAGTGACTGTCTGGGTAGCAGCTCTGCAGAAAAGGACTTGGGGGTCCTGGTAGACAGCAAGCTGAACGCGAGCCAGCAGTGCATCCTGGCAGTAAAGGTGGCCAACGGCATCCTGGTCTGCATCAACAGGAGCATAGGCAATAGATTGAGGGAAGTGACTATTTCTCTTTACTTGTCACTTGTCAGATCATATCTAGAATATCATGTCTGGTTTAGGTCCCTCAATGCAAGGAAGATGTTGACAAGCTGGCATTAGCCCAGTGGAGTGCTGGCAAGATGGCTGTCAAGATGTGCTCTCTGAGGAGAGGTTGGGGGACTGGGCTTGTTCAGTCAGGCAAAGGAAAAGCTTGGCAGGGGGACGGTGGTGGTGGCAGCAGCTAATAGCAGCCTTTCAATACCTACAAGGAGGTTGGTAGGACCTCTTAGCATGATCTTCTCCTCCCCTCCCCTCCCCCCCCCCAAGAAAAACACACAGTCGTGCTCCAGAATAAATAAATCTGATTAAGGTTCTCAACTACGGAGGTGCGAGATATATTATGTTGGACAACATTCAATTTGCTCTTGAACTGACCAGTGTCAATACTAATGGGACAACTGGGGGGGGGGGAAACAGCTCTAGATCTATATTTAAGTGGAGACCTGTGGGATCTTTGGGGTTTGAAGACAGCTAGGAGAAATAGGCCTGTACTAGGAAGCTTGGTCCAAAGAACTAGATCTATGACATGTTGAGATCAAGGGTGAATAGCTTTCCAGTATCTCCTGAATAAACATCACTGAGTAGTCAGTTCCAGACGCAAACAGAAAGAAAACGAATGTTTGATTCCCCCCTCCCCTTTGTGTGTGTGTATGCATTATCAGACTGGACCTGCCGCAACAGCTGGGTATCAAACAATCTTTGCCATAACACAAAGTCTTGGAAACAAAGCGTAGGTCTACTCCATGTTCCCAACCCCATCTCAAAACATTACAACAGACTTGTCCCTCGGCTGTAACCTTCCTGGTGGACAGTTTTTTCTAGACGGGATAATAAAACAAGTAGTGAAGGAGAACCAGTCTAGCTACTGAGATGATTTCAGTGAGGATCTGAGCAGCTGTTAATCTGTGTCGGGCAAACCCCATAGTCTTCTCCATAATGTAAGAAAGACATTTTGATGGCTTTATGGGCACCAGGCTTATGGTCTCCATCTGCAGGTTGCTTGTCAGAGACATGTGGTTTCCCAAAGCAGAAAAAGCAACTCCTTCCATCTCTGGCAGGAATGCCCCTGTTGTGGGCAAGGAGCTTAAAGCCCTTCAGCCAGGGTGAAATCATCTGCTGTAGGAGATAGAAGGGAGGAGAAATGAGCTACTTCATTGAAGAACACAGTAAGAAAAGGCTGTCAAGGTAGATTGGTGTCACACGGCCTGGCCCAAACCTAAGCATCTGGGAACAGCAACCATGCTCAGAAGTAATAGGAACTAATAGTAGAATATGAACCTCAAAGAACAAGCACAAAGAGATGGCAAATAGGATAAGAACATCTGGAACTGAGAACTGAAGGATGCATGGTACACACTGTTCTATTTATTTATCCGTGTATTCTTCCTCCCTTGTGTTTGATATGTGTGCTCTACAGATACCAAAAAGGCAAAAAGACTAATGTGAATGTGCATGTTAATTACCATTCAAAGAACAAAGAAGTGGGATGCTGAAAGGTAAATACAAAGTGTCACAAATGATGCCTTGTGTTTTGTCATATGTAGGCCGTTAACTTTTACCAAAGTCTCTATTAGCTGATAAATGCATAGATCTTGCTTGCTAGAAAGTTTTAAAATTACTTTTCTCCCCGTAAGCTCAAACTCTTAACATTTCAGTCCAATCAAGTGAATCACCATGACATAATGCTTTAAGATGGTCACTGGCTAAGAACACAAACCTGTGTGTCGTGGTTTCGGCTGGGATGAAGTTAACTTTCTTACTAGCAGCTGGTATAGTTCTATGTTTTGGATTTGGAATGAAATTAGTGTTGGTAAAACACTGATGTTCTGGGTTGTTGGGAGGAGACACAGCCAGGACAGCTGACCCCAGCTGACCAAGGGGATATTCCATGCCATACGACGTCATGCTCAGTCTATAAAGCTGGGGAAGAAGAAGGAAGGGAGGGACGTTCGGAGTTATGGTGTTTGTCTTCCCAAGTAACTGTTGCGCGTGATGGAGCCCTGCTTTCCTGGAGATGACTGAACACCCACCTGCTGATGGGAAGCAGGGAATTAATTCCTTGTTTTGCTTTGCTTGCACACGTGGCTTTTGCTCTACCTATTAAACTGTCTTTATCTCAACCCATGAGTTTTTCCTCACTTTTACTCTTCTGAATCTCTCCCCCATCCTGCCGTTGGGGGAGTGAGCGAGTGGCTGTGTGGTTCTAGCTGCCCGTTGGGGTTAAACCACAACACTGACAGATCGTGTTATAGGAAGACTAAGATGACTGTCTGCATCTACTGGAAATGCTAGATCTTAAGGTACATGAAGCAAAATGGATGTTTTGTAAGCATAGGTACACCTATACAAGTCAGATCAGCTTGACTATACTTTCTACTTCACAGGTAGCTTCTCCCTCGAATCTCTAAAATGACACTCACATAAAATGACACTATCTACAAAAGGAATGTAATTTAACTCCAATAATTACAAACATACTCTCAAATTTTTGCCCTTTGCTCAATTAAAAACTTCTGTGATGTTACACAATTAACCAATCTTAGAACCAGGTCTCTGAAAGTACACCATGATGCATATCATTTTAGACACGTTTGTTTTTTTTTTAAAGAATAGTTCAGTTGAAAGGGACCTGCAGCGATCATCTAGTCCAACTGTAATGATACTGGGTGACTAAAGTTGTGAGAAAGTTCTGAATTTACGTATTTCAATAATTTTTTTTAAGTAAACTTTTGCTTTCAACACTGTAGCTACCTTTTGTGTGTGTGTGGACAAACATATCTGCAGATAAAAATTACAGAATCAAAGGATGATAGGGGTTGGAAGGGCCCTCTGGTGATCGTCTAGTCCAACCCCCCTGCCAAAGCAGGGTCACCTGGAGCAGGTTGCACAGGAACGTGTCCAGGTGGGATTTGAATGTCTCCAGAGAAGGAGACTCCACCACCTCTCTGGGCAGCCTCTTCCAGTGCTCTGCCACCCTCAAAGGAAAGAAGTTCCTCCTCATGTTGAGATGGAACTTCCTATGCTCAAGTTTGTGCCCATTACCTCTTGTCCTGTCGCTGGGCACCACTGAAAAGAGCCTGGCCCCATCTTCCTGACACCCACCCTTTAAGTATTTATAAGCATTGATAAGATCCCTCCTCAGTCGTCTTTTTCCAGACTGAAGAGACCCAAGTCCCTCAGCCTTTCTTCATGAGAGAGGTGTTCCAGTCCCCTAATCATCTTGGTAGCCCTTTGCTGCACCCTCTCCAGCAGTTCCCTGTCCCTCTTGAACCGGGGAGCCCAGAACAGGACACAGTACTCCAGGTGCGGCCTCACCAGGGCAGAGTAGAGGGGGAGGATGACCTCCCTCGACCTGCTGGCCACACTCTTCTTGATGCACCCCAGGATGCCATTGGCCGCCTTGGCCACAAGGGCACATTGCTGGCTCATGGTCATCCTGTTGTCCACCAGGACTCCCAGGTCTCTTTCCACGGAGCTGCTCTCCAGCAGGTCAGCCCCCAACCTGTACTGGTGCCTGGGGTTATTCCTCCCCAGGTGCAGCACCCTACACTTGCCCTTGTTGAATTTCATTAGGTTCCTCTCCACCCAACTCTCCAGCCTGTCCAGGTCTCTCTGTATGGTGGCACAGCCTTCTGGTGTGTCAGCCACCCCTCCCAGCTTTGTGTCATCAGCAAACTTGCTGAGGGTGCGCTCTATCCCCTCATCCAGGTCATTGATGAATATACTGAAGAGGACTGGACCCAGTACTGACCCCTGGGGAACACCACCCGTGACTGACCTCCAACTAGACTCTGTGCCCCTAATCACGACCCTCCGAGCTCTGTCTTTCAACCAGTTTTCAATCCACCCCACTGTCCGTTCATCCAACCCACACTTCCTAAGCTTCCCTATGAAGATGCTGTGGGAGACCGTGTCGAAAGCCTTGCTGAAGTCAAGGTAGACCACATCCACTGGCCTCCCCTCATCTATCCATCCAGTCACGCCATCATAGAAGGCTATCAGATTAGTCAGACATGATTTCCCCTTGGTGAATCTGTGTTGACTACTTCCGATAGCTTTCTTTTCCGCCACATGCTTTGAGATGATGCCCAGAACGAGCTGTTCCATCATCTTTCCAGGGATGGAGGTGAGGCTGACTGGCCTGTGGTTCCCCGGCTCCTCCTTCTTGCCCTTTTTGAAGACTGGAGTGACACTGGCTTTCCTCCAGTCCTCAGGCACCTCGCCTGTTCTCCAGGACCTTTCAAAGATGATGGAGAGCGGCCCAGCAATGACTTCCGCCAGCTCCCTCAGCACTCTCGGGTGCATCCCATTGGGGCCCATGGACTTGTGGATATCCAGTTGACTTAATTGATCTCTCACTTGATCCTCCTCAACCAAGGGGAAGTCTTCCTTCGTCCAGACTTTCCCTGTTACCTCCAAAGCCTGGGACTCCTGAGGGCTGGGCCGAGCAGTAAAGACCGAAGCAAAGAAGGCATTCAGTAACTCCGCCTTCTCCGCATCCTCCGTCACCATGGCTCCTGTCTCATTCAACAGGGGGCCCACAACTTCTCTGGTCTTCCTTTTGCCTACAATATACTTGAAGAAACCCTTCCTGTTGAGCTTGACATCCCTTGCGAGGTTTGTCTCCAAGGAGGCCTTGGCTTTCCTCCTTTCATCCCTGCACGCTCTGGCAGCATTCTTGTAATCCTCCCAAGGGGTCAGTCCCTTCTTCCACGTGCTGTAAACTTCCTTCTTCCACTTGAGCTTTTTCAGAAGCTCCCTGCTCAACCATGCAGGTCTCCTGCGTCCCTTGCCCGATTTCTTGCTCTTAGGGATGCACCGATCCTGAGCTTGGAGGAAGTGGTCTTTGAATACCAACCAGCTCTCTTGAGCCCCTTTGCCTTCCAGAGCCCTAGCCCACGGGATCTCTCCAAGCAGTTTCTTGAAGAGGTCAAAGTTAGCCCTCCTGAAGTCCAAGGTTGCAATCCTACTTGTTGTTTTGTGCATACTACCCATGATCCTGAACTCTGTCTTCTCATGATCGCTACAACCTAGGGTGCCCCCAACCTTAATGTCCTCCACCAGTGCCTCTGTGTTTGTCAGTACCAGGTCCAGGAGTGCTCCTCTCCTTGTTGGCTCCTGCACCACCTGTGTCAAAAAGTTATCATCAATGCACTGGAGGAGCCTCCTGGACTGTGCGTGCCTGGCTGTGTGGCCTTCCCAGCAGATATCGGGGTGATTGAAGTCCCCCATGAGAGCCAAGGCCTGTGATTGTGAAGCTACTGTCAGCTGTCGATTGATGGTTTCAGATATGAAACTGCATTTGAACTCCACGTTCAGACAAAAGCTATATTATCCTCCACAGTAAGTATATAAAGTTGTATCTAGTATTGCCAAGAGCAGCTAAAAGATGTTCAGTTTAAGTCTTCAACATTCTTGTTTTTTCCCTAGCAAAACCAGTTTAAATTAAAATTTAATTATTAAAAACAACAAGACTTGAAATCGATACTTAAAAAAACGTTTTGAAAACTTGGATTGAATTTATCCTCAACAAGACTAATACTGAATATGCTTCTGTGTAAACTAAACGTATGTCCCTTTGCCTTTAATCTCACATGCCAAAGTGTGATATTTTTGTTGTTCTCTGTAATAAAAAATTCTCATTGATGCCATTGGTTTAGAAGCTTAGGTAGCTGCTTCAGCAAATTAAGGCAGCATTAAAAAACTAGGATCCAATTTATGTGAATGCATCAGTGCAAAAGCTGGTGATGAGAAATCCCTGCAAATCCCACTGAGTTCATGGCACAAAGCCTCTGCTCTAGCACATCTGTTGTAGGTTCTGAAATTTGCTTGTACCACAGATTTTAAAATATAAAAATTTCCTTTGTACACTCACTCCAGCTCAGAACCGATTTTATGTTCCGGGTCACCAGGTTCTCTACAAGAAACCTCTACATGAAATGCAGACCTGTCATCTCGTGCATAAATATTACTTTTAAAACAAAATGTAAACAATTCAAGCACCAGAATTTGCTCCCATGAAACACTTGTTTAGACTTCAATGGAAGGAACTGAATATGAGCAGAGTAGTTTTTAAAGAAAATATTAACTTATATTTTACGTAGAAAAACAAGTACAGAAAAATCCGATGCATAGTTTCCTTTCCTTAGAGACAGGGATTCTGAGTTTCATAAAGTCAAGATGAAGTTAATACTTCACAGGAATTTGTGAATAAAAGGGAAAAAAAACCCAAACCAAACTCATTACTCTCAGGATATTCATAATATCTGACTGAAAGACATTATGGCTTTTTAATATTTCCTTTCCTTGGTTGCAATATTGAACTTGCTCTCTTTGATTCCAAGTTTCTTCAACAAAATTCTTTGTTTATACACACCGAATCATAACATATGATGTCCTCAAAATAATATCGGAAGCACTTACTCATCATACTTGATATGATAAATAGCTTCTTCATCAGTGTCCATGCAGTCTGAGTAAGACGTGGATGGTGTACTGTCCAAATAATTTGCATTCTCTCTAGAATGATCTTGACTTAAGTTTCCATTAGTCCTTTTGTAAGAATTGCCACTCTTTACTTGAGCTTTACCATTTTTATGTCCTTTTGTTGCTCGAGTAACATTTTCTATATGAGCTTCAAACCAGGCTCCAATGCTGACATCACGGGCATCCACCAATTCGTTTATCTAAAAGGAAAATTTGATAATGAATATTTATTTTCTATAATCCTGGTTAAGAACAGAAAGGAAAAACTGACTAAGCTACTTAACCGTCAGTGAAAAAAAATTCTACACTGCTGATTTCAACTGGTTTGGGCTTGGGTAAGTTAGAGCAATGTTCAGTCATTCAAGTGTTGTGCTTTAAGTATTTTATTCCTCCACTCTTAATAAGATCTGTTATGAACACAATTTGTAAAAACATGTTTTTAAAAGTTGAGGCTGACTTATTATTTTTTTTAACCTACAAAATTAGCTTAATCTCTCTCTCCACGGAATTTTTTCTTGCTTCATGGAATTGTTCCTTATGACTAAAATAAGCACGTATACTTAAAATATTAGCCCACAACCAGATTTTAAGATTTCCCTGGACTTCCAAATTGGAATTATTACTTAACCCTGATTCTTTTTGACCTACGCTGCTGCTGAATGCTTCAATGTTTGAGAAGGGGGGGGGGGGAGGAAGGGAGATGGACTCTCCAAGTCTAACAAGGCTGCTATCATAACCAGTTGAGACTGGTGCTTCCATAAATCTTTCAACTGTGAGAAACAGAAGTCTCTCGTGACTCTCTTCCTTTCTGCACTCACAATAGTGCTGGTAGTAAGTTATGAAACTACTCTGTTGTAGAGCATGTTTCATTCATTCGTTATCCTAACACATTTTCTCAAGCCTTCAACTAATTAAATACATATTACTTCAACAATACAAGGTTTTTCCTGTGATTTGAGTTAAACCACTGAGGTATACATTGCTTCAGTTACGCAGACGTTCTTTTAAAAACTGTAGTGTATAAACAGTTATTTTCTTTGAAATATTAACTGGATTAAAATAGTATAAAAAAACACTTAAGGAACACCTTTGTGCACTGCACACCAAATATAAGAAAACATTATTGCAGTAGAACTGCTATGGAGCTATACCAAGTGAAGAAGATAAGGCGTATGGAAGAGGACTCTAAGATGAAAAATTTAAAGTAAATTCTAAAAATGCTCAGAATAGGTTCAGTTACTGTAAAATCAAATTGGGGGAACTACTTTTCATTCTCACTTTGGAAATAATAGTTTAATAGGAATGTTTCACAGATGTATTTTTAGTTTTACTTTATTTGCAAAGCATCCTTTTCTTCTGTTTTTATTTTACACAAAGAAGGAAATTTACCTTCTAAGGACCATCTAAATGTCCCTTTAAAAAAACCAAAACCAACCAAACAAAAAACCCCAGAAAAATTGAGCCCAAAAGATAACATGTTAACATAGCAGCCAACCTCAGGACATGAACAAACTTGTTTTACCACACTATGGTGCATACAAGAGAATTTTGCATTTCCAAAATGTTTAATAGGCAGACTCTGCAATGATACATAGATAGAACAATTATAAAACTCATTTTTCTGGGATAATTTTATAAGGCTGAATTGCTTCAGTATTATGTGTGTTATGTGTTTACAGTTTTTTAAAATGAGGGCAGTTTAATTTGCCACAGATGTGTATGGTTTAATTTATAGCCTTAATCAAGCAGCAAGACAGTGACAGAGATGGTTATTTATTCTTACTACACCCAAAGACCAGCATGTATAAACAAAACAACATGAATGATATTAATTATCAGTATTTAAACTGAAGCAGTCATTAGGTAAATTTGAAGTACAGATGAAGGCAGTTCCTAAACTAAAAAATTTACCGAGAGACAGAGGGTGAAAGGTAAGAATATAATGCATAAAGTATATATCATATTGAGCCTATTCCTTCTTACTTTTCACACGCTTCCTTGGAAAAAAAAAAACCATCAAAAAATTCAACCCTTTCCTTCTTTCTGACATGTAAAATCCCAACATTCAATTTAAATTTTTATTCTCAACTCCCACAATATTAAAAGCATACCTTTTTAAAAGATAAACATATAATAAACAAATGAAAGCTACACCTTGTTTTAAGTCAGTCTGTTGACCTACTTTAAACATAAGGAGTGGGTATTTCTGCAAGGAAACCTCAGGAAAACATCCCTATGTAACCGTAGGCATTTCAATTAGTTCTAGCTTAAAGCGATTCGCAACTTTCTCCTCCTGAAAATGCAGTTGGGACGCAGACATTATTGAGGTTTCCCCATCTGCAGCTACTTCTTGAGACTAGCTACAAAGATGACAAAGCAGCCATGTTATTCAAGCCAAAACCCATTAGAGCCAGAAAGAAGTAAGTCTCCTGTGATCGTTCCTCCCAAATGCATCTTTCTATACTGTGATGCTCACACTTGGACAATAGACTTCCCAGCCTTGTAGAGAATATAGACAAATAATTACTAGTATAAACCCTTGAGGACTATATCAGAGTTATTGTATATACCATCCTATTTATACCTGATGAACCAAAGATGTAGACAATAGTAGAGGGGTTCAAAGAAAAACTAAGGCGTTCAGAAGAAGAATGTTAATCAGCGGTATAACAACAAAGCCTTTTTAATCTGTAACTCTGTTATGAATATAATTTGAATTGGTAAACCAACACGGACACTTTAAGCTTAAAGGCAGCCATTGATACGGAGAGCTTTAAACTAGACTTAGCAGGGGAAGGGGATGCAGTTTTGAGCAACAAGAGAAGAGCCAGGGGCTGTTGATGTATTAGGAACCAACAGGGAAACACCTGTGAAATGCTTCAAAGGAATTAGGTTGTGTTCCTCTATAAAGGTGACAAGGTAGGTAGCCCAGCTGAAGTGCCTCAATACCAATGCACGCAGCATGGGTAACAAGCAGGAGGAGCTGGAAGCCACTGTGCAGCTAGAAAGCTACAATCTGATTGGTACCGCTGAAACGCGGTGGGACGAATTGCACGACTGGAGCACTGCAATCGATGGCTATAAACTGTTCAGAAGGGACAGGCAAGGGAGGAGGGGCGGGGGGGTTTGCCCTCTATGTAAAATAATGGATTGACTGCACAGAGCGGTCTTTGAAAAACAGTGATGAACAGGTTGAGAGCTTATGGGTAAAAATTAGGGGCCAAGCCAACAAAGGAAACCTCATGGTTGGTGTCTACTATAGGCCACTCGAACAAGGGGAACCTGTAGACAAAATGTTCTTACTTTAACTATGGGAAGCATCACGCTCACAGACTCTGATCCTGCTGGGGGACTTCAGTCACCCTGACATCTGCTCGAAGAGCAGCACAGCAAGCTCTAAGCGGTCCAGGAGACTCTTGGAGTGCGTCGAGGACAATTTCTTAATCAAGGTCTCTCCAAGGGATGTGAAGAATAACAAGAAGGCCTTCCTACAGGTATGTTGGCCAGAAAAGGAAGACAAAAGAAATTGTACCCCTCTGATAAATAGGACAGGGTATCTGGTGACAACTGACATGGAGAAGGCAGAGGCGCTCAACAATTTTTTTGCCTCAGTTTTCAATGGTAATCTCTCTTTCCACATCTCTCGAGTCCCTGAATCTCAAGGCAGGCACTGGGGGAATGAAGTCCCACCCATCGTAGGAGAAGATCAGGTTCGAGACCACCCGAGGAACGTGCACAAGTCCATGGGACGCAATGAGATGCATCCCAGGGTCCTGAGGGAATTGGCTGATGTAGTTGCCAAGCCACTCCCCATCATATTTGAAAAGTCGTGTCAGTCAGGCAAAGTCCCAAGTGACTGGAGAAAAGGGAAACATTGCACCCGTTTTTAAAAAGGGTAAAAAGGAGGGCCCTGGGAACTACCGACCAGTCAGCTTCACCTCCGTGCCTGGTAAAAATGATGGAACAGATCCTCCTGGAAGTTATGATGAAGCATATGGAACACAGGGAGGTGATTAGGGACAGCCAACATGGCTTCACCAAGGGCAAATCATGTCAGACTAATCTGGTGGCCTTCTACGATGGAGTGACTGCTTTGGTGGACAAGGGAAGAGCTACGGATGTCATCTACCTGGACTTCTGTAAGGCCTTTGACATGGTCACCCACAACATCCTTGTCGCTAAATGGGAGAGAGATGGGTTTGATGGATGAATTCTTAGATGGAAAAGGAACTGGCTAGATGGCCACATCCAAAGAGTTATAGTCAATGGCTCAATGTCCAAGTGGAAACCAGTAACGAGTGGTGTCCCTCGAGGATCCATACTTTTATGATCGCTTCTCCATTTTGTTCTAATGGACAACACAGCAAGTTTGCAAAGAAATAAATAGGGTAAAACTAGAAAACCTCCCCGTGGCTTCAAATTTCCAGTTGGCTTTATCTTTCTACAGGAAGCCATTTCTGGTTCAGGGGTAAACTTATTTGAGAATACACAAAATGTTGCTGGCATTGTGTCTGAGTATATGAACCCTCCTGAAATCTGCAACACTGGATATCCCAGTGCAGAGACACTTCAGTGATGCTATAGGAGTCAACTTGGATGGAGCCCAGTTAAGAAGTTCTGCTTTGACACTGCCCCCAAGGTACTCCTACAAAATCAGATTATTCAGTATGGGTAATTTCTCAAGCCTGTCAAGGTCCCGCTGGATGGCATCCCTTCCCTCTAGTGAATCAACTGCATCACTCAGCAAACTTGCTGAGGGTGCATGCAATCCCACTATGTATGTCACGGATGAAGATAGCATTGGTCCCAGTACAGACCCTTGAGGAACACCACTCGTTACTGTTTTCCTTTTGGATATCGAGCCGTTGACTATAACTCTTTGGATGCAGCCATCCAGCCAGTTCCTTATCCATCTAAGCCAAGATCTGAAAGTAATGAGCAAGACAGATTACATTTGGTGGTGGGTTCACCTCGGCTGGCTACCAGACTCTCTCACTCCGCCTCCTCAACTGGATGGGGGGAGAAAATAAGATAGAAAAGCTCATGGGTCGAGATAAGGACAGGGAGATCACTTACCAATTACCGTCACGGGCAAAACAGACTCAACTTGGGGAAAATTAATTTATTTTATTGCCAATTATAATAGAGTAGGATGGTGAGAAACAAAGACAAAACCTAAACCACCTTCCCCCTACTCTTCCTTCTTCCCAGACTCAGCATCACTCTTTTAATTCCCAACTATTCTACCTCCTCCCACCTTGAGCAGCGCAGGGGGGTATGGGGAATATAGGGTTGCGGTCAGTTCTTTGTCTCTCCTGCTCCTTCCTCCTCACGTTTTTCCCCTGTTCCAGTGTGGGTCCTCTCCATGGGCCACAGTCCTTCAGGAAAAGACTGCTCCAGCATGGGTCCTCCATGGGCCACAGTTCCAGGCAGGAAAACCTGCTCCTGCATGGACTCCTCTCCACAGGCCACAGTTCCTGCCGGGAGCCTGCTCCAGCATGGGCTCTCCACAGGTTTGTGTCTACGGCAGTTTTCTTCCCAAGCAACCGTTACGCGTGCTGAGGCCCTGTTTTCCAGGAAGTGGCAGGACATGTGCCTGCCAATGGGAAGGAGTGAATAAATTCCTCTTTTTGCTTTGCTTGTGCATGTGGCTTTTGCTTTCCCTATTTAACTGTCATTATCTCAATCTAGAAATCTTCTCGCCTTCCTTCTATTTCTCTCCCCGTCCCACGGGAGAGGGGAGTGAGCAAGAGGCTGGGTGGGTGTTTGGCTGCTGGGTGGGTGTTTGGCTGCTGGCCGGGATCAACCCACCACAGCCCTTTTGGGCACCTAACATGGGGCATGAGATAATGACAGTTTTGATCTGAGTGTGCTATAGCTGTTGTAGCTGTTAATTGGCAGGCTTCTGTGCTGGTCACAGAGCTTGTTCGCTTTACTGTATAAGAGAGTTTAGGGCTTGTTAGTGGCTGCTTTCGATTCTTGCTGTTTGCTATGCTGCTTATTTCTCTATTTCTCTGTGCCTGGGAACATTTTGATAAAAGCAATGGCCGCATACTTGGGCCGGCATATGGCCCTGGTAATAGATGTCTGTCCTCTGCTGGGTGGGCTACCTTGTGGGGAGAATGAGGGATTACATCTCCCTCTTCTCCTCTGGGACTGATGCAGCTGGCTCTGTTGCACGGGCTCCCGAGGTTCTTGTACATCCTTACGTAAACTGTTTGATTCTGTTATCTAACCAACATCATTGGCTTTTTGTCGAGTATGTGGAACCTGGTTTCATCCTGGCATAAGAGGAAACAACTTGTTGGCGAGGCCACAGAGAAACATAGAATCATGGAATAGTTTGGATTGGAAGGGACCTTTAAAGGTCATCTAGTCCAACCCCCCCTGAAATGGCAGTTGACATGCCCTGAGGCAGTCGATCCCTGAGTGGCAGGGTATATGGGAGGATTTGGGCAGATGCCTAAGGTGGTTATCACCTCTGATAGCCTGGGATTTTACGCCTGGACAGGCATGTAATCACGTTGAATTGGTGCGCCACTTGACAGAAGGGTGCCTTGCCTACCCCAATGAGACCCAGCAGCTCCTAGCACTGTATTGGGCGTTGGCCTGTGCCTACTGAGCTTCTGTTCAGCACCATTGGAGGAGCACGGGAAGGAGGGACTCTACGTCTGAGGGCACAATGGTTGAGACAGGGACCCAAACCCCAACTACAGCAATGGCCCCAGTAGTCAAAAAGAAACACTGGATGTGGAGGTTGACAGGTCCATACCATTGATTAGTAAGGGAGGAGGAGGAAGAAAGGTCTGATCAGGAAGCTGGATCCTCGACAAAGAAACAGGAGGAGGAAGTGACAGGCTTCACCCAAGAGGCAGAAACCACGTGGTCCCTAACCCTGAGTGAACTTCGAGATCTGCGGAAAGATTACGGCCTTCAGCCAGGTGAGCTGATTGCTGCTTGATTGCTCTGATGCAGGGATACTGGGACAGGAATTAGATACTGGTCAGGAATTAGAGGGTAAGGAAGCCCAGCAGCTGGTATCCCTATCTAGGGACTGGCGAATTGACAAAGAAATTGGAAGAGAGGCAGCAATTCTCAGCCTCTGGAGGTGGCTCCTGTTGAACGTGAAGGTGAGATATCCCCTCAAGGATGATCTTGTAAATTACCGAGGGAAGTGGACCATCACCGAGGAAGGCATCCAGTATCTGAGAGAATTAATGGTGTTGGAAATCGTCTACAGTGACCCGGACAGCAACCAGGTCTCCAAAGATCCAGTGTACGCAGGCCATGTGGAGGGGGTTTGTCTGGAATGCACTGGTGTTGTACTCCAACACCCTGGCGATGATGGACTGGCCAGACTTCAATATACCAACTGTGGAGAGACTGTCCCACCAGCTCCAGCATTTTGAAGAGAATCTCTCATCTTCCTCATCCCGACGGGCCAGTGTCTCAGCTGTCAGGGGCGCCCCATGGAGCTAGCCTCTCCTGGCCAGAGGGAAAGGGAGCCACAGGTGCATGCTGCGTAGCACCCTCTGGATCATCCTGAGTGACCAGGGGGAGGACATGAGGAAGTGGGATGGTGAGCCCACCTCAAAGCTAGAAGCCCACGGATGTGACTTGCGGGGGAAGATAGCTGCTAAGAAGAGGCCATCCAAGAAGGCTTTTGTTCCAGGTGCTGTTGAGACGGTAGAAGGCAACTGGCAACCAGCGATCCCCCAGATGCAGAAGGAGGACTGAGAACGCCTCTCCTCTTGATTTTGGTGAAAGGACTTCTGGTCTGATACTGCAGCGGTCGGATAGTGAATACTCCAACGAGGAATAGAGGGTCCCTGACTTCAGCCAGGCAGAGGAAAGGGATGACTGAGTGTACTGGGCTGTATGGATTCGATGGCCTGGCACCAGGGGAGTATAAGGCTCTGCGTGGACACTAGTGCACAGTGTACCCTAATGTCATCAGGGTACAAGGGGGTGGAACACATCTGGATTTCTGGACTGATGGGGGGATACCAATTGTTGTCTGTGTTGGAGGCTGAGGTGAGCCTAACAGGGAACAAGTGGCAAAAGTACACCATTGTTACCGTCACGGAGGCTCCGTGCATCCTTGGCATAGACTACCTCAGGAGAGGGTACTTCAAAGACACAAAAGGATACCAGTGGGCCTTTCATGTAGCTGCTGTGGATAGAGAGAAGACTAAACAGCTGTCTACCTTGCCCAGCCGTTCAGAGGATCCCTCTGTTGTGGGGTTGCTGCGTGTCAAAGAACAGCAGATGCTGATTGCTACCACGATGGTGCACTGGCAGCAATATCACATCATCTGGGACTCCCTGGTTCTCATCCATGAGTTGATTTGTCGACTGGAGAGCAAAGGGGTGATCAGCAAGACTCGCTCACCCTTTGGTAGTCCTACATGGCCAGTGCAAAAGTCTGACGGAGGGTGGAGGTTAACAGTGGACTATCAGGGCCTGAACAAAGTCACGCTGCCATTGAATGCTGCTGTACGGGACGTGCTAGAACTCTTATATGAACTAGAGTTGAAGGCAGCCAAGTGGTATGCCACAACTGATATCGTCAATGCATTTTTCTCGATCCCTGTGGCAGCAGAATGCAGGCCACAGTTTGCTTTCCCGTGGAGGGGTGTCCAGTACACCTGGAATCGACTGCCCCGGGGTGGAAACACAGCCCTGCCATTTGTCACGGACTGATCCAGACTACACCGGAACAGAGTGAAGCCCCTGAGCACCTGCAATACATTGATGACATCATCATGTGGGGCAACACAGCGAAGGAAGTGTTTGAGAAAGGAAAAAGAATAATCCAGATTCTTCTGAAAGCTGGTTTTACCATAAGACAAAGCAAGGTCAAAGGACCTGCGCAAGACACACAGTTTTGGGGAATAAAATGGCAAGATGGACATTGTCACAGACCCAAGGGATGTGATCAATAAGATTCCATCCACTTCAGAAGTTGTTGGTACAGAAGCACAGCTCCTCTTGGCACCGCGATTGCCTGTGCTACACTGGATGTTCAAAGGAAACGTTCCCTCTGCACATCACGCAACTGGTGCTACATGGAGTAAGTGGGTAGCGTTGATCATGCAACGGGCTCAAATGGGGAACCCCAACCGCCCAGGAATCCTGGAAGAGATCGTGGACTGGCCAGAAGGCATAGATTTTGGAGCATCGCTTGAGGAGGTGACTCGGGCCCAAGAAGCACCAATGAGTTATCAGTAGGTGAAAGGCAATATGCTCTGTTTACTGACGGATCCTGTTGTGTTGTAGGAAACCATTGGAAGTGTAAAGCAACGACACAAGTCGTTGAAGCCATCAAAGCCATCAAAGAAGGCGAGTTGGGTCAGTCTGCAGAAGTGAAAGTCATCCAGCTGGCCCTAGAGATTGCTGAATGAAAAAAGTGGCCAGTACTCTATCTCTACACAGACTCATGGATGGTGGCAAATGCCCTGTGGGGGTGGCTACAGCAATGGAAACAGAGCAACTGGCAGCGCAGAGGCAAACCCATCTGGGCTGCTACATTGTGGCAAGGCATCGCTGCCCGGGTAGAAAAACTTGCTGTAAAGGCACATCATGTAGATGCTCACATGCCCAAGAACCGCATCACTGAAGAACATCAAAACAACAAGCAGGTAGACCAGACTGCCAGAACTGGAGTGGCTCAGATGGACTTGGACTGGGAAAGTAAGAGTGAGTTATTCATAGCTTGGAGGGCCCATGAAACATCAGGACATCTAGGGAGAGATGCAACGTGCAGATGGGCTTGTGATTGAGGGGTGGACCTGACTATTGAGGCCATCATGCAGGTCACCCATGAATGCAAAACATGCGCCGCAATGAAGCGAGCCACACAAGTAAAGTGTCCCTGGAATAGCAGGTGGTGGCTGGGATATCGATATGGTGAGGCCTGGTAGATTGACTATACTGCCACAAACTTGCCAAGGCAAGCGCTGCATGGAAGCAACTGCTGGGTGGCTAGAAACATACCCCGTAAACCACACCACTGCTCAAAACACCGTCCTGGGCCTTGAAAGGCCCGTTCTGTGGCAACAGGGCACCCCAGAAAGAATCGAGTCAGACAATGGGACTCATTTCCGAAACAACTTCATAGACTCCTGGGCCGAGAAACACGGCATTGATTGAGTGTATCACATCCCCTATCACCCACAAACCTCTGGAAAGACTGAACGATATAATGGACTGTTAAAGACTATGCTGAGAGCATTGGGCGCTGGGGAATAGAAGCACTGGGATGTAAAATTAGCAGAAGCCACTTGGCTGGTTAACACCAGAGGATCTGATAACCGACCTGGTCCTGCCCAAACACAGCCCCTACATATTGTGGGAGGAGATAAGGTCCCCATAGTGCACATAGGGAAGTGGCTGGGAAAGGCAGTGTGGGTTGCTCCTCCCTTGGGAAAAGGAAAACCCACTTGTGGGATCGTCTTCGCTCAAGGACACGGGTGTACTTGGTGGGTAATGCAGAAGGATGGGGAAACCCATGCACCCACCACCATACACAAAATCATCCATTCCTTCACGTGGCACATCCACCTTTAAATAACAGTAACTCAATGATTAGCAGATTCTTAAGCCAATTGTCACAGAGTTATTTTAAAATATTATTTTACAATGAATTAGTGTTCTATTCTCTGCCCAAGTAATTTTTTTTTAAATCAGTCTTCTTTACAGGAGTATTCTATGGCTATAGACTATTCTATGGCTAGTAATGACACATTTAAGTCTGCAACTAGAACACCAGAGAGGAGACTGCTGCAAGCATGCTTCTCTAATGATTTAAAAGGTATAAAGCACTGTGCGGTATTCAGCAGTAATGATACTCAGGGCAAAAATACCTGTTTCTGGTATGAGCAAAAACCCAAGTTCCTAGAATATCAGCAAATGCGCAAACTTAGAGCAAGTCAATTAATCTGCAACGGTGCCCATCTTTGGGGACAAAAAAAATGAGAATTACTGAAAAATAACTGACACGCTCAAGTTCTTACACTACCTGACTTAACAGTAACTTATATGTATATCTCTACCCAGCATCATTGCTTCATTAAGATTTAAAAGAATAACATAAGTTGGAAGACAATCAGTACTTGAGGTGCTCTACTTTGTTATAGAAGGAGAGAAAAGCTACAAGAAGGTGTGGTTTCTTGAAGTACACAGACTATACTGAAGTTAACATTACAAGAGGCTCATAACCAGTACGGCTACATTCTCATAGCCAGCTACTGCAAGGAAGCAGCTATACCCACAACATAGTACCACTTTCTCCAGCGTACCCTTCCCTCTGCAATTAAGATAACACCTTCTGGTCTGTTCCAACGTTCCAAGTTGTACTAAAGGAATGTCAGATATAGAGAATTCAGGATATAGCCCCAGGTCTATATATGAACAAACAAGGACAATCTGTGTACGTTCAAAGGAAATCAATACAATAGACACTTTAAATCCTTACTGAACACAATATTACTTATTAAAAAGTCCTTCTTCCCAGTAGTCAGCTCCTACATCACCATAAAGCATGAAAGCATTACTGAAATGAGTGACAAATAATCCCCCAGTCAAATTAGGTATTCAACCTAAAAAAAAACCCTGGCAATTTTCATCAAAATAAGTACTGCAATTTGTCTCTGAAACAAAACTTTGGGGAATGGGTGAACAGCAAGTTCCCCAATCAGCTTGATAGGACATTCAATCCAACAACGGTTTATACAGCAGATTGAGAAAAACTTTGCTCAAAGACTCCCCCAAAATGAGGGTGCCTAGGCAATGTATTAAACTAAAAGATATACATTTGGTAAATAATTGTAAATAATATTTTTAAGAACATTTGTCGTCAGTTCATAATTTACATTTATGAAGTCAACAGGCAAATAATTAGTCAAGCTGTGTTTCATATAAGTCAATAATGACTTATAGGGATTAAAGGGATATTAGAATATGTACTAAAGCAAGAGTAACTTGCTTTAGAGCAAGAATAACAGATTTTTCCATTTCACTAGTTCTTCTAACTCCAGTAATTTAGAAAACAGTCAAGTTACCTTAGTAAATTTCGCTTCCATTTTTTCTTCCTGTTTAGCATGCTTCTAAAACTTAAGGCCTCATTAACATCTTTTGATTGATGCACCACCAATAAACAGCTAGAACTGGTGCATCTGTCATCACTCTTTCAGTATACTGAGCATCTACAAGTACAAGAAAAAGATGACATCTTCCAAACACATAGAAATTCCTAGCCTCTACAAAGCATGCAATGATTTTGATATTTAGTTGCTCCTTAGGGAGTACAGCAGCCCAGAGCGCTGCAAACAGAGGTGCGGCCACTAGCAGCAGTTTGTGGTGCAGGGCGCCCAGGACGCTGCAGGGGCTGCTCTCAGTTTGCACAGCAGTTTGCACACGGAAAGGCTGACTCCTGATTAGGGAGGATCCAGCTCACAGAGAGCAGCAGATAGTGACATGGTAGTTGTCGCAGCAGTTATTAACACAGCTGTGGTGCAGAGGGGACAGGCACTTATGCTGAGGACTGCGTGGGGCTGCTTGGAGATTGTGCAGCGATGGTCTCAACGTGAAGCAGGGCACACTCCCCAGCACGGATTGGTGGTGATAATGCCCTTGGCACACTGGAGGCCTCGATCCAAACAGAGTTGGGGCGGGCTGGGAGGATGACACTTCCCAGGTGTCGGGCTGCAGAGAGCGCCTGGGGTCTCTCTGTGGGACTGGGGGCAGTGGTGGCATCTCCTGTGAGAGAGAGGTGCTCTGGTCAAGGTACTGAGTCACCAGGTGAAAGAGATGCAGGAAGAGGTTCAGTTCTGGGCCCCTCTGTACAAGAGGGACATTGAAGTGCTGGAGCGTGTCCAGAGGAGAGCTACCAGGCTGGTGAGGGGTCTGGAGACCAGGTCATATGAGGAGAGGCTGAGGGAGCTGGGCATGCTTAGCTTGGAGAAGAGGAGGCTGAGGGGAGACCTCATTGCCCTCTACAGCTACCTGAAAGGAGGTTGGAGAGAGGTGGGTGTTGGCCTCTTCTCCCAGGTGAATAATGTCAGGACCAGAGGAAATGGTCTGAAGTTGCGGCAGGGGAGGTTTAGATTAGATATTAGGAAGAATTCCTTTACTGAAAGAGTGGTCAGGCACTGGAACAGCCTGCCCAGGGAGGTGGTTGAGTCACCATCCCTAGAGGTATTTAAGAAACGTCTAGATGTGGCGCTTCAGGGCATGCTCTAGTGGCAGAGGTTGTAGGTTGTTTGGTTGGCCTCGATGATCTTAAGGGTCCTTTCCAACCATGAAGATTCTGTGATTCTGTGATTCTGTGAGGTGAGCAGACTGCAAATCATCAGGGAGGACAGTGAGGAGATTGACAGGGTCTTTGCAGAAACTCTGCGGAGACAACAGCCTGAGCCACACACAGCAAGGAAGGAGGGACAGCCAGAGACCATGGTCAAACAGGTAGCTGAGGGTGGCTATCAGGATGGAGAAGGCTGGAAGCTTGTGACTTCTGGAAAATGGAAGAAAGGCTCCTGCTCCACCTGCAGACCTGCAAGTGCCCTGGGCACTGGTGAGGACAAACAAGATCCTTCAGGGTATGCATCAGAGCCAGCTGAGCCCAAACCTTGTGTCTGCACGAAGGGAAAAAGGAAAGTGACAGTCACTGGAGATGCCCTCCCGTGGGGGACAGAGGCACCTATCTGCTGACCCAAACTGATGTCTCGGGAGGGTTTTTGCTTGCCAGGGGCCAGGATCTGGGATGTTGCAAAGGGACTGCCAAGGCTTGTCTGGCCCTCAGACTACTATTACCCCTTCCTGCACTTCCATGTGGGCACCAATGTTACTGCCAGGGGTAACCTGGAGTATTTCACAAGTGACTACAGAACTCTGGGGGTGAGGGTGAAGGGCACAGGGACCCAGGTGGTATTCTCCTCAATGCTGCCAGTGAGGAGGAAAGGCTCAGGTACAAGTGGACTCATCTGGTGGGTCAAGACCTGTCTGTGTGGCTGGTGTCACAGGCAGGGCTTTGGCTCCTATGGCCACAGGACCTTCTTTGAGGAGCGAGGGCTACTGAGCAAGGATGGGATACATCTGACAAAGTGGGGCAAGAGTGTTTTTGCAAACAGGCTTGCTAACCGAGTGAGGCGGGCTTTAAAGTAGGTATGCCAGGGGAGGGTTACCATAACCTGAAGAGAAGTGAAGGCACAAGGGGCACAACAAACGTATCTGGGGGACAGCATGACAGGGGAGGCTCTCACACTTGCCCTGTAAAAGCAATCAGCAATCCAGGAGGCTTCTGGAGCATATAGAAGACTATTTCTTGATGCGGGTGATCAGTGAACCGACTAGGGAAAATGCACTGTTGGACCTGCTACTCACAAACAAGGAAGAACCGGTTGATGGCGTGAAGGTCGAGGGCAGCCTTGGCTGCAGCGACCATGAGACTGTGGAGTTTAAGATCCTGAGAGGCGTGATCAAGACAAGCAGCAGAATTACAGCCCTGGACTTCAGAAGAGCAGATTTTGGCCTGTTCAGAGATCAGCTTGGCAGGATCCCATGGGAAATTGCCCTGGAGGGCAAGGGCGCCCAGGAGAGCAGGTTGATCTTCAAGGACAAACTCCTCAGAGCACAAGAACGGTCCATTTTCAATGTGCAGGAAGTTGAGCAAGAGTGGCAAAAGGCCAGCATGGGTGAACAAGGAGCTCCTGACTCCGCTCAGACACAAAAAGGAAGTACACAGGAGGTAGAAGCAGGGGCATGCTACTTGGGAGGGATATAGAGACACTGC
Organism: Rissa tridactyla; assembly: GCF_028500815.1. Taxonomy (NCBI): domain Eukaryota; kingdom Metazoa; phylum Chordata; class Aves; order Charadriiformes; family Laridae; genus Rissa; species Rissa tridactyla. The sequence goes on from NC_071496.1 coordinate 20,038,155, forward strand.
GTGCGCAAGTAGAAATGCAGTCAGGAAACCCGAAGCTCAGCTGGAGTTGAACCTAGCAAGGGAGGTGAAGGGCAACAAGAAAGGCCTCTCTAAGTACATCAGTAGCAAAACGAAGACTAAGGAGACCATGAGCTCATTGTTCAGTGGGGCAGGGGACCTTGTGACAAGCGACAGGGAAAAGGCTGAGGTACTATATGCCTTTTTTGCCTCATTTTTCACTGGTAAGGTTTGCCCTCAGGCCTCCCAGGTCCCTGAGCATCCTAGCAGAGTCTGGGGGAGTGAAGCAGTAGCCACAGTAGAGGAAGAAAGAGTTAGGAATCACTTAACCCACTTGGACATACACAAGCCCATGGGATCGGATGGCATGCATCTGAGGGTGCTGAAGGAGCTGGCCAATGTCACTGTGAGGCTGCTCTCTATCATCTTTGAAAGGTCATGGCAATTGGAGGAGGTTCCTCGTGACTGGAAAAAGGCAGATGTCACACCCATCTTCAAGAAGGGCGGGAAGGAGGATCCAAGGAACTACAGGCCGGCCAGCCAGCCTCGCCTCAGTCCCTGGAAAGGTTATGGAGCAAATCCTCTTAGAAGCCATTTCTAAACACATGAAGGACGAGGAGGTGATTGGGAGCAGCCAAAATGGCTTTACCAAGGGCAAATCATGCCTTACCAACCTCATTGCTTTCTATGATGTGGTGACTGCTTCTGTTGACAAGGGGAGGGGAGTGGACATTGTATACCAGTAACTAGCGGGGTCCCTCAGGGATCAGTACTGGAGCCAATACTGTTTAATGTCTTCATTAACAACCTGGATGAGGAGACAAAGTGCACTCTTGGCAAGTTTGCAGATGACACCAAATTGGGGGGGGGAGCAGTCAATGTGCTGGAGGGCAGGGCTGACTTTAAGAGGGACCTGGACAAGCTGGAGAAACGGGCTGACAGGAACCTCATGAAGTTCAACAAAAACAAATGCCAAGTCCTGCATCTGGGCTGGAATAACCCCTGCAACAGTACAGGCTGGAGGCTGACTGCCTAGGAAGCAGCTCTGCAGAAAAGGACCTGGGGGTCCTGGTGGACAACAAGTTGAACATGAGCCAACAGTGTGCCCTTGCAGCAAAGGAGACCAACAGCATCCTGAGCTGTATTAGTAACAGTGCAGCCAGCAGTTCCAGGGAAGTGATCCTTTCCTTCTCTTGTCTTGGCACTTGTGAGACCTTATCTGGAGTAGTGTCCACTTTTGGTCTCCCCAGTACAAGATAGACATGGGCATACTGGAGCAAGCCCAGTTCCTTTGTGTGCCTGAACATGGCTTCCAGGAGGATTTGCTCCCCAACCTTCCCAGATTCTGAGGTGAGTTTGACCAGTCTTTATCTCCTTGGATTCTCCTTCTTGAAGACGGGTATGATGTTTGCCTTTTTCCGGTCATCAGGAACCCTCAGGGTCATCTCGTCTGGTTCCATGGACTTGTGTATGTCCACAGTTGGCTGAAGTGCTCAGTCTTCCTCTACTGTGAGTAATACTTCCCTGCCCCAGAGTCTGCCACTAGGCTCAGGGATCTGGGAGATCTGAGGGCCAATCCTACCTGTAAAAAACTGAGGCAAGGCAGGCACTGAGTTCCTTAGTCTTTTTGATGTCCTTAGCTACTAGATCCCGTGCTCCAGTGAGCAGTGGGCGCATGTTTTCCTTAGCCTTTCTTTTGCTGATGCTGTACTTATAGAAGCCCTTCTTGTTGCCCTTTACATTTCTTGCTAGTTCCAACTCCAGCCAAGCTTTGGCTTTCCTAACTAAATCCTTGCATGTGTCTCCATATTCCTCCTGGGTAGCCATTCCCTGCTCCCACCTTCTGTGTACTTCCTTTTTGTCTTTGAGCTCAGTCAGGAATCCCCTGTTCATCTGTGCTGGCCTTCTGCCACGCTTGCTCAACTTCCTGCGTGTCTGAGTGGATTATTCTTGTGCTTTAAGGAGGTTGTCTTTTTGAGGATCAACCAGCCCTCCTGAGCCCTTTGCCCTTTAGGACAGTCTCTCATAGTATTCTGCCAAGCAGTTCCTTTAACAAGCCAAAATCTGCTCTCCTGAAGTCCAGGGTTGTAATTTTGCTATGTGTCTTGCTCACTTCTTTCAGGATCTTCAACTTCATCCTCATCGTGGCTACTGCCAAGGGTGCCATCGACCTTTATGTCCCCAGCCTGTTCTTTGTTTGTGGGTGACAGGTCCAACATCTTCCCCTAGTTGGCTTGTTATCTCCATCAAGAGTTTGTGTTCAACACACTCCAAAAAATTCCCGGATCGTTTTTTGTCCTTTCATGTTGCCTTTCCATCAGATATTGGTGTGGTCAAAGTCCCTCATGAGTACCAGGGCCTGTGATCGTGTGGGCTTTTTCCAGTTGCGTAAAGAAGGCTTCCTCTACTTCCTCTTGATCAGGTGGTCTATAGCAGATATCTCCCCAGTGTCGTGGTTTAACCTCAGCCGCCAACTAAGCACCACACAGCCGCTTGCTCACTCCCCACCCAGTGGGATGGGGGGAGAATCGGAAGGGTAAAAGTGAGAAAACTCATGGGTTGAGATAAAGACAGTTTAATAGGTAAAGCAAAAACTGCATGCACGCAAGCAAAAAGCAAAACAAGGAATTCACTCAGTACTTCCCATTGGCAGGCAGGTGTTTAGCCGTTTCCAGGAAAGCAGGGCTCCATCACACATAACAGTTACTTGGGAAGATATACCCCATAACTCCGAATGTTCCCCAACTTCCTCCTTCTTCCCCCAGCTTTTATTGCTGAGCGCGACATCATATGGTATGGAATATCCCTTTGGTCTGTTGGGGTCAGCTGTCCCGGCTGTGTCCCCTCCCAACTTCTTGTGCACCCCCAGCCTACTCCCTGTCAGGGCGGTGTGAGAAGCAGAAAAGGTCTTGATGCTGTGTAAGCACTGCTCAGAGCAATAACTAAAACATCCCTGTGTTATCAACACTGTTTCCAGCACAAATCCAAAACATAGCCCCATACAGGCTACTATGAAGAAATGTAACTCTATCCCAGCCAAAACCAGCACACCCAGGCATCACCTGTGTTGGTCTGTTCTCTGATTTGTACTTACGTTCTCTTGACTGGCTCCTCCCCTGCTCCAGGGCAAAGTTGTGTGTGTTTGAGCTACTCCTTTGCACAGAGCACAACCCCTCCCTGCCTCTTGTCCAGCCTGTCCTTTCTGAAGAGCTTCATCCATCCATGGCTGCGCTTCATTTATGTGACCTACCCCCCACATCTCTGTAATCCCAATGAGAACAGAGCCCTGCAACCATGCCCAGAATATTGATTTCTCTTGGTTTTGTCGTGCGTGTGTCCCCCTCCATGCTGCATGCATTTATGTGCAGGCACTTGAGATGGGCTCCCACTTGTGCTGCTTTCACAGGGAAAGTGAGGGCCTACCTGTCCCCTGGGTACTTTCTCCATGCCCCTGTTCATTCATTTCTCTTCAGGCTTTGGTCATCATGACCTATCAGACGTAGTTCAAAGTCCTCCTCCCCAAGTTGGCAAAGATCCCCCACTTTGTCAGGTGGTTCTTGTTCCTTCTCAGCAGTCCTCATCAATCAATTAGGATCCCATGGACACCAGTGTCCAACCTATAGGATGCATCTGCTCCTACCAGGGCCTTGTCCCTTCACCTGCAGTATTGAGAAGAACACTTGGGCTCCCATGTGCTTCACCCTTGTTCCCAGACCTCTGTTGTCACTCGTGATTTGCTCTAGGTCTCTTTTTTGCAGTGTTACCAACATCCACACAAATGAGCAGTAAGGGGTAATAGGTCAAAGGACTGGACGAGCCTTGGCAGCCTCTCTATAGTATGCTGTATCTGGGCCTCCAGCAAGCAACGAACCTCCTGTGACAGATCCTTTCCTACAAGAAGACAGAACCAGGCTCTTCACAGCAGTGCATGATGGGAGGATGAGAGGCAATGGGCATAAGCTGAAACAAGAGAGTCTCTGACTGAATATAAGGAGAAAACTTTTTTCACAATGAAGTCAGTCAAGCAGTAGAGCAGGTTGCCCAGAGGGGTTGTGCAATCCGTCTTTGTATGTTTTCAAGACCTGACTGGATAAAGCCCCTGAGCAACCTGGTCTGAATTCAGTGTCGACTCTGCTTTGAGCAGGATGTTGGACTAGGGCCCTTCCGAGGTCCCTTCCAACCTGAATTATTCTATGATCCTATGTCTGGTCAGCAGATGGATCCCCTGCAGAAGGGAGACTCCAACTGCAGTCACCCAATGATCCCTCTTGGTGCTAACGCACAGTTCTATTGGGTCTACCGTGGCAAGGTTTTGGTAGCCAGGGGTGGGACGGCAGGGGTGGCTTCTGTGAGAAGAGACCAGGGGCTGCCCTGTGCCAGACACAGATGGTTCCAGCCAGCTCCACAACAGACCCAACCGCAGGCCAGAGCTGAGCCAATCAGCGAAGCTGGTGACGCCTCTATGAAAGCATATTTAAGAAAGGGCAAAACACCGTATGGCAGAGAGAGGAGTGAGGAAAAAAAGTGTGAGGAGAAACATCCCTGTGAACACCAAGGGCAGAGAAGGAGGGGGAGCAGATATTCCACTGCAGACCATGGAAGAGACCACAGTGGAGCAGGTATTTCCCTGCAGCCCGTGGAGAGGAGCCACGCTGGAGCAGGGTAAAAGTGCGAGGAGGAAGGAGTGGCAGAGACAAAGTGTTATTAACTGACCGCAACCCCCAAATCCCCATATCCCTGCACCGCTCGGGGGAGTGGGGAGGTGGGTGTAGAGGAGTCAGGAATGAAGGAGTGAAGTTGAGCCTGAGGGGGTGTGGGGAATGATGTTGTTTTAATTTTTGTCTTTGTTTATCATCATCCAACTCTATTTTAATTGGCAAGAAAATTAAATTTAATTTTTCCCCAAGTCGAGTCTGTTTTACCCGTGACGGTAATTGGTAAGTGATTTCCCTGTCTTTATCTCGACCCACGAGCTTTTTCATCTTATTTTCTCCCCCTGTCCTGTTGAGGAGGGGGAGTGAGAGAGCGGCTGGGTGGGCATCTGGCAGCCAGCCGAGGTCAACCTACCACAACAGTTTGGGCCCAGCTGGCTCTGAAGCCTCCCTTCAGAGCTGCTTTCTCCTCTTTGGCTACCAAGGTACTCTACCGGTTCTGTAAATTCAGATCTGCAGGTAGAGAAGGAGCCTTTCTCCTGCTGCCGGAAGTCACAAGCTTCCAGCTCCAACCTCCCCACCCCCCCACCCCCACACACACTTGGGTGCGTCCATCCTGCTCTCATTCAAGCATAACCGCTAGCCATCCCTCCTTCCTTGCATCATGTGGCTCAGGCTCTCGCCTCTGTAGTGTTTGTGAAGACCCTGTCCATCTCCTGCTCATCCTCCTCGATGCTACACAGCCTGCTCCCCTCCTCCCATAGCTCCTTCACCTGCTGACTCAGTGCCTCAACCAGAGCACATCTCTCACAGGTGATGCCGCCATCACCCCCAATCCCAGGGAGAGGCCCCAGGCACTCCCTACAGCCCCAGACCTGGGCAGCTGCATCCTCCCTCCAGGGCTCTGTGTCTGAGTCAAGCCCTCTGCCATACCAGGGGTACTTGCACCTGCCAGTGCTGGGGACCGAGCCCTGTGGCACGTCACTGACATTGTCACACAGCTTTAAGCAGTCCCTATACTCTCTCTGGAGCAGTTTCTGGGCCTCCTTTGTGCCCCCTGCTGTGCCAGCTGACAAGTCTCTTTTAGCTGTGCTCTGCAAACTTGCTTAGTGGTTAAATAGGTGCTCCCCTGTAGCAGATAAGTTTAGTCTGACCAACTTTGCTGTTGTTTTAATCTATCTATTAGGGAGCTAGTTATCTGGCTCTTTTGGTCTTTGTTACTGAATTGGTCCTCCAGGGATACGTTTTGAGATGTGCTTTGACAGCAAGTTTACTGCTTGACACAATATCAGCAGCTTTGACATATGTAGTATGGCAATGAAGAAGTTTTTCTGATAGTCATACGTATCATCATGATTGCGGAATTAAATGACGGTACCTTCTGTATCTCCATTAGGTGATTATACATCAGTCCAATAACTTGCATAGAAAATATGGCATACATTGGACTCCTAGTCTAGACAATCAAGGATTAAGCTCTTAGGTACACTTGCTGTGCCTGTGAATTAAGGCATATTAGTGCAAATATTTTTATCAACTATTTTTTCCTTAGCAAAAACTAAGGACGTTAAAATATTTGATTTGAGTATTTTCATTCCTATGCAGCCCAGACAGTAGTAATCAAGCAACTTGGGAAGAGACTGAGTACTTCAAAGTATTTCTAAAAAGAAGAAATAAAAAAATGTTAGCTGAAGTTTGAGACTGATATCTATATTTAGTAGTCTTCCAAAGTATTTTGCTCTGTAGCACTTTACAAATGGGCTAGTTCCCACTCATATGTATGGGCGACAAAGAATTATTATAAGACATGGTATTAGCTAAGGTTCTGGGAGAAGTATAGCTGGACTACAGTAGCATTGTTCATTGGGTAATTAGCATCACTGCCAGAGCTACATAACTCTACTGGAAATGACATGACGTTGCACTAATACAACTATATTGTTCTATTTCCAGCACTAACTTGGGGTGTCTGTACTGTACTCCGTCGTGTGATGGAGATGGGCTTGCACCTTATTTTTTTCTTTTGTGCAAGGAAGGCCTTCCTCGGATTAGATGGCAGTCTAGCATCATCTTTACAACATATGACCTTATACGTTACTTGCCTTTCTTAGTTTTGTTTTCTATTCTGACATCTTTTAGAGTTTATCGATGTTTCTTTAATTTCTTTATTGTATGGCTCTTTGCATGTTAGTAATATGAGCTACTTAAGTATTTATTGTCTTTCCACTTGCCCTTCTCATTTCAAGGTTCTCTTTCCTAAGAAATAAGATGGAGTCTATTGAGTCTCTTTCCTGTAAATATCTATGCTGTATACTTGCACATAATATTTTTCTTTCGCTTCTGAATGTACGCTGGTTAATTTTTTTGGCGATAATTTGTTCTGTATTCTTCGCAATGAGTTTGCAGTAGTGGTTTGGGCTGAAATCTTGGAAGCATTTTTGCGTGACTCACTTAAGCAAACTTCCATGGTAACTGGATATTATCCTGAACTGCATACTGCTACAGCTTTAAGTTTAGGTATTGTTAATGGCTTGTTTCTTATGAAGACTGATAATAAGCAGTGAAAATAAGGATATAAGGATAAGGATATAGCTCCTCTAAACGTTTCAAAGGAAGGCAGAGGTAATGTGACAGTAAAATAGTTCGTGTTTCAAATTATCAAGGGCAAGCCCAGCAGAGGGCCACCAAGACGGTCAACGAGAGGCTGAGAGCTGGGTTTGTTCAGCCTTCAGAAGAGAAGGTACCAGGAGATGTTATTTCTGTCTGCAACTACCTGACCAGAGGATACAGAGAAAATGGAGCCAGACTCTTCTCGGAGGTGCACAGTGATAGGATGGGAGGCAATGGACACATGTTGGAACATGGGAAATTCTGATTAGATATTAGGAGTTTGTTTGTTTGTTTGTTTTAACCATGAGGGTGTTCAAATACTGGAACAGGAGCCCAGAGAAGCTCCTTTGATCTTCTTCTGAACCCCACCGCCACACGCGCATGTGCACGCGCGCGTGCACACACACACACTCTCTGCTATAATACCTGCATCTAACAATTAAGATGAAACTACATAGAGAGTGTAGTAGAAGGGGTTTTGTTTATTTTTAAACTTGAGAAGAATAGGTGATGGCAAATCTTAATCTGCCCAGGCCCTACATGTTCCCTAAAACAGAGTTCTTGAACAGAAAAGACATAAGGATAGATAGCTTCAAGTTGAATAAGAAAACTTTGGTTAAGGGTCCTTTATAGAAGTTATCCACACTAAACCCATCATAAAGAACATTATTTTGAATAAATTAAAAGAACCTAGAACTCCCCATTGGGTGCCCACATAAGTGAAGTTCAGTGGAGCTTTTAGAATTTCTACTATATTCAATCTCATGATTTATGTACAGAACTTGCTCTTCCTGCCATGCAAGAAGGTTGCTGGAATTTTCACTTCCATCTAACCTTTTCCAGAAGTTAAGGAGTTCAGGATTTTTGATTCCTTGAGCACACAGCAGGAGAGTTCCCTGTTGAACATGCTCAATGAAGGCTGTCCTCCGGTCAAAAGTTGCATCAAGTAACAGTCTTGTACAGAAGTATAGCACTAGGCCAATGCATTTACCTGGCCAAGAGCTATATTTCTGTTCCTTTCAAGGGTGCTTCAGAGGAGTCCTAGAGTAACAGAGCTGCAATAAAGAATATCACCAGAAAACCAAATCCAAAAGTTGTCGGTATCCACCTATAGTATATAAACAGAGCATGATCCCAACATCAATTTGAACACCGCAAGTCTAGTCACCTAGGCTATGTATTTGAACATACCTCCAAACAGCTTTTACAACTCAGAAAGTTAAGTGAAAATTTTAAACCAGCTTTTATGAATGTAACAGTCATTCCTGGAAGAAAAGAGCACCCTGTTAGGCTATGTGATAAAAAAAGCTCATCTGCAGAGGAACAATGGCAGGTGGGAGAACCCGAAGAATAATCTGCCCAGGCCTATCGCAGGAGAGCCTTCAGCCCATCAAAGGCTCATCTCCACACACACAGGAGGGAGCACAGAGGCACGATGGCAGGCAAGGGAACCCCAATAACAGAGTCAGAGTAAGGGACACCCTGCCCCGGCTCCTCCCAGGGCTGTCCCAGGAGAGCCTCAGCCCCATTGTCATTGTCCAGGGGTGACACCCATCAAGACGGTGTCAAGATGGTGACGGTTGAACTCGATGATCTTAAGGGTCTTCTCCAACCTAAATGATTCTATGATTCTAAGATGAGACAATGGGAGAGGCTCTCTGGATCACCTCACAGGCCAGTGGGGATGGGGGGGTACTGCCTAGGGAATATGGGACACATTATGGGATGCAGGGGAAGAGCATTTTGGGATCACACAAGACTTATTATGGGATGCTTAGGGGAGGAAGCAAAGGCAGGGGAAGGGAAGGATCTGGGTGGTTTGGGGAAAAACAAGCACGGGAAAACAGGGATAAAAGGGGCCGGTCGCAGGTAAACAGATGGTCGGTCAGTATGCTTGTCTGGCCATACCCTGCACCTGATCAGCACAGTCTGTCCTGTCTTCTCATTAAAATCCATTTTAACTCTTTTCCTGGATGAGGGAACTCTCTATTCCGTGTGTACATATGTGCATGGAGGCCTAAATGCTAGCAACTAGAGTCAGACCACAGGTCGTAGGGCCCATGTGTCTGGGGTGCCAGCAACTGGAGCGAGTGAGGGTGCACATGTTGGTGCATGACCACCTAACTAGCTGTCGAGTGGGTTAAGTGGCTCGGGAGCCAGGTGTGCATGTGTGCCCCTGGGGAATGAGACAACCAGAGGAGTTGGCTACTGGAGAGACCAGGGTGTTCAGGCCAACTGCTGGAGAGACCGTAGGGTCTGGGGGTTGACTAAGAGACCCCTTTATACACATGTCTGGGCGTGAGGCAACTGGGGAGAGTGAGGATGCAGCTACTGGATGGGCTGAGTGTCTATGCTCAGTTATTAGAGAGATCCACAGCACATGTATCTGTGTTGGTGTGTGTTAAGGGAGGTCTGTACCAGCAGCTGGAGTAGGGCTACGAGCCTCGGGGGCTCATATGTCCAGGTACCAGCAACTGGGGAGATCAGGGATCCAGGGGCCAGCTACTGCGCAGACTGAGTGTCTAAGCCCAGCTATTGGAGGGATCCACGTGGCATATATGTATATATTTCCTACTAACAGACCTTCATCCTGATCAGTCAGAGAGGGGAACAGGACGAGGCCATTGGTGTTGGTTGGGTTTATGTGAATGCTGAGTGTTTCTGCCTGTGTTGATCTGTGTGACCAGCCGTGTGTGCATGTATGCATGTTGTATATGTGTGAGGCCTACTGGGAATACAGGCTCAGTCTCGCTACTGGTTGGACCTGGGGGTATGGAGCTGCGGCAGCCTCTCCTCCATTGGACTACCAGATTCAGCAACCCCTAACACTCATAGGTTCAGGAAATGTCAAAAGCCTTTAGGTAGGCTATACTGGCCCATGACAAGCGTCCACAAGCTAAATGGCTAAACAGTTTTTGCTTATGCTTTCAACACTGTAGGACACCTGACCTCAGTGCCAGGGGAGGTTATGGAGCAGATCATCTTGAGTTGCCATCACACGGCACGTACAGGACAACCAGGTGATCAGGCCCAGTCAGCATGGGTTTATGAAAGGCAGGTCCTGCTTGACTAACCTGATCTCCTACAACAAGGTGACCCGCTTAGTGGATGAGGGAAAAGCTGTGGATGTTGTTTACCTGGACTTTTGTAAAGCATTCGACACCGTTTCCCACAGGATTTCCCACAGGAGAAACTGGCTGCTCACGGCTTGGACGGGCGTACTCTTCGCTGGGTAAAAACCTGGCTGGATGGCCGGGCCCAAAGAGTGGTGGAGAATGGAGTTAAATCCAGTTGGCGGTGGGTCACAAGTGGTGTTCCCCAGGGCTCAGTATTGGGGCCGGTTCTCTTTAATATCTTTATCAACGACCTGGACGAGGGGATCGAGTGCACCCTCAGTAAGTTTGCAGACACCAAGAGGGATCTGGACAGGCTGGATCGATGGGCCGAGGCTGATGGTATGAGATTCAACAAGGCCAAGTGCCAGGTCCTGCACTTGGGTCACAACAACCCCATGCAGTGCTACAGGCTTGGGGAAGAGTGGCTGGAAAGCTGCTTGGCGGAAAAGGACCTGGGCCTGGGGGTGTTGGTCGACGTCCAGCTGAATACGAGCCAGCAGTTTGCCCGGGTGGCATCCTGGCTTGTATCAGAAATAGTGTGGCCAGCAGGACTGGGGAAGTGATCGTCCCCCTGTACTCGGCACTGGTGAGGCCCCACCTCGAGTACTGTGTTGACTTTTGGGCCCCTCACTACAAGAAAGACATTGAGGTGCTGGAGTGCATCCAAAGAAGAGCAACGAAGCTGGTGAAGGGTCTAGAGAACAAGTCTTATGAGAAGCGGCTGAGGGAACTGGCGTTGTTTAGCCTGGAGAAAAGGAGGCTTTCTCTACCACTCGCTCTCTACAACTACCTGAAAGGAGGTTGTAGCGAGGTGGGTGTCAGTCTCTTTTCCCAAGTCATGAGAGGAAATGGCCTCAAGTTGCGCCAGGGGAGGTTTAGATTGGATATTAGGAAAAATGTCTTCACCGAAAGGGTTGTCAAGCATTGGAACAGGCTGCCCAGGGAAGTGGTGGAGTCACCATCCCTGGAGGTATTTAGAAGACGTATAGACGTGTCGCTTAGGAACATGGTTTAGTGGTGGACTTGGTAGTATTAGGTTAATGGTTGGACTCAATGATCTTAAGTGTCCTTTCCAACCTAAATGATTCTATGATTCTAAGGCAAAACTGGATGAATCAAGGCTTGGGATACAGTAGCTGAAGGGAACATTTTAGGATTCTAGGAGCTTTAAACATAAATATGAACCATATCTGGAGCACTATATGCAATGTTAAGCTTTAAAAATACATTTGTACCAGAT